>NC_041389.1:251684682-251772994 GCF_002162155.2 Triticum dicoccoides
TTTTGCGGTACGCCACACCCCTCCCGATGAACAGGACCCCCGTTTCGACTGTAGCGCTCCAACACAAGTCCGTTTCGTCCGTTTTGCGGTACGCCACACCCCTCCCGATGAACAGGACCCCCGTTTCGACCGTAGGAGGTCCATTTCCTCCGTTTTGCGATAAGCCACACCCCTCCTGATGAACAGGATCCCGTTTTGAACGTGGCTGGTCAAACACAAGGCCGTTTCCTCCGTTCTGCGGTACGCCAGGGCTCGTTTCCATGGCCTGTTCGGTCCAAGCCCTATCGATGAACACGACGACGCATTCCGTTCCGACCCAGCCGGTTGGCTCCCCATGAACACGACGACGACGCTGTTTGTCCGTTCCGACCTAGCCATGTACACGAGCCCTGGCCATACGTATGCACGAGTAGGCGTTCGAGACCCCGCCCGTATGTACACATACGTGTCCGTATTTTCTTTCTTGCACATTGGTCGCTATACGTACGTGTACATGCTATGTGCGCGCCTCTACTACGACACGTGCGCACCTCTACATCGACCAGTATGTACATACATGTTCGTGACCAGAATGACAACGCTACGTACGCTTCGACCAGGTGGGTCCCGACTGTCAGGCACTTCCTTGCGTGCGAAGATGTAGCTGGTGGGTCCCAGCAGTCTGGGAGGCGAATCGTTTTTTCGGACGCACTTCCTTGCGTGCGAAGATGTAGCTGGTGGGTCCCAGCAGTGAGGGGGGCGAATTGTTTTTTTCCCGGACGCACTTCCTTGCGTGCAAAGATGTAGCTGGTGGGTCCCAGCAGTCAGGGGGGAAACGTTTGCGAAATACAGTGGCCCGTCCGGTGGGTCCCTGCTGTCAGGTGGAGGTATCATTATTTTCTGCGTAATAAGGACGCACTTCCTTGCTGCGACCGTGGACCCAGCTGTCAGCCTCTCCATGTATAGTCCACGTACGATGGAAGTCGTTCCTTGACCACGTGGACCACGCTACGCCGAGAGCACCACGGCGATGGACGACGGTGAGGCCTAGGAAGGGGACGACATGGAGCCAGGGAAGACGCGGCAGTGGAAGCCCGCGCGGAGAGGAGTACGAGGGTTCACTGGTTCGTCTGCGGTGTGACGCTGCCGTTGCCGCAGGGCCTGGCCAGCGGTGGGAATAGTAGGGGCGGTCAGGCCTCCGCGGCAGCACAACCAGCCACGGGAGGCAGGAGCATGCGGCATGATCGGCGCTGCTTTGGGCGGCTGGAGCAAGAAGACCAGAGGTTGAAGAAGCACTACGACCATTGGATGGACATCGTACGGTCACTGGAGCTAGAATCGTTCATATTGACTAAAGTTGACAAAGGCCCCCATCCCAGTCAACGTAGTAGGCCCACAAATCAGCCTCACACCATGGTGGGTCCCACCTAGCAGGGGGAGTATTCATTTTTTTGTGCGTAATAAAGAGGCACTTTTGGTGGGTCCGAGCTTATAGCGGGGGGAACGTTTTTTTCACGAAATACGGTGGCCCGTCCGGTTGGTCCCAACAGTTAGGGGGAAACTTTTTTAGCGAAATAAGGTGGCCCGTCTGGTGGGTCCCTGATGTGAGGTGCAGGAATAATTATTTTGCGCGTAATAAGGAGGCACTTCTTTGCGGCCGCCTGGACCCAGCTGTCAGCCTGTCCACGTACAGTGCTCTTCCGATGGAAGTCGGTCGTTGACCACGCCGCGCCGAGAGCACCAGGGCGGTGGACGACGGCGAAGCCTAGGAAGGGGACGACACGGAGCCGGGGGAGACACATCAGTGGAAGCCCGCGCGAAGAGGAGTACGAGGGTTCACTGGCTCGGCTGCGGTGTGAGGCTGCCGTCGCTGCAGAATAATAGGGGGTGTGGGTGAGTAGAGGGATGGCCTGGCTAGTGGTAGGAGTAGTACGGGGCGGTGAGGCCTCCGCGGCATCACAGCCAGCCACGGGAGGCAGGAGCACGCGACACGACCGGCGCTGCTTTGGGCGGCTAGAGCAAGAAGACCAGAGGTTGAATAAGCACTACGGCCGTTGGATGGACATCGTACGATCACTGCAGCTAGAATCGTTTATATTGACTAAGTTGACAAAGCCCTTGGTACGCGTCAACTTAGTAGGCCCACAACTTGGATTTGGCAGAGAACATATAGCCCATTTGCGATTTGTAAGAATGTACAACCCATTTTTTAATTCTAATGGAATGTACTATAGCCCATTTACAGTTTGTTAAAAGTACAAACCAACTTCTAGCTAGGACAATGATTAATAATTTCAAACAACCTCTCAAAACAGAATTAAAAAAAAATTCCCACATTTTGATGGGATCTGAAATATTTTTATGCGAAATTTCTAGTCAGGTTAAATATACTTTCAAAATAAAGTTGTATTACATTAAAATCCAATGAAATATTGCGCGCGCAACAAGTAATGAAATTAAAATTTTCAAATTCCAAAAATATTATATTTTTTAAACTAATTACGTGTTTGGTGCATAGTTACTGCCCAATTATTATAATTACATCCCATTTATTATTTCTTAAAGTCCATTTTCTTGTTAAGCCTAATGCATACCTCCTAGGAAAGTTTGCAGCCTAGCGGGGTGGAGAATAACAAGTTGACCCGGATATTGTGTACAACTGTCGGCCCAGTTGCATTGATGATGTTGAAAAAAAGGCCTGTGTAGTACAGTACAACCTAACATGGCTACTCAACCCACATTCAGCGACGCCGGAAAGGCCCAAACGAGGTTTCTGTACAACTTTTTGAAGTCACTGAGCTCAATTAAAACTTAAGAAAAAAGTTAGATTACAGTGGAACCTAATTAAAAGCTATCACGAGCAAATAAATAATTCAACGGGTCCCACTTGTGCGCACGCGTGTGTGTGTGTGTGTGCGAGAGAGAGAGAGAGAGAGAGAGAGAGACCCATCGGTCGATGCTCGTAAATACATATTTCAGCCATATGCATTGCTGATGCTCAGTAAAAACTTATATAGTTGACACAATCATATAAAACATCATACACACTGAACTTGCATACAAAAATTTCACGCAGGCGACACAATCAGGATGGAAGCAGTGGATTGCTACGGGTAGGGACATGTTGAAACCAACGAAGTTGTACATAACGGTTCATCGTCTTTATTAATGACGGAGAAATATCTTGAATGTTGTGCAAAGAAAATAGACAGACAACACAATAAGTTCTGCTAGCACATTAAGTTGACGTACAACCCTTTCTAAAAAATGTTCAGGTACAAAATTAGAATAGGTCACAATCAAATGTACTGGCATATCAGTGCTTCACACCCATAGCTCGGATTTAACTAGTATCTGACAAGATTCAGTTGTTACCTCAAATTAGAGCACATCCAGGCAGCCAGCCCTGCCTCTTCTCCCAAAGAAGTAGTGGCCTCCGCCGCGCGATGGAGTAGGCCCTGTGCCATCCATCGTTCTGAGCAACACATGGAAAGTCTGACATTGACTCGTGTAATGGAGGTCGTCGACGGACCCTGGCACCAGCGGCGGCGGCAGGACTCCGATTGATGGATTGGCCACTTCTTCGACATGCACGAACACTCGATACAAGTACATCCCTAACGTGGTCTGCGGCGGCCTTGGTGGCGACGAATAGTACAACCCCGGTTCCTGCACCGGTATCTCAACACCAATCACCTTCGGTATGCTGGACGACTTCTTCATCCATGCCATAACCGTCAGAGCCCAGCTATCTGGAGGAACAAACATACTTACGAGCTCACCTCCAAGGTCGTTGATAAGCTCGTTCATGGACTCGCTATTCAAAGCACATCGAGGCATGCCGTGGAAGGAAAGATTTGTTAAAAACTCAAGCTTAGAGGGCACCGAGCCCCATCCTGGGTGCCACTGATCAAAGCTCACCAGCGCGCCATCATAGAATAAACGCCGTGAAGATTCAAACACACGACTACAGTCGAAAGTTGTTCGGAACCTGACGAAGAAATCAGCCGGTGGCGGACAAACTTCGACAAGAAAGTCACTTTTGGATGCCATTCGCAATGCCAAGAGCTTTGACAAGGTCGTCCGGCGAGACGGGAGGCCGGTCGCCATTGATGGTTACCATCAGCACTTTGCCGACAAACTGGTCGTCAAGAGCCGCCATGTCACTGTTGAGCGACAACACGCAGCGACCGAAGGTAGGGCGGACCTCAGGATCTTCAGCTCGCAGATCCGCGTTGACCGGGGACATGATAGTGCGCTTGAGTACAGGGAGTACAGGAGGGGGATTTGGGGGAACTGGAGTAGGCATCGAGATTCCAGAGGTGGGGGAGGGGCGGAGACTGGGGATGAAAAGGTAGCATGAATTTCGAGCACGCACCAATACGCTCTCGGTGCGCAAGCGCACGAAAACACCGGTGGCGCCCACATGTCGGCCTAAGAGTCCTTATTCTTTCTTTTTTGGAGAGCCCGGCCTTTTATTTCAGGATCTTTTGAGAGCCCGGCCTGAGAGTCATAATTAACCTGTTTGGCATTGTGTTACTACTCGGCCCATATTCAACGACACCTCACTGGCCCAAACAAGTGTACATCATCGAAAAGACACTAAGCTCAAATTATATAACTTGAAAAAGGAGATATACTCTGAACACTGGAGAATGGTGATGCCCTCATTTAGCCCACCTATAGTTCGAGACAATAAACTGTCGGATTTAGGGTTCCGGCAGACCCTTGAGGTTCGAACACTGGGGTGCGCACGGAGATTTCGCCCTCTACCTACCTGTTCCTCGCCGCCTCGCTAAGATCTAAACTACGAAAGGAACAACACAAGAGACACAGAGTTTATACTGGTTCAGGCCACCATTGTGGTGTAATACCCTACTCCAGTGGTGTGGTGGATTGCCTCTTGGGCTGATGATGAACAATACAAGGAAGAACAGCCTCGCGAGGGTCTTTTCTTGGTTGGGACGACAAACTGTTAGGAGGAGTTCAATCGCTCTCTCTACTGGTTTCTTGGCTAGGATTCAGATGCCTCTATCTCTCCGTCCCTCTGCCTTGTGGGTGGCTAGTCCTATTTATAGGCAAAGGCCAGGGGCCTCTTCCCAAATATTGAGCGGGAAGGGCACCAACAATTGGCCATTTTCAAGGGGAACATCCGGTACACTTATCCTAACTAAAGTTGGTCCTCGCCTGTCAAAGGCTCTGGTGGTGACGCCTGCTTGGGCTCCACAATGACTTCTTTCCTGCCGTTGGGCTGGTCTTGGTCTTGTTGCACCGAAATGGATGCCTTTGCTTGATACTCTCGCCTGCGCTTGCTCCCTTTGCACCAAAGAGGAAAGGAGGACATTGCGCGGGCTGGCGCCCGACTGGCGCCCTTGGTCGTCATGGCTTGCATCATGGGTACCTCGTGAGGTGCCCTGCCTTGAACTCTCCGCCTCCTCGTGAGCCAGCCTGATGAGGCCGCGCCTGAGGAAGCACCTTGTCGTCCGCCCCGCGAGGCTTGGCCCCTCGTGAGGGTCTTGAGCTTGTGTTGATATAGATGGGCCGTGCTGGGCCCCCTTTTGAGCCACGCCGCGGGCCGCAGGCAGGCAAGTCTGGGGACCCCTGTTCCTAGAATGCCGACAGTAGCCCCCGGGCCCAAGGCGCGCCCGGACTTGGCCGAGCAAAGAGGCTGTCGGTGTCAAAACCGGCGGATCTCGGGTAGGGGGTCCCGAACTGTGCGTCTAGGCGGATGGTAACAGGAGACAAGGGACACGATGTTTTTACCTAGGTTTGGGCCCTCTCGATGGAGGTAAAACCCTACTCCTGCTTGATTGATATTGATGATATGGGTAGTACAAGAGTGGATCTACCACGAGATCAAGGAGGCTAAACCCTAGAAGCTAGCCTATGGTATGATTGTTGTAATGGTTGTTCGTCCTACGGACTAAAACCCTCCGGTTTATATAGACACCGGAGAGGGCTAGGGTTACACAGAGTCAGTTACAATGGTAGGAGATCTACATATCCGTATCGCCAAGCTTGCCTTCCACGCCAAGGAAAGTCCCATCCGGACATGGGACAAAGTCTTCAATCTTGTATCTTCATAGTCTTGGAGTCCGTCCGATGATGATAGTCCGGCTATCCGGACACCCCCTAGTCCAGAACTCCCTCAGTAGCCCCCGAACCAGGCTTCAATGATGACGGGTCCGGCGCATATATTGTCTTCGGCATTGCAAGGCGGGTTCTCCTCCAAATTCCATGTGCTTGCCAAATAGTGTCCGGCTTCCTTACAGATGTGGCGCTCCTTGGCTTCCATGCCCAATAATGGCCCTCTTCCGCGCGTCGCATGAATGCGAAAAGCCGGGGTATCTTTTATATTTTACCCCCTAGCTGCGCAAATAATCTGCCTATAAGAGAGGCAAGAATCCAGATCCAAATCACACCATCCTCGTTCCGCAAGTACTCATCGGAGCGCTTCCGACCAAAAACCCATTCCATCATGGACCGTCGACGCGGCTCCTCCTCTCGCACTCCCATCCCTCCGCCAGGAGATTGGAGGAGATGTTCAGTTCCGCACAACGAGCTGGTGACGCTTCAAGCGTAGGGATATCTTCCTCTGGCCTTTATGGTCCCGGTTCGAGACGGGCTGGCTACCTACAAAGGTGGGAAGCAAGCGGAGGCCACACCTAGCCCCTCTAAAGGAGAGAGGGTGTGCTTCGTCCCCTATCTAATAAGGGGGCTTGGATTTCCCGTACATCCGTTCCTCCGCGGGCTTCTGGAGTTCTACGGACTCCAGCTCCATCACCTCACGCCCGCCTCTATTCTGCACACCGCGGGTTTCGTAGCTCTTTGCGAGCTATTCCTGGGCATCGAGCCCCATTTTGCGCTGTGGAAGAGGCTATTCTGCCTCGTACCCCGTTCTCACGAGGGGTCAATATATCAAGTGGGTGGTGCCGAAATATGGCGCATCGCCGGGACCGGATATCCATCCGGAACCCCAAAGAAGGCGTCCGAAGACTGGCCTTCGGAATGGTTTTATGTAGAAGACGCTCCGCTGCCGGACCCAGTTCGGATCGGCCTCCCGGAGTTCAGCAAGGCTCCTCTGAAGAAACGCCTAAGTTGGCACCCGCAGAGCCCTCAACTGGAGGAAGACAAGAGCGTCCATTATTTGATGGGCCGGATAAGGTTGCTGGCCCATTCCGGACTGACCATGATTGGAGTCATGGCCACGTGCATCATGCGGGGGGTGCAGCCGCTGCAATATAGGGGCCACCCCATGTGGGATTTCAATGGGGAGAATGATGCCACCCGTCATGGCCGCAAAGGGCCAGGATCGGCCGAAGATCTGGTGAAGATTCTGTCCGGCTTGTACAAGGGGGAGAAGGAGGACTTCCTCCAGACGAGCCCATTGAATGGGTTCTCCATGAATAACCCTCGGCGCTGGGTAAGCGGACGTTTTATTTATCGACCCATGCCTTCAAAGTTAAGTACCTTACTTTACAATTTCAACGCAGGAACTGCGTCGGGATGTGGAGGGCATACATAGTCCGGCTCCACAACCCGAGGATCCGGGAAGATCCCTCGATCCGGCCTCCGAAGAGGATCCGGACATAAAGGTGGAGCTAATCGACGGGGTGTTCCACCAACTCAGCATGGACAACGCTCTAGTCGCCATTACGGCTGACTACCTCGGCTAGTCACCGGCTCCCCAGGTAATTATGACCGAAGTCCTAATACCATTACCTCATCCTTGCGTATTCCTGACCACCGTATACAACGGTGTCTTGCAGGAGGTGCCTTCAAGGCGGGAAGCCGAACTCACGACGGCTGACCAACAAGGGTCAGTCCGGCCCCGCAGGCGGAAGAGGGGTGCGGCGCGAATCGAAACGTCACCGCAACGGTATAGCTCGCGACCGTTATTTACGAAAAGATTCCTAGGAGGTGTATTAATGCTCATGACTTTTTCAGGAGAAAGAGCGCTCGCCGGACTGTGCCCGGAGAGGTTGCCAACCAAGCCTCCGCCAGCCAGGCTCCAACACCTGGTCCGGAGGGGGAGGCGAGCACAAGGCGCGAGCCGGATACTCCTCCAACAGAGGATGCCGACAGGCTGTCCGCCACCAGGTCTGAGGTGGAGAGCACCATGAACCATAGGCGCCGCCGGACAGTTTTTCGTGACGCGTGTTTCTCCCCTGAGGCGTTGAATGCCTTTAACGCGGGAGATGTGCACCTCCGTGCTGCTCAAGATGGTTTGACCAGAGCCGCGGAGCAGTATGTAAAAGACATACGGGTAAGGGATTATAATAGTGGTATATGCCAGTAGCCCCCGAGACTTAAAGTAGTTAAAATAACTAATTTAAGGATCATTTAATGTGCAGGATCTTACAGAGAAGAATACCCAGTTGTCCCAGGAACTACAAGAGTGCAAGGCCCAACTTGAGGCCGCACTAGCTGTCGCAGGAGGAGACACAGAGACCCCCCTGGTAACACATTATTTCAAAAAGATAAGCGGCGTGCGGCGTGCGTGTAAGTCTGACAATGATATTGCTGATGTTGCCGGACTGGATCTGGACAAGCAACACCTACTGCGCCAGCTGAAGGCTGACGAGAGGGTGCTTATGAAGGTGCAGCAGAAGAGGAACAAACTCCAGGATGCCCATACTCAGCTGGGAGAGGAGCTAAAGGGTGTTCGGGCCGAGCTGTCTGGCTCCGTGAAGGAGAATCAGCGGTTCGTCGCGGCATCTATAGTAAGTGCTTGAGCGAACTCCTTTGAAAAGAAAAGTTCGGCGAGGAAGTCAATTGACAGAAATATGTCTGTAGGTGTGCTCATAGGTCGTCCTGAGGAGGAAATGCCCGGTTCAATGGGTGACCAACTTCCCGAGCTGGTGCAACTGCTCGAACGCGTTCGGCAGGCGATGAGCGGCGTCGTCCAGGCCTTATGGCCGTCCAGGCCTTACTGCCGGGCCTTATGGCTTGTGGAGAAGCTTCAGGGAGCCCGGCAATGCTTTCGTTTATGGAAGATATCGGCCTGCCGTCAGGGTGCCAGGGAGGCCTGGGCCATGGTGAAGACGCGGTACAAGAAGGCGGATCCCAACCACATGGCCGAGGTCGGACCTGTGGGGCCCGATGGGAAGGAGATCCCTGTGAGCTTAGTGTATGGCCAAGTAGAGTTGGCCACTAAGTATTCCCAACGGGACTGTAAATTAGACAGCCTGTTAGACAGGATTGAGGAGGAGTACAGTCAGTCAATTTGACTATGTATTTAAAATGACATGTTAAATGCCTTCTAGCCGGATTGTAGATCGTTTGTCTTTGCCGACCTTTTCGCTTCGACCTCGGGACCCTAGAGTCTGAAGTGTTTCCGAATACCTTCTCGGTTATGAAAAAACCGGGGCATGCATGGAGACCAGGCACAGGGGTCATTAGTGCTTTATCAGGCAAGTGCCCAACTAGTTTTATTATATTACATGGTTAGTAAGAAACATCTTCCAGGGAGAATAGTTCCGTTAAGGGTTCCTTTCCCTGGGAGGCATGCCCTAAAGTGCATGTCCGGACTGCGAAAAAAGCAGGAAAACATCTGGGGGCAGATAAATAAATGTGTAAAAAATCATCTTTCAAGTCACCGACCGAATATTCCCTTAAGAACGCTAGCTTTCGGCTTCACCTAGTCTGAGGTACACATCCGGCTGACCCGGCAGTAACAATCGCAGAGGTGCTCCCTTTACCTCCTAGCCGAACAAGCTAGAACGTAGGGGTAAGCACAGGAGCCAGGAAACCCAGCTTTGCCAAAACTTAAGTCATATCGATGCATATAATGGTGAATAAAAGGTACATGTGGAAGTTTGACACATGTGCTGGCCATAAAGCCCTTATAAGTAAGCTTCTGTTAAAGAAGCCCCCAGGTATAATGAGTGCGGGTAGCACATCAGGTGTGTGCGAACAATGCGCAAGTAGGCCCTCAAGGGCTTTTATGAAAAAGGTGGGAGAAGAGAGAGAAACAAAAGACAACTGAAGTATGAAAATATGGACGGAGGAAGGAGACGAACTCTTAGTCTGGCGTTAGGCGTAGAATCTTCAGAGGCGGGCTGCGTTCCATGGGTTCGGCTCGAGTCGGTTGTCCGATGCGTTCCGCAGACGGTATGCTCCGCCGGTCAGGACTTGGTCGATGATGAAGGGACCTTCCCATTTGGGCTTGAGTTTGTCCTTTTTCTTGTCCGGCAGGCGTAGAACTAGTTCGCCAACATTGTAGGTTTTAGCCCGTACTTCTCTGCTTTGATATCTTCGAGCCTGCTGCTGATAGAATGCGGAACGGGCCTTTGCCACATCGCATTCCTCCTCCAATGCGTCCAAGCTGTCCTGCCAATCCAGCTCGGCTTCTCTTTCTTCGTACATGCGCACTCGAGGTGAGTCATGAATTATGTCGCAAGGCAAAACTGCCTCTGCGCCGTATACCATAAAGAATGGTGTGAATCCGGTAGTACGGTTTGGCGTGGTCCGCAGCCCCCAGAGTACGGAGTCAAGCTCCTCTACCCAGTGTGTGTTAGATTCCGTAAGGGAACGCACTAGTCTGGGCTTGATGCCGCTCATTATTAGACCATTTGCTCGCTCAACTTGACCGTTGGTTTGAGGATGATAGACTGAAGCGTAATCGAGCTTAATGCCCATATTTTTGCACCAGAGTTTGACCTCGTCGGCCGTGAAGTTCGTGCCGTTATCGGTGATGATGCTGTGGGGGACGCCATAACGGTTTACTACCCCGGATATGAAGTCTATCACTGGTTCGGATTCGGCCGTTTTAACTGGCTTGGCTTCTATCCATTTGGTGAATTTATCCACCATGACCAATAGGTACTTTTGCTTGTGGGTTCCCCCTTTAAGGGGTCCAACCATGTCAAGCCCCCAGACCGCAAACGGCCAGGTAATGGGTATAGTTTTGAGGGTGGTGGGTGGCATATGGCTCTGATTAGCAAAGAGCTGACAACCGACGCATCTTTGGACTAAGTCCTGAGCGTCTGCTCGGGCCGTCGGCCAATAAAATCCTGTGCGGAAGGCCTTACCTACAAGGGCCCGGGCTGCAGCGTGGTGTCCGCCTAGTCCGGCGTGAATTTCAGCCAGAAGATTTCGCCCTTCCTCTTCGGAGATGCACCTTTGAAGGACTCCGGTTGTGCTTTTCTTATAAAGTTCTCCCTCATGGACCTTGTAGGCTTTAGATCGCCGAACTATGCAGCGGGCCTCATTTTGGTCTTCGGGAAGTTCCTGCCTAATTAAGTAGGCTAGGAATGGTTCTGTCCACGGGGCAATTACCACCATTATTTCGTGGGCTGAAGGTGTTATTTCATCGGCTGAACCGCCGATTATGTCAGATTGTTCTGTGTTGGGTGGCGCGGTTGTTTCCGGGTTGTTATTTCCGAACTCCTCTTCCCATAGTACGGATGGCTTAAAGAGCCGTTCCAGGAAGATGTTTGGAGGGACAGCGTCGCGTTTCGCGCCGATGCGTGCCAACACGTCGGCTGCTTGGTTATTATCCTGGGCTACGTGGTGGAATTCGAGTCCTTCGAACCGAGCTGACATTTTTAGGACAACGTTACGATAGGCTGCCATTCTCGGATCCTTGGCGTCAAAGTCTCCATTTACTTGGGATATTGCAAGGTTTGAATCCCGTGCACCTCTAGGCGTTGAATACCCATGGAGATTGCCATCCGGAGACCATGTAGGAGGGCCTCATATTCGGCTGCATTGTTGGAGTCTGTGTACATTATCTGAAGTACGTACTGGACCGTGTCTCCGGTTGGGGACGTCAGTACGATGCCAGCCCCCAAGCCGGCCAGCATTTTGGAGCCGTCGAAATGCATAATCCAATTGGAGTATGCGCCGTACTCTTTAGGGAGTTCGGCTTCGGTCGATTCAGCCAAGACCTGTGACTTTATAGCTCGCCGAGGTTTATAAGTTATATCAAATGGTAAGAGCTCAATGGCCCATTTTGCAATCCTGCCCGTCGCGTCGCGGTTGTTTATAATGTCGTTGAGGGGCACTTCGGAGTCCACTGTTATCGAACACTCTTGAAAGTAGTGTCGGAGCTTCCGGGATGCCATGAACACTGCGTACGCTATTTTTTGATAATGTGGGTACCGGGACTTGCAGGGAGTTAAGACAATGGATACGTAGTACACTGGTTTTTGAAGAGGGAATTTATGCCCTTTTGTTTCTCATTCGATGACGAGCACTGCGCTTACAACTTGATGTGTTGCCGCGATATATAACAACATTGGTTCGCCTAGGTTAGGCGCAGCCAGGACCGGATTTGTTGCCAATATGGCTTTTATTTCTTTGAGTCCGGCAGTGGCAGCATCCGTCCACTCGAAGTGTTCGGTGCGCCTGAGGAGGTGATAGAGGGGCAATGCCTTTTCTCCCAAACGGGAGATGAAGCGGCTTAGAGCCGCCACGCATCCAATCAATTTTTGTATTTGTTTGAGGTCTTTTGGAATGTCCAGCTGTGATAGAGCTCGGATCTTGGCTGGGTTTGCTTCAATTCCTCTACTGGATACAATGAAGCCCAGGAGCTTTCCGGCTGGTACGCCAAAAACGCATTTTTCCGGATTCAGCTTAATGTCGTATGCTCGGAGGTTGTCGAATGTGAGCCTCAAATCGTCTACTAGAGTTTCGACGTGTTTGGTTTTGATGACTACATCATCTACGTATGCCTCTACTGTTTTGCCGATCTGGGTAGCCAGACATGTCTGAATCATGCACTGATATGTTGCGCTGGCGTTTTTGAGTCTGAAGGGCATCGTGTTGAAGCAGAATGGTCCGTATGGAGTAATGAATGCCGTTGCGGCTTGGTCCGCCTCCGCCATCTTGATTTGATGGTAGCCGGAGTATGTGTCGAGGAAGCACAATGAATCGTGCCCTGCAGTAGCATCAATTATTTGGTCGATGCGGGGAAGGGGGAAAGGATCCTTTGGGCAGGCCTTGTTGAGGTCTTTAAAATCGACACATAGGCGCCAGGATTTGTCCTTCTTTGGTACCATTACCAGGTTTGCTAGCCAGTCCGGATGTTTGATTTCTCTGATGAATCCGGCTTCCAGTAGTTTGGCTAGCTCTTCTCCCATTGCCTGTCTTTGGGTTCGGAAAATCGCTGGAGAGCCTGTTTGACTGGCTTGAATCCTTTTAGGATGTTTAGGCTGTGTTCTGCCAATCTGCATGGGATTCCTGGCATATCTGAAGGGTGCCAGGCAAAGATGTCCCAATTTTCCCGAAGGAATTCTCGTACTACAGCGTCTACATCAGGGTTCAACTGTGCCCCGATGGAGGCCGTCTTTGTTGGGTCCATTGGATGGACCTGGAATTTGACTATTTCGTCCGCTGGTTTAAAGGAGGTGGACTCGGATCTCTTATCGAGTATCACATCATCTCTATTCACTTTAGAGCGCAGCGCAATGAGTTCCTCCGCCGCTAGGGCTTCGGATAGTGCCTCCAGGGCTAATGCGGCTGTCTTGTTTTCGGCGCGGAGTGCTGTGTCCGGATCACTGACGAGAGTGATTATTCTGCCGGGCCCGGGCATCTTAAGCTTCATGTACCTGTAATGGGGTATGGCTTGAAAAATTATGAATGCCTCTCGTCCTAATATAGCGTGATATCCGCTGCTGAACGGGGCCACTTGGAACGTGACCTCCTCGGACCTGTAATTGTCCGGCGAGCTGAACACCACATCAAGTGTGATTTTTCCTGTGCAGCGTGCTTCCCGGCTAGGGATTATTCCTCCAAAGGTTGTGCTGCTTCTCTCAATGCGGCTCCGGTCTATTTCCATTTTTTGAAGAGTTTCCTCGTAGATGAGGTTTAATCCGCTGCCACCATCCATGAGTACCTTGGTAAGACAAAAGCCGTCCACTATTGGACTGAGGACCACTATGGCTGGTGCTCGGGCTGTTCGGAATTTAGGTTCATCGCTGGCGTTGAAGGTGATGGCCGTGTCGCTCCATGGATTTGTTGTTGATACTTGGTAGACTTCGGCGAGGCTGCGGATTATTCGTTTCCGCATATTATTTGATGCGAAAGTGTCGAAGATTGTTGACACCGTACTGGTACTGTTGGAGTGGTTCTCCGGGGCTAGAAGCTCTTCGCCACTTTTGGCCACCTGCCGCAGTATCCAACATGCTCAAAGGCTATGTGTTGGAGTGGCGCCTTCTGTACTGTGAATTTTACAGGGTCCGCTGAGCCATCCCTCCAGTACGGTTTTGTGCCCTTTATGGGGTTTTTTGCTTTTTGGTTTTTGTACCTGGTGCCTGAGTGTGATGCACCCTTTTGTTTCGGACTAGGGTTGTATTCGGGGCCGGATTGTCCCAAAACTTAGTTTCGGTTTTCCGGAAACTCTCCATCGCACAGTACTTTCGTACTATGGACGCCAAGTCAGCGAAGCGTGTAATTTCACGACAACTGACGGTGTTCAAGATTCCCTCGTCCGTGCAATTATTGCAGAAAATTGAAATTGTGTTTTCCTCACGGTAGTCTTTTATCCAGTCCATAACCTGGAGGAATCTGGCCCAGTAATGATGTACTGTTTCAGCGGGCTCTTGCCAGATTTGTGATAAATCGCGTATGTCTGGGTGGGTGGGTGGAATTGAGTCTGGAACCCTACCCATCTCGAGGCTCAAGGGCCGGAAAGTTTGCGAATTTGGAAGCTTGGATTGCTGGACGTTGTCCAACGAGTCTGGTCCGACGCCTGACTTTAAGTTCAGCGCTTGATCGACGTCCGTCCCTCCGCGGGAATCCGGCATGGAGGGTTCGGGAGTCCGGACATAACTAGTTTTTAGTACAAAAGAAGAGTCGCCGCTTTGTTCCTCTACCACCGCAATGTGGTGGGTAACCTGGGGAGAGTTAATCTCTCTCAGATCGGTTTTAAGCCCGATCTGATTGTAGTCTGTGGTGACTCCCAGGGCGGCCATGCGATCCAAGAGGTCGTTTACTGAGGAGAGCTCCATTGGATCCAGCTGCTCGGCGAATTCCAAGCTGACATGAAGGTTGCTTTCGATGACCTGAGAGGTCATCGTCGATGTGGCAGCTGAATAGGCGGTCATGAGAAAACCACCTAGCCGGACAATTTGGCCGGCGGCCAAAGCTCCTTCGGTGATGGTTCCGTCTTTAAAGACGGGAAGAGGCATCCTTCCTGATCGCGACGGCATAGAGGAACTCTCAATGAAAGCACCAATGTCGGTGTCAAAACCGGCGGATCTCGGGTAGGGGGTCCCGAACTGTGTGTCTAGGCGGATGGTAACAGGAGACAAGGGACACGATGTTTTTACCTAGGTTCGGGCCCTCTCGATGGAGGTAAAACCCTACTCCTGCTTGATTGATATTGATGATATGGGTAGTACAAGAGTGGATCTACCACGAGATCAAGGAGGCTAAACCCTAGAAGCTAGCCTATGGTATGATTGTTGTAATGGTTGTTCGTCCTACGGACTAAAACCCTCCGGTTTATATAAACACCAGAGAGGGCTAGGGTTACACAGAGTCGGTTACAATGGTAGGAGATCTACATATCCGTATCGCCAAGCTTGCCTTCCACGCCAAGGAAAGTCCCATCCGGACACGGGACGAAGTCTTCAATCTTGTATCTTCATAGTCTTGGAGTCCGGCCGATGATGATAGTTCGGCTATCCGGACACCCCCTAGTCCAGGACTCCCTCAGAGGCGAAAGGGAAAGTGCGAAGCACCGCGGGCCCTAACAGCCTGCAGCCTTGGGCGCCGCGTGGCAGCTGATTGGACGCGGGTGTCTCCACTTCCCCATGCCGCCTCGACAACCACACGAATTGACAAGTCCCTGCATGCAAAGCGGGTCATGATTACCTGCGATTGTGGATGTCGGCGGTTGGCCTCCACTGGCTTTAAGTACGGCATGTCGCGTGCCCTTCCAATCTATCCCCTCTTGCTTCTCCTTCTTCTTCATGGCTCTGTCAAGGAAGCTCTTGGCCACAGAGAAAGGAAAGGCCCGCCAGGTTGAGATTGCCTCTCCCCCGCCCAAGCGCGGTCGAGGCCGGCCTCCAAACACCCTGTGGCCCCCGCGGTGGCTCCCCGTGGTCGCGGAGGTGACTTGCCGCGCGGTGACGGGCGGCTGGCCGTGGCCCGAGGGTGTGCTTCGGCCTTGCGCCCCCCTAGGCCGTGCTTTCACACCGCGGAGGTGCTGCTGGAGTTCGTGGTGTGGTCGGCGGAGCCGACTAGCGCGCAGCTTCAGCTCGCTCGCTTCCTCCTAGGTGAGCTCCTCGCTGGCGCCCCGTGCGGCCTCTAGCTCCAGGCAGATGGCTGCTGCGGCCGGGCCTCGTGGGCTTCGCTGGAGGTCTCCGCAGCCGGAAGCTTGGCCTTGACCCGCGGCTGGCAGACGTTCGCCCGCGCGCGTGGCCTGAGCCGTCGGTGCACCCCGCACTTCAAGTTCGACGGTGATGCCACCCTCTACATGAGGGTGTTTGGGGAAGATGGTTGCCGCGCAGGGTGCTGCCCCGAAGATGACGACCGCGGATGGGGACCCAGCCCCGGCGAGGACGGAGAGGACAGCGTGCGCTTGGCTGGCGGCGCCCAGGGTTCCTCAAGCTTCGCTGGTTCTTCTTCGGGCAGCGACTCTTCTAGCTGTGGCCGCGGTCAGCCTCCACGCCATCGTGCCTGCTTGGAGGGTGGTAGCGGGTCTGCCCGCCGTCGCGCCTCGGTGAAGCGTGAGAGGGAGTCCGCCTGAACCCCGGAGGCGGCTCGAGTCTTCCCTGAGGGCCGGTGTAGGGCGAGCCGCGCCTGATTTGCTCCTTCTTTTCCCTTTTCCTGCGAAAAAAGATAGTAGTGTGGGGCCCCGTGGGGGCGTGTTTGGGTTACCGTTGTTAATCACCGCACTGTTTCCGTTATTTCGGTATTGTGCTTTCCGGCCGCACGCCTGCGCATTGGTAGTTCCCAGCCTCAGCCGTGGGGGGCGACCGACCCAGGTCCTGTGTTCATGTCGCGGTGCCCGTGAGGCATGGACTGGAAGGGTGCTCCTGTAGTGGACCCTGGTTGGGAGACCATCGAACGATAAGGGCAGAAAACACTCGCGAGGGAGTTCAGGCTGCTCCCTCGTGAGACCTTCCACGAGAGAAATCGAGGTAGGAGAGCAAAAAGTCGAAGAGCCACAAGTCAAAGGCAATAGCTTCAATAACACTTCAAATGAGAGCGAACAAGCCAACTGCAGAAAGCAAATGAAAAAGCCGCGTCCGGCACCTAATCTAGTCTTCGACGTCTTCTCACCAGCGCGGAGCTAAGTGCTGCCACTAGGCGTGGGAGGGAGCCCCAGGGCCTGAGGCCGGCGCTCCTGAGACTCCGGGGCATGTACAGCCCCAACTCATTATTACGTGAGAGTGTCACGGGCGGCGAGCTTCACAGGCGTTGGCCTTCTTCACAGGCTCCGGGCCTTTCTTGGGGGAAACAAGCTTCACGGGCGTTGGCCCTCTTCACAGGAACCGGGCCTTTTCCAAAACGCATCAGCTTCACAGGTGTTCGCCTTCTTCACAGGCTCTGGGCCTTTTCCAAAAAGATGAGCTTCACAGGCATTCGCCTTCTTCACAGGCTCTGGGCCTTTTCCAAAAAGATAGTCTTCACAGGCATTCGCCTTCTTCACATGCTCTGGGCCTTTTCCAAAAAGATAGTCTTCACAGGCAATCGCCTTCTTCACAGGCTCTGGGCCTTTTCCAAAAAGATAGTCTTCACAGGCATTCGCCTTCTCACAGGCTCTGGGCCTTTTCCAAAAAGATAGTCTTCACAGGCATTCGCCTTCTTCCCAGGCTCTGGGCCTTTTTAGGGGTAAAACCTCCGGAGGTGCTGGATGTTCCATGCATTCTGGACTGGCACCCCCTCCTGAGTCTCCAAGCGCGCGGAGCCGGGCCTGGAAACATGAACAACCTTGAACGGGCCCTCCCACATGGGAGAGAGCTTATGCAGTCCCTCCCTAGAGAGAACCCGCCTGAGTACGAGGTCCCCTACCTCAAGAGTTCTGGGACGGATGTTGCAACAGTGGTATCGTCGCAGTGCTTGTTGGTACCTTGCCGCTCGCAGCGCGACTTCTCGACGACGCTCCTCCCCCAGCACGAGGTCCATCCCCCGCATGGCGTCCTGCTGCGTCTCATCGAAAGCCAGGACACGCACGGAACGACGCCTGACCTCGTGAGGGGGGACCGCTTCGGCTCCATAGACCAGGAAGAACGGGGTCTCCCTAGTTGGCTTGGTCGCGGTTGTGCGGATGGACCACAACACGGGCTGGAGCTCATCGTACCAACCCCTGCCGCAGGCCTCCAGCTTCTTCTTGAATGTTCTGGTCTTGAGGCCCCTCAGGACTTCTGCGTTGGCCCGCTCGGCCTGGCCGTTTCTTCGGGGATGCGCCACCGAAGCGTAGCATATCTGTGTTCCAAGGTTAGCACAGTATGTTTTGAAGAGGTTACTCGTGAATTGCGAACCGTTGTCGGTGATGATGCGGTTCGGCACCCCGAACCGGCTCATGATGCCCTTGATGAACTTGACCACATAACCAGCAGGGATGGTGCGGACGGCCTCAACTTCAGCCCACTTGGTTAACTTGTCCACAGCGACGTAGAGGTAGCGATAGCCCCCTGGCGCCCGCGGAAACGGGCCCAGGATATCCAGCCCCCAGACTGCGAACGACCACGTGAGGGGTATGGTTTGCAGACCTCCTGCCGGCTGATGGATCTGCTTGGCATGGAATTGGCAGGCTTTGCAAGCCTTCACTAGTTCGACAGCGTCATTGAGCGCAGTTGGCCAATAGAAACCGCTGCGGAACGCCTTGCCGACCAGGGTCCGCGATGACGAATGATGCCCACAGTCTCCACCGTGTATATCTGCCAGCAGTTCCTTCCCTTGCTCCCTGGAGATGCAGCACATGGACATGTTGTTTGGTTGTTTCCGGTAGAGTTCTCCATCCCTGATGCAGTACGCTGTAGCTTGCCGCGCCACACGCTCTACTTCCTCCTCCTTCTCCGGCAGGGTCCCTTGTGTTAAGTAGCTCCGGAGCTCTGTGATCCAGCACCCCTCCTGAGGCTCCATCGTCAGGAGCAGGCGTGCTCCTGAGGCGGGGCCACAGGCCGGGGCTCCCGAGGTAGGTGGCTGGGGGAGCTCCTCCCGAGGCTGCGCTGTGTTTGATAATGATGGCACAGCCGAGGGCTTGAAGAGCCGTTCCTCGAAGACGCCAGGCTCCTTACGTATCCGCCTGGAGGCTCGTTTGGCGATGTCGTCGGCCTCTTGATTAGTGCCGCTGGGTACATGCTGTAGCTCCAACCCCTAGAACTGCTTCTCCATCCTGCGGACCTCCGCAAGGTAGGCTTCCATGTGCTCATCTTTTGGCTCGTATACCTTGTTGGAGAAATTGACAAGGAGCTGCGAATCGCCCTTGATAGTAAGGCGCTTCACCCCTAGGGCAGCTGCGGCCTTCAAGCCCGCTATCAGTCCTTCATACTCCGCTATGTTGTTGGAGACCTTTTCACCTTGCTGGAAACAGGGTTGCACGGCGTAGTAAAGCTTGTCCTGAGTGGGAGATATGAGCACCGCCCCAGCCCCAGTGCCATGCCTGGAGAACACCCCGTCGAAGTACATGACCCAGCCTTCTGGCGCCTCGCTTCTCGGGGAGAGGGATCGATCCTCGTCGGCCTTGAGGTCCGGTGCCTCCGTCCATTCGGCCACGAAATCCGCTAGCGCGGCTCCCTTGATGACTCTGGTCGTCCTGAATTCGAGCTGAAACGCTTGCAGTTCAATGTTCCACTCAACGACCCTTCCCGGCTGAGTTAGGGCTCCTGAGCACCCTTTCCAAGGGGTATGCTGAGATAACCTTGATAGGGTGACCCTGAAAGTAGTGCCGCAGCTTGCGCGAGGCCACCAGTAGCGCGAGGAGGAGTTTCTGAGGCATGGCGTACTGTGCCCTCGCATCCGGCAACACCGTGCTGACGAAGTACACTGGGTGCTCGACGAGGCTTGGAGCGCCGGTGCTGGTGGCGTCCTCCGGAGGCCGTGGCACCTCCTGAGGCGGTGGAGCCTCCAGAAGCTGGTTTCCTGGGGGAAGGGCCTCTTCCGTTCCCAGTGCGCTCCCCTGTGGCGGCTGATCCTTCTCAGTCGTGGTAGTGATCTTTGCGAGTCCTTCTTGGTCCTGCTTTGCCTTGACACGGGTAGCTGCCGTGGCCTTGGTCCGACGCTCCTCCCTGACCGCTATAGAGCTGCGCTGGCGGAGTAGGGAGTGGCGACAAGGTAGAGCACCAAAGGCTCTTGAGGGCGAGGGGCCACCATCACCGAGGGGCTGGTTAGGTATCTCTTGAGATCTTGGAACGCCTTGTCGGCCTCTTCAGTCCATTCAAAGGGCCCCTTTCTCTTCATCAGCTGGAAGAAAGGCAGCGCTCGCTCCCCCAACTTGGAGATGAAGCGCCCTAGCACAGTCACGCGCCCAGTGAGCTTCTGCATCTCTCTGAGGGTCTTTGGCGGGCTCATGTCCTTGACCGCCTTGACTTTTTCTGGGTTGGCCTCGATGCCTCGGTGAGACATGAGGAAGCCCAAGAGCTTGCCCGAGGGGACCCCAAACACACATTTCTCCGGGTTGAGCCACAGGTTCACTGCGTCGAGGTTTGCGAAGGTTTCCTCCAGGTCTTGTATCAGGGTCTTGGCCTCGCGAGACTTCACCACAATGTCTTCGACATAAGCTTCCACATTCTTCCCGAGTTGCGGGCCCAAGGTGATGTGCATGAGCCGCTGAAAGGTTGCGCCCGCGTTGCGCAGTCCGAACGGCATGCAGGTATAGCAGTACACCCCACACGGGGTCAGGAAGGCCGTCTTCTCCACGTCTTCCACCGCCATCTTGATCTGATGATACCCGGAGAAGGCATCCAAGAAACATAACAGGTCGCACTCAGCAGTGGAATCGACGATCTGATCGATGCGAGGGAGCGGGAACGGATCTTGCGGGCACGCTTTGTTGAGGTTGGTGAAGTCGACGCACATGCGCTTTTTCCCTCCCTTCTTTGGCACAACAACTGGGTTGGCCAACCAATCTGGATACCGGACCTCGCGAATGACCCCAGCGGCTTCTATCTTGTGGGTCTCGTGGACGATGAAGGCCTGCTTTTCGGTGGACTGCCGCCTCGCTTTCTGCTTCACGCGGCGCACGTTGGGGCACACGTTGAGGTGATGCTCGATCACGCCCCTAGGGATCCCCGCCAACTGATCGGGCTCCCAAGCGAATACCTTCTTGTTTGCGCGCAGGAACCTGACCAGGGCTTCCTCCTGCTCGGGCTCGAGGTTGGCGTCTATGGTGAAAGTGGCGTCAGTGGACCCGTCCTCATCGATAGGTATCTGCTTGGTCTCTACCTTGTCTTGGGTGAAAAACTGCCTCTTCTTGGTTGGCGCAACCCCCTTGGGTTTGGGGGTTTCTGTGTCAGCGGGCCGTGCTGCTGCCGCCGTCTTGAAGGCGAGCTTGAGTACTCACAACACATCTCCGGTGTCCCCAGGCACGGTGAGGACACCGTTGCTGCCGGGCATCTTCATGAGGTTGTACGACGGGTGAGTTGCGGCCATGAATAGGGCCAGTGCTGGATAGCCGAGGATGGAATTGTAGGGGAGGCCGATGGGGGCGATGTCGAAATCGACCAGCTCCGTGCGGAAATTGTCGTAGGTGCCAAAAGTTATTGGGAGCCGGATCTGTCCCAAGGGGCTGGACGACCCGCCTCCGATGCTCGAGAAGGGCCGGCTGGGCTGCAGCCGCTCCCGGGGTATGCAGAGGAGGTTGAAGGCCTCAACTGAGAGCACACTGAGGCCCGCGCCGCCGTCGATGAGAGTCCTGGTGACAGCCACCTGGCAGATGGTGGGGGTGCAGAGCATGGCGAGCGCACCCGAGCAGGCCGAGTTGGAGGGGTGGTCCTCCGAGCTGAAGGCCAGCCTGGCCTGTGGCCCCGACCAGTCCGAGGGATCCCCCTGCCGCGTGGAGGCAGTGCCGACCCGGCGGACGAATGGCTTGACGTGGTGACTGGAGGGTGGCGCCTGCGAGCCGCCTAGGAGGGCCGCGACGACCGGGGAAGCCGGCGCGGCGTGGTGGGTGAGGAAGAAGCCGTGTGGCTCTTCCCAAGAGGCCACGGAGGGATGTTGGGACGATGCTTGCTGCTCGTTCCCCGCCAGGCCGGTGGCAGTGTTGGTGGTAGGTGGCGGGGAACGTCAAGGGCGCCCGCCGATGGGAGCCGTCTGGGTGACACGGGAAGCGAGGGCGGTTCGGCGCCCGGCGCGGGCCCGACGAGCGTCAGACATGGATGCGATGGTCGGAGAAGAATAGGGCGACGGAGGACGAATTCCGGCACACCCCTACCTGGCACGCCAAATGTCGGATTTAGGGTTCCGGCAGACCCTTGAGGTTCGAACACTGGGGTGCGCGCGGAGATTTTGCCCTCTACCTACCTGTTCCTCGCCGCCTCGCTAAGATCTAAACTACGAAAGGAACAACACAAGAGACACAGAGTTTATACTGGTTTAGGCCACCATTGTGGTGTAATACCCTACTCCAGTGGTGTGGTGGATTGCCTCTTGGGCTGATGATGAACAATACAAGGAAGAACAGCCTCGCGAGGGTCTGTTCTTGGTTGGGACGACGAACTGTTAGGAGGAGTTCAGTCGCTCTCTCTACTGGTTTCTTGGCTAGGATTCAGATGCCTCTATCTCTCCGTCCCTCTGCCTTGTGGGTGGCTAGTCCTATTTATAGGCAAAGTGTCGTGGGAAACGAGCACCTATGGGGCAGGGCCCCTTTTCGGTCCGGTAGGGAGCGGAGGGCGCACGAAGAGTAGATCGAGGCGAAGCACGCGAGGGATTTTATCCAGCTTCGGAGCTCTCCGGAGAGATAAAACTCCTACTGCTGCTTTGTGTTTGTATCGTGTTCTTGCTCGAGAGCGTGAGCGTTCTATGTTTTCGAAGGAGTCCAACCCCTTCTACGTTGCGCATGGGCCTCCTTTTATAGGTTAAAGGGGTCACCGACAGGTGGCAACGCAGAGAGGGGTAAAAAAGTAAAAAGAGGGGTTGGTACAACCGCTATCCACAGTGCACCCTACCTAACTCTGACGGCAGAGGACAAGGGCATTTAATGCCCGTCGGATCGCCCAAACAGTGCAGAAAAAGACCGTTTGGGGTGCCACCGCTTGCCACGATGGCCTTCTCGTCATCTCCACTTGCCACCTCGCACCGCTTGGCTGCACAGCCGCCCGCCACGTGCGCCAGGAACGATCTTGGGGCGACATGTCGTCGGATGCGCTGGAGCGTGGGCGCAGAGTGTGGTGGCTTCGCCGCGGCAAGCGCCTTGCCGCGGCCGTTGTCTTATCGCACCCGAAAGCTTGTCGCTCGCTGGGTCTTGCCGGGACGCGCGGCGCGTCGCGGCAAGTTTCTTGGCTGGCCCTCCCGACAAGCTCCTCTTGCCAGTGCCTTGCCCTTCCTGGCAAGCTCCTCTTGCCAGGGCCTTGTTTTCTTAGTTAAAACACTTTGTTCTTGAATGGCATCAATAGGAATAGCGAAGGATCTTGGCGGACGCCCGGCAAGCCTTGCCGCGGGACGCTGCGACTGCCCGTGCACAAGTCCGGGATACTAAGGTACCGCTACTTTAGTACACCGACACAAAGGCCAGGGGCCTCTTCCCAAATATTGAGCGGGAAGGGCGCCAACAATTGGCCATTTTGAAGGGGAACATCTGGTACACTTATCCTGACTAAAGTTGGTCCTCGCCTGTCAAAGGCTCTGGTGGTGACGCCTGCTTGGGCTCCACAATGACTTCCTTCCTACCGTTGGGCTGGTCTTGGTCTTGTTGCACCGAAATGGATGCCTTTGCTTGATACTCTCGCCCGCGCTTGCTCCCTTTGCACCAAAGAGGAAAGGAGGACACTGCCCGGGCTGGCGCCCGACTGGCGCCCTTGGTCGTCATGGCTTGCGTCATGGGTACCTCATGAGGTGCCCTGCCTTGAACTCTCCGCCTCCTCGTGAGCCAGCCTGATGAGGCCGCGCCTGAGGAAGCTCCTTGTCGTCCGCCCCGCAAGGCTTGGCCCCTCGCGAGGGTCTTGAGCTTGTGTTGATGGAGATGGGCCGTGCTGGGCCCCCTTTTGAGCCACGCCACGGGCCGCAGGCAGGCAAGTCTGGGGACCCCCATTCCCAGAACGCCGACATAAATAGTTCGAAACAACGATATATACAACATTCAAACACTGATTAGTGACTACTACTGACATAAACAGCAAGACATGATAGTTCATAAGAAGTCTTGCTACACCACAAAAATGCACCCATCTGCAGCGCTCAGACTCTCGTGATCCAGACGAGAATGACATTCTAAACAGGAGCAACTATTACATAGTAAGAGTGACATAGACGAGGATGACCAAATGACAAGGAATATGCATAACAAAACAAAGAACTACCCATCCAGAACTAGCAGCAAAGACAACAAAGTCATTCGAAGAGATGATCCAACACCATCATAATTTGCAGCCCCGCTTCAACGACTAGTGATCCGGAGACACCAGTACTGCACCCTTTCAGTGCAACAGCCCAATTACCTATCAACCTGAAGGGTTTAACCACATCACTGCCTGTCGTAATTGAGACATCCAAGGATCAAAGTTAATCCGGATGCCTTTGTCATTTTCACCTTCTTTTGGCTACAGGCTGTATGGTTGACAATCAGGGGAGTTTGCTCCCGAACTCCTAGGGCTCGCCGTGTAGACACAGTTTTCCATAGCAAACATAGCCTCTCTGCCATCAAGGTCCTTGCCAACGGTGATCTCCTGGTTAATCGGATAACTGAGTCCAAGAAAAAGAGAGTGTGAACCAAGGCTGTTTACCCGCCTCCAACTAAAAAAATCCTAAAGGCCCCAACAAGCCGGTATCCTTCTCATAGACGTAACAACCACTGTCCGGATACTCACGTATTACACGGTGCTTGTATATAGTGGGGTTTTTGCAATATAAATTTTCCGGCTCATGTGTCTGAATGATCATCAGTCCTTTGCCGTCGTCTGATCGAGAGAGGAACCAGTTGTGCTTCCCTGTTTTTGGCAAAGGTGGCGTGATTACAAAGGGCAGTAACTGTAGGGACACTTCATCATATCAAGAAGGACATGCATTGTTAATGTGAGATCAGCATTGTTCAGAGTATGGGTAGGATAATGCAAGAAACAGCATTGATATGTCCCTGTTGGAACTGGGAGGAAAATTCAGGGAAATGTATACTGGGTTCGAAAATATAGAAGTGCCATGCATGGTTATACTCATGTTATCTCGCAATCGATTCTTCACAGGAAACTACCATGTCATGCATGTTATGTAATCATGTTCTGTCCTCACAAACAAATTCTTCAAGGTAACTAACAGACCATGCATTGTTATATACTCGTGTTCTGTGGGCAAATTTTTTGTGAGGATATTATTCTAGCCATTGATTGCTGAAGGGAAAATATAGGTATGTACACACGGTAAGCATTGCAGGATTTCACTACTTCCAAATATAGAGTTCT
Source organism: Triticum dicoccoides (assembly GCF_002162155.2). Taxonomy (NCBI): domain Eukaryota; kingdom Viridiplantae; phylum Streptophyta; class Magnoliopsida; order Poales; family Poaceae; genus Triticum; species Triticum dicoccoides. The sequence continues at coordinate 251,710,170 of NC_041389.1, forward strand.
CCATATGCACATTTACTTCCCTAATGTATGGTTAGATGAAACCAAGAGTGTGGTGCATGTTTCTACATCATGAAAATGAGGAAACTAACATGGCCATTGATACACACTCATATTTAGTAGTAGTATATAGATTACTGTAAAATAAGGATAATATCCATATATTCCTAATCGTTTGAATATTCAGGGTACAAATTGGCTGTAATGACATGGTCACAATCGCATGAATTAACTCATTCCAAATATAGCTGATTTATGGCGTGTCTAATACATTGCCGTAGTTCTACTCAGATTCTGCTCAAACAAGGATATGCCAATCATCACAAAAAGTTCAAACAGTGTCATGGTGTCATCATTAACATGAGATGGAAGCAACTTACACGCGCCGTCCCAGCAATACGTGGTGCCATTTGCTTTGTCGATCGCGTAGATGATGCCATTGTGTTCAATAGCATCACAGAAGTGTGTATCAGCTTTGACGATGATCCACTGCAATCTGAGTTGTCTGCAGCTAAAGAAGGTACTTGTGTAAAGATAGGTGAGTCCGTGGTCGAACAAGGCAATTAGCTTGAAGTTTGTGTAATTCGCATGTCGTGTGGGCACTTGGCAGATTACAATCTTCTGCAAAATAAGGTCCGTCCAACTGACGTGGTAATCTAGATGACTTGGACCGTGATGGTAATACTCTATAAAATCCAACGGAGGAAGGATAATCTCACGGGAGGTCTGGAAGTTCACGAGCACCAACTTTTTACCGTCTTCTCTGAAGGCAGCCATCCAGTGGGAGTTCATGCCGACCCAGTACATACCTGCCAAGAAGTTTCGGGCGATGGTGATCGGATCAATGTCGAGGGAAATGATGTACGACGACCCACTACATACCTGCAAAGAAGTATCGGCTAATGGAGATCGGATTGAAGTCGAGGGGCATCATGTACGCCTCCGTATCATGGTGAGCCAATCTCGCAAGACCAGATAGCAGCAAGCAGGGTGTCTTGAAAAGCTTAGGCCTTGCTTTGCCGATGGCCGTGTGCATGTCCCTCGAGCATGCAGCCACCCGCATGGCGCTCAACAGATCCATACACGAACAATAGAGGTCGAGGATGTCATTGGGGAGATTGCTCCAATCGTGGCTCATATGGATGCTGCGCGGTTCGCGTTCGGCCATGGTGGAGTTTGGAAGGTGGGTTTTTTTGGGGGCTTGATTTACGGCGGAGAAGGCTGTCGGTGCTGGAGCGGCTAGCGAGGGAATAGTGGTACTGTGGGAGGCGAGTGAGGCGACGGTACACGGGGGCACAGTGAGATGGAGACGGAGACGAAGAAGGAGATGGAGATGGAGTGGCCCTATGGGAGGGGAGAGGGAGACGAGGCGAGGCGCCAATGTGATGTACAACAGCGGTGACAGACTGCACAGTGCACAGGGTGAGGCTGACTTTGGTAACTCGAACACGCCGCCTGGACTAGTGTCAGGCGCAGGGTGTTGTCACTTCACTGTGAGGACCGGATGAATAGTATTTTGACCATCAAGTGTACCACAGTTATACTACTACTACTACTAGTAGGAACATGAGTACTCTAGTATTGTATAGCGGAAATAGGTCTCCTGTGCTAGCATGCCTGTTCACTTCATCGTTCAGGTATCTCCATTTTGCGAGCAAAACGAAATTCTCGTACATGCCCAATCAATGCCCTGCCGTGATCCATGCAGTGGTCATTCTGGTGCATCAAGGACGGCATGCAGATCGTTCCACACTTGAGAAGAGGAAAAATGGAAAGGTAGAACACGGTAACAAAGGAAGAGAACGCTGTCTAACGAGGCTGAGAGGGGATCGAGCAGGAAGTTAATGCTCCACGCCTAAAGGTTTTGGGAAAACCTGATTTTCATAAGGTGACTTACTCACCTAAACGGAGGGAGTATTCCTTAACCAGAGAATGTTGTGTCTCCCACTCACGAGTCAATATCCATCTGAACCAGCCACAACACATTTTTTTATCTGTTTGCAAAGGTCCCACCTATCAGGAAGGATGGGCACATACACGAACATGTACGACTCATCAGTGTACCCGCATAGCCTTTTCGTTTAGTCTACCTAGCCGTCTAATCAACTGCCTGCACGCCACTTCTCCCATTTACTTCTCCATCGGGAACCGATTTTCCTCAGCTTCTTCACCTCCCCTTCGTCTTCATTTGCACCCAAACCCCACTGCATTCACATTGTTTTAACCTCGTTAAATAATCATCTACTACTTCATTTAGACTAGCCATCTAATCCTAATTCTCCAAACCATAGCCCTCCGTTCCAGCGGTTCCAAATGGCGAAAGAGATCGAGATGCAGGTTTTTAGCGTCCAACATGTCCTCGTTGAAGGCTCGATGAGCATAGTTGCCACCGTCACCGTCCACCCAAGGGTTGTTCGGCAGTGGATCAACAATGTATCCAACTCCCTCAAAAAGGTAGAGACGAGGGCCATCGGTCTCGACGCAGAGTACACGGAGCGTGCCCCTGGGAAGATCCAACGCGCCACCGTCCTTCAGCTATGCCTCGAAGATGATGTTTTGGTGCACCACATCATACACTCGCCCTCCATACCAGGTGAGCTTCACGATTTCTTGTCTCGGGAGGACGTATACTTCTGTGGGGCAGCCATCGAACGGGACAAATAGAAGCTGGAGCCGTACAACCTTGATTTGAAAAGCATCGCTGACCTACAAACTAGAATCAAAATTCCTATAGAAGATTGTGATAAACAGACACCATCCCTATTTGACGTAGCAAATTTTGTGCTCAGTACAAATCTTCAGAAGGGTGACGAGACGGTGGCATTAAGGTCGTCTAGATGGGAGATTATCCCTTGACGTACGAGCGGATAAAATATGCTTCCCTCGATGCGCGTGTGAGTTTCGAGATAGCTGCAAGGTCCAAAGAGCTTGTTGCGAAGCCGTCTCCCACAGAAAATGAGAACAAGAAGATGAAGAAGAAGAAGAAGAAGAAGAAGAAGAAGAAGAAGAAGAAGAAGAAGAAGAAGAAGAAGAAGAAGAAGAAGAAGAAGAAGAAGAAGAAAAAGGCTGCACCAGCAGGAGGGCATTATGGATGGATGAACTATTTCCTCTCTTGTAAAAAAATTATTCCCTGTCAGTGTATATTGATATAGATGGACTATTTTGATGGTGTGCATGTCTTTGGAACAGAGTAGTAGCATGGGTCCGCTTGACTATAAGGAACTATTTATCCGCATATATAGATTTCTCTGCTACTCCTTCCAGTGATCGGTATGCAGTGCATGTGTCCGTAGACATGACAGCTTGTCCATGGAAGTTCAACTACGGCGACCATCACGTTTCATCTCGCGATTCCCACGATGCCTCTGCAACCCACGGCACCACGTCCCCCGACGTGTGCCTCACCCCTCTCGGCCGCACCGCCCCTCTGCCTTTGTGTGCATGACATGTGGGCAACCTAAAATGCGGCGAGCATCAAGTTTCTACCACAGCCACACGCCATTCCCACGACGCCGCTCGAATCCATGACACCGCACGTCCCCTGACCTGCGGCTCACCCCTCTTGGCCCCACTGCCCCTCTGCCTTCGGGAGCATTACATGTGGACCAGTCACCTATCGGGTCCACATGTTATTGACTCAAAGGTAGGTGTAGTAAGGTGCTGAAGCTCAGTCCCAATGGCCCTGAGAGGGAAATGTAACACCTGCGCCAGGGCTTGTGGTGCTACCGCTGCACGAACTCGTGCCAAACTCAAGATTTGTTTCTTTACTATACATTCACGCAACGATTTAATGGACATTGTAATCTCAACATGTGATGGGGAGCTCTGAATTTGAATTTGAAACTTATAAAATGAAAAGATTCAAAACAAATAAACTGGGAGAGAGGGAGTATATCGTAGGATGTGTCCCATACAAAATAAGTCCCCTGGTTTTTCATCGCGAAGATGCGGTTAGAAAGGAGCACAGCGTCTTTGTACTCGTACGGCAACAAATCGGCCGCAGACAACATGGTCCGCCTTTGACCGCCATGTGCAATGTTCGTGCTATCTTATTCAATCTCACCGTGGTTCCATCGTACCAATTCGTGCGGTGGCCCATTGCATGGCTGATCCCAATGTTGGACAAAGGTTCTACGGGAACGGTGTCACCGTTGTAAATGTTGTGCAAATTGATGCTGGTACCCTCCCATACATATGCAAGCCAATCTCCACTCGCACCGAGCCTAACCTGTGAAACAGTGGGTAGGGGGAGAATTAGGAAATGGACACGGAAGTAGTCTTTAGAATGCATTTACTACGTGATCAAACTCATCTTACCTGCTCATCGGAGGAAATCCGAGTGCCCCTCAACGTCGGCATCTCAAGGGGCGTCAACTTGCACCTACAGCCACGCCGCGCTGGAGAGACCCCCAAGGAAATATCCTCGTGCGTTCCACGGAACATCAAGATACATTTGTATGAGTAGTTTATCTCGTGAGAGAAAAGGATGAACAAGGAAGGCCTCTAGACATGGAGATGGACACTACTACTACCAATGTGCTGGCCCGTGTGTTGCAATGGATCCAAAGTAGTAGAATAATACTTGTTCACGTGCTTGAAATAAAAACACACTAGTTTTGATATACATGTGTCAGCAGACATGATAGCTTGTCCATGGAAGTTGAACCACGGCGACCATCACATTTCTTGTTTCTACCACTGCCACACTCACACGGGATTCCCACGATGCTGCTCCAACCCACGGCACGACATCCCTCGACGTGGACATGGATCCTCTGATGTGGCTATCACTACCTTGCCCTGCCTTTCCTTCACTAACAGGTGGGACCCACGCTTATGGGTCCCACATGTCAGTGATAGAATGGTAAGATTGTTCGCGTCAGGGGATCCTCATCCCCCCGACATGCCCCTCATCCCTCTCGGCCCCACCGCTCCTCTGCCTTTGTGTGCATGACATGCGGGCCAGCTGAACTGCGGCGACCATCAACTTTCTACCATAGACACACCCGATTGGACGCGGTTTGCCTGCTCCGTTGCTGTGCTCCGATCCATACTCCCGCACCGTCGAATTTTCATCCAGCGGTTGTGACACATTTCGTCCCGGGTATCAATCCTCAGCTGGAGTACTTCTGTACTACAGGTAGTACCCGCCGGTGTGGCCATCTACACCTCGTAACGCCCCGACGCCCAGCTGTGGCACCCTCGCCACAGCCACGCCACCATCGGCCGGTTCATCTCGAACGAGTGAGTCGCGAACCACGCCACCACCATGAGAATGACATGTCAGCCAGTCGCATTTAAGGTCCGCATGTCATTGACTCATAGGCCGGGCACTAAGCCACTGAAGTTTGGTGCCGTGGGCCCCGAGAGGGAAATGTAACTCCTGCGGCAGGCCTTGTGGTGCTCCCGCAGTATGAGCTCGTGCGAAAACTGGAATTTGTTTCTTACTACTACCAACTAGTACTAGTATGGTAAACGTGCATTGCACGCATGAGATTCTGGTGGTTTGTGCATTATGCTTCTACATGTGGAGTTTTCTAGATTCTACATGTGGCAAAATCTGGTGGAATGTAGATCATATCCAACGAGCCCCATGTAAGGTTAGGCAGGTTTGATTAACTTAGGTGAGTGCTTGGTTCAAGCCACACCTTAGGCAAGCCACACTAAGGCCCCACATGACTTACACACAAAAATGTGGCAAGATTCCCTTAGGCTTGCCAACTTGTGGCTCTCATTTTGAAGAACTAATAACTTTACCTAAGCTTAGTTGTGGCAAAGTTAGTCATGAATTAAGTTCAACCATGGAGTCTTCTAGATTATACATGTGGCAGAATCTGGTGGATGATATCCAACGACCAGTAGTGCTCGGATTTGCCATCTTTTACTGTCGGATTGGCTTCATCCAACGACCAACTTTCAAAGTTTTTCACACACTATATAGGGGGTATAGATATAGATGTGCCGGTCTGTTGCAATGGATCCAAAGTATATCTATTTAGTGGAGTGCACTCTAAACACATTATCTATTTATTTTTCTCTAACCTTTCGTATCCATGCAACCAAGCCACATAAGCTTCATGGGCGCCCCCACATCATATTATTCATACTACGTTGATTGAAAAAAGATAAATCACCCAAAACAAGATCTTCCCGTTTTTTGTTCCTACGATGTTGTGCCGTGCACGTACCTACTAGTTGTATAGTGGTAGTACTAGTAATATTGTATTAGGAGTACAAACTTGGTACTAGTAGGAGTAGTACTAGTACGGAATGCTCCTACTCTATCAACGAGCCCCATCTGACACCAAATTTCTTGGCTTCTGTGCTACAGCTAGATCTTCCCCTTGTTTCTGTTTTCCAACCCGGCGGCGGGCGGGGTGTCGGTTTGCTCAACGGCGGTCCCACATGAAATTGAAAATGCTAGGCAACACGCCTTCCCTAAGCTATGTGTCGTGCCGGATGGGCCATGGAGTACTCCCGATTCCCGGGCGTGTGGGGGTGCGACGCGAACAAGACAGGCCTTTTCCTTTTACTAGCAATGTGCCCGTGCGTTGCGACGGATCCAAAGTAGTAGAATAGTAGTATTTGTTCACAAACTTGAAACAAATCACTCTAGTTTTGATATACTCCTAATATATTACTCCCTCCTTTCCTAAATATTTGTCTTTTTAGAGATTTCAAATGGACTATCACATACGGATTATATAGACATATTCTGGTGTTTCTAGCAAGATGCCCGCGCGTTGCACGAAGTTGATGGAAAAGGTAAGCACAACTTATAAACTGAAGGATAGAGTACTAGTTACAGTGATGCATATAATTAAGCAAAGGGATCGCACATGTCGGTATTGACTGGAACGAGAATGCAACAACACAATAAGAATTAAGGCCACTATGATGCGATCGCAGTGGTGGTTACAGAAGGCAAGAAGAAAGATGGATCCATGAACATACGACCTCCTCCTCCTCAACTTAGTGTGCCAGGCCACCGACCGGCGGCTAAGGAGTGGTGGCTTTTGTGGCGAGGTCGAGCTGCTTCTCAGCAAAGGCATCCAATGCTTCCAGCCGGTTGAGGAAGGCCAACGTCGTAGCGTCCTCACTTGCCTTGTAGATACCTATGTACACGATTTGCTCGTACACGTGGATGTGTAGGTCGATGAATTCTTGCAGGGCGAGGTGCCTCGTGGAAAGCGCGACCTCCAGGTGGACATTCTTCGTGGCGTCGGTGGGCAGTCGCAGGGCCACCAGTGCTTGAAAGAGGTTCCGTCCATGGAGGCTGATTAGGGTGGCAAGCAATGAGGAGCCCGGGCGCGCGGGCTGGAGGAGTACGGCGATGTCGTCTGCGAGCTTCTTGAGGATGGTGAACTTGTTGCTGGTGGCAACGATCATCTGGTCCAACTGAGAGTCGTAGTTGGCCTCGACGGTGGCCATCCACCAGCCGGTCTCCAACACCGTCTGGAGACGATCCTCGGTGCCATGCCGCAGGCCGACGTCGTGGACCATCTAGCACAACCACTGGACGCTCACGCGCATCGCTGGAGTGAGATCTTTTGCGCGTAGTGTAGGTGCTTAGGCAAATGCTTAGGTGCGTACGATGTGGTAGATGCATTGGAATGGAGGGGCGCCTTTATATGCGGGCAATGAGGGCAAACTGCGTTGCATTCACATCGTGCAACCTCTTTTCCCGGACCTCCTCCCATTACTTCCCTCATGCATTAATTGAAGGAGGATGCGTTGGCCGTTCAACATTTCGGGAACCGCTACTCCCTCCCTCGTCTACATTAAAGCCGTATCGGGAACTGCGCCGCCCGCTGTCAAATCGAATACTCCCTCCATCTAGGTGAGTATTAAGTCATCTTACGAAAACCAAATAGTAAACACATAGCCGTGGTGCATTAACTCTCACGTTGTTTCTTATTTTTTGACATAAATAGAGGAATCAACCAATAAGAGATGTGGGGCTTGTATGCTTTTAATGACTTGAGACTAGCAAACATGACATGAAGTGGTTAGTTCGTTGCACGCAATGATATTAATAAGGGAGTACCTAGAACTCATCTAGATGAGATATAATTTGGTCTCATTCACTTTGAAAACAAGAACAAATACAACCCACGTCAGCACACATGCATCTTATAGCATCACATCCAATGGCTATAAAAGATGAATGAGACCAAATTATATCTCATCTAGATGAGTTCTAGCAAAACTATATTAATAATACTTAGTACTCCTGCGCCATGTATCATATATTAGTATCATGTAGTACTTTATTTATTGCCATGTATGACACATAGTACTCAACTCTCTCACTTTCTTCATTTAATTCTATGACCCCTCATCAAAATTGCTAAGGCTAGTACCATTACAACCAACCTTAGCAAATACTAAACATTAAGTTCTCTCGTTTTCCTCTCCACCTTGGTCACCTAGACGGAGGGAGTATACTGCACGGGCTTTTCCTGCGCGGTAGGCGGGGCAGTTCCACCTGGTCGGTTTGACAGAGACACGAGAAGATGAGGGACTAGGCTGCTGCAAACGTAGGGTTGTGTGATTTGACAGCGAGTTACTGCTGGACAGGTGGGTCCACATGATTTGACTTGCCATTATCATTTTAACTGCGGCGCTACGACCGGCGTGAGTCTCCCGATTCCTGACCACCTCCATACAGGTGCCTCTCCCAATGCTCCACCATGTAGTAGAGCCTGGCTCTTGCATGAGAGCCCACTTCTCCACTTTTTCCTTGCCTCTCTTTCCTCCACATATGCAAAAATGCCATGTAAAGCGCACTATTGTACTTAGTTTGGTCGTAATGGAGAGTATCATATACTAGTATCATGCATATGATACTTTTGTATGATACTACATCCGTAATGCATAGTATCATGTGTTGGTATCATAGGATAGTTTATTTATTGTCATGCATGACACATAGTAGCACATCATTTAATATGATACTACAATATCATATTATGATACTCAACTCTCTCTTTTCTTCATTTAATTTGACGTCACCTCATCAACATTGCATAGTTGGCATGCATGATACTACTCCCATTACAAGCAGCCTTACTTGCTCCTACAGGTGCCAAGCTTGCCACATAGGCATAAAGTCTGATGTGGCAAGTTAATCAAGAAGAGAGAGACTAATTTGGTGACCCAAGGAAGAAAGGGTGCTACGCGCGTGTACCTAGGTGAAAAGACAATTTTGAGTCTATAGATAATTAAATGAAGCAAACTTAGCAACAAAAAACTAATAAGCACACCATTTCATTGGAAGTGGTCACTCCTTGGCAAATGCAATAAATACTAGTACTCCCTGTGTCCCATAATATAAGAACGTTTTTGGCACAACACTAGTGTAAAAAACATTCTTATATTATGGGACAGAGGGAGTACAAAGAAAGAGATAGAGAGAAGTAAAAAAAATACACTTATAGCCAACCTTATAGCTAACCTTGTTGTAGTATGAGTGACTAAGTGATGACTATGTATGACATGCCAACATCAGATAGCCTAACGCGTCGTGTTAAATCTCCAAGGGCGCGACCGCGCGTGCGACGCGACGGTCGTGGTAGGCGCGACCATGATACGGGCCGCTGGCAGCCCTGGGATCTGAGATCAAACGGTCGCATGCTAAGTTGCTGAAAATTTGCAGAATAACCCTCCAGGATAGGATATTCACCCATAGGTCTAGAATCACGCCATGCAACCGTTCGATCTCAGACCCAAGGGCTCTCGGAAGCCCGTATCATGGGAGAATGGAAAGCCACTACCCTGCCGTTCGCACGCTGGCAGTTCACTCCTCCTCGTCCCCGCACGTCCTTTAATACTACGGCGGTTCGCTCCTAGTCATCCCGTCCTTTCACATTACGGCAGTTCCACTAATCCTAACCCTCCTCCCAAATCCATGGTGTCCCAAATCTTCATGATCGGTGGTGAGTACAAGGTTAGAACCATCACCGGCGATGAGTTCGACGTCATCTAAATTCGTCCTTCCGCAATGGTGAAAGGATGCCTTTCTCGCTTCAGATGCATGTTCGAAAACTCAGATGATGAGTGGGTCGCTGGGCTAGATGTTGAGTATACCACAGTCCTGGGACAAGAGAAGGATCTAAAGGATGAAGAGAGGAAGAAGCCCGCCGTGATCCAGGTTTGCTTGCATGACTTATGCTTGGTCTACCACATATGCCATGCCGACGTTGAATGCCTGGATTTTAAGGACTTCCTTGAGAGCAACCTAGTCAAATTCGTTACTGTAGACTTTGGTAACGACAAAGAAGTCCTGGGTTGGATAGGCCTCGTTGTAGGCAACACCTTCGACCTCCAGAAGAATCGGCTGGTGTCCTCTCATCAGCCCTCAATGTTGACCCTGGCAGGAGGCATGGTTCATCCTTCGTATGGTAAACTGGAGAAACCTCCATACACATTTCATCGTTATGCATGGCAGAGGAATGTACTAGATATAGACCACATCCACTACGCTGCAATGGATGGCTACCTTTGTTTCAATATCTACAAGGGTTGGATGAAGAGCAAGAGCCAAGTGTGCGGTTCAAGCAAAGACGTATCAGCAAAGAGGAAGAGGCACAAGGACGATGTCGACGACGTGGACGAGGACTCCGAGTAAGGTGGCAGTGTCGTTGCTCATGGTGGTTCTAATGCAGTGTCTACCGGAGTAGTTGCAAAGTTTAATTTCAGGTGTGCTTAGTTTAATTTGAGGGGTGTGTTGTGCTGAGCCCCCAGCAAAACTATGTTATGTTTCTTCTCGTTACTTTAACTCTTCAGTACGTACATACTAGTATTTATTACATTTCGTCTTTTAGTTGGTATAGTACTACCACTCGTTTCTTCACATTATATACGTACAATATATATGGCCAACATCATATAGCCAGCAGTATAGTTGTCAAAGAATTTCAGGGTGCTTAGTTTTGTCAAAGAATTCTAGGGTGCTTAGTTTTATATGAGGGGTGGGTTGTGCACTTGTGCTGGACACCATTATTGTGACAAGCCTTTTTAATAGTACTATATGCATAATTTGGCGACAAGCGCTCTCTATATGTACCACCTTTTTTTTAATTTCAAGTTTTTCTCCATGGCGCAATCCATTGATACTACTACTGTACAAAAGTGGACTATATACATTTTTTAAAAGGCTAGAGGGCGGGGCAGTCTAGCTCGGTTGGTTTCATGAGAGGCGAGGGCCTTTGTGATTTGACGGCTCATTACTGCTGTCAAATTGAATAGTACTGCACCGCCCGCTGCACGCCCGGCGCCTCCATTAAACCCCTTCGTTAAACCTGCATGCAAACCGAGAATCCTACTCCAGCCACACGTCCGTTCATGAGCGGGCCGGAATTAAACGCAACTCCGGCCGAGCTCCTCACGTCCACCCTCAGTTTAAACGAGGCCAGACGCCGGCCAAGCTCCTACCGTTCGCCCTCTATTTACACGAGGCCAGACAGACAGCGGGCAAGAATCGCACCCTTCTGCCGCTCCCCCATCTCCTCCTTCACCATTTTCTCCACTCTTATGATGGCTTCCAATGAGCCATTCTCCGGCATATTACCCGGCTGGGTGGCCCGCCAAGCCCTCCGGATACGGGCGAGGCAGCTCGGTGCTTCACCAACCTCGCTTGGCCCGACGGAGCCAGTTGCCGCCCCAAGCAGGCGCGTGGTTCAACAACTCGCCGCTCCAGTTCAGCTCGATGAGGAGTGGCGAGTTGCTCCACGCTGGCACGGCGGCGAGCACGCCGGTACGGGCATCGTCGCTGCCGCGTTGTACCGCGCCACCAGTGTCTGCGGCGGCTGCGCCTCCCGTGTCTGTGGGCGCGCCTCCCGTGCCTGCGGCAGCGCCATGCAGACAGAGACAGAAGCCAGGTGCGTGGAGAGCAACGAGTCGGTGGCCAGCTTCTCCGTGTCCTCCGCCATCATCGAGGAGAAGTAGAACACGGGAGGCTGCCGCCACTTGGGACCCATGAAGGCTACTGCCGAGGCGACGACTGCGCATTCAGGTGGTTTCTTTGCTGCTTCGTCTCTTCCGAGGACCTTCGTCGACCCCGCAAGTGTCTGACGGACATGAGGAAGACAAAGGGATCCGAGGGCGGCCATTTAGATTATGTACTCCCTCAGCTGGCGGGAAATATTTGTTCTAAGAATGAATAAATTGTATGTATCTATAACTAAAATAAGTCTAGATATATCCATTTCTAGGACAAGTATTTCCGGACGGAGGGAGTATTAATTATACAAGAGAGCCGGATTGGCACCGCTTAGTTCATATAAATGTAATGAAATCCATCATGTTTATATGAAGATCTGGATTTTTTATACAAAATCCTTCATGCTTATACGAAATCATTCCATGTTTGCACAAATTTCATCTGGTTGGTTAGAGTTGTAAAAATGTATGCAGCTGGCGTTTGATTTCGTCCTCCGCGGAAGGATGCGGGAGGAAATTTGCCAGCTGCCGTTGGAGATGCTCTTTATGCTAGAAATAATAGAGTGACATCCAATCCATTTGAGATAATTGCCTGTATGATTGTCCCTCTATAAAAAGTTAATTGCATGTACAGTGTACACGTGACTTGCAGGGTGGCTACAGCTTCGTACAGAAAGTTAAAAAGAAACAAGTCCATCCTTAATCTTGTATTCTAAGTACTCTGTGGGTTGCACTGTCAGTACAATAGCGAAAGAAGTATATATTAAATAAGTAATATATAATATAAAAATCTAAAGTTAAAAGACATAATTCAAATTCATGTCATCGCGTTGCGAGCATCCGGCGCTAACCAGCCCAGCACATTTTGGTTGTAGACCATGCTGGAGATATATCTCCATGTCTACTCTTATACTCCATTCGTTCCTAAATATTTTTCTTTTTTAGATTTCAAATGGACTACAACATATGGATGTGTATGTAGACATATTTTAGAGTGTAGATTGAATCATTTTGCTCCGTATGTCTTTTCAGGAAGGGGTCAGATTTGTCCTTGATTTATTTATGAGGTATCCAGATGGCACTGCACCGCCAAGAAAAGAGGGTAACATTAAAATTATGGACTACTTTTTTGAGTATGTTGGTAAGGTCCGGTCATAGTCACCTGTTGAAATATCTAAAAAGACAAATACTCCCTCCGCCCGGAAATACTTGTCTTCAAAATGGATAAAAGGAAATGTATCTAGACGTATTTTAGTTTTAGATACATCTCTGTTTATCCATTTTGATGACAAGTATTTTCGGACGGAGGGAGTAGAAAACAGAGTTGGTGATGATGGTGTGCGTGCCATCCTGCAATATAGGCCGTCGGATTTATATCTAACGGATAGGAAAGAAACTATGGCAATTTTGCAAAAATATACCCACATGTCTCTCCACATTCGCAAATAAGGCCTTCCCTCATTCAACCTTTTCTCTCACAAGATAAACTACTCATATAAATGCATCTTGATGTTCCGTCCAACGCATGGGCAGCTAGCTAATTTCTTTTAAAATAGTTGCTGCGATAATTGGGTTGAAGTGATATATTTTATGTCTGCCCCGAATGATTTCAGATTCACTAGTAGTAACAAAGAAAAGGTTGCCTTGTTAATTAACAGAAAACAGGGTGAAAACTATCACATGAGGCCGGTAAAAACAAGGCACACTGGGTTCAGCGTCATCGTCACTATAGCTGTGCACGCGCGAGAAGTCTACATATCGAGGGGGCTACCGAGCGGGGCACCGAGACACAATGTTTGTGAGAGAAACCAATTGATAGATTATGATCAGATCGAGTTGTCACCCTTCTGCTGTCATTATTGGGGGGGAGGGAGGGAGAGAAAGACGTATCGAGAGTGTGCGCGGTAGGCACAGAGGCACAACTAGCGAGTGTGTGTGTCTGTGTGTCTGTGTGTCTGTGTGTGTGTGTTTGAAAGAGGAGTAGATAGATTATTATCAAGATCGATGTGCCACCCTACTCCTTCAGTGTCGGGTAGTGTGTGTGTGTGTATGTTTGAGAGAGAAGCCAGTCGATAGATTAGTATCAAGATCGAGGTGTCACCCTACTCCTTCGGTGTTGGGAAGTGTGGGTGTGTGGGGGGGGGGCAGTGATACTCACATATCTCTACTCTTATAAAAAAACAGAGTTGGTGATGATGGTGTTCCTGCCATCCTGCGGCCATCCGATTTATATCCGACGGATAGGAAGGAAACTATGACAATTTTGCAAAAAGATACCCACACCCCTCTCCGCATTTGCAAATAAGGTATTCCCTCATTCATCCTTTTCTCCCACAAGATAAACTTCTCATACAAATGTATCTTGATGTTCCGTGCAACGCATGGGCATCTTGCTAGTACGGAGAAGGAGTTTGTGTGACACATATCTAGCTATATTAAGGGATAGGTAGATAGCATTTGTGCGAGGCATACTTAAAGCCTCACGAAGATAAACAAACAGTGTGTGTGCATGCAAGTGCCAGAAAAAATGAAGCGAGAAACAATGTGTGCGCGCGCGTGCGCGCGCGCGCGTTTGTGTGTGTGTGTGTGTGAGAGAGAGAGAGAGAAATCTCAAAACAAAAGGTGCTCTGTTGGAATCCAATTGTATGTATTCATATGGTTCCGGAACTTGAGTTAACCTTAGGCATATGTGTGAGAGACATTATTATACTTTGAGACATTAGTGGCTGTGGGTGGGCGGAATTAAAGGGGTGGGCGTGTTAGACAGAGAGAGAGTGTGTGTTTCTGTGTGAGAGACTTGTAGGACGGGGTAGAAAGACGAATTTAACCGTGACGGAGGGAGAGAAATACACAAAGTGCGCATGTGTGATTCCGATGCCCACAGAGAAATGAGATATGTATTCGTGTGAGAGAGATTGCACAATTCATTCACGTATCACTATCTAGCGATCGTGGACGTGCATCGCTTGAACATAAGTCAATATCTACTTCGTATCGTGGCCAAAGGTACAACATCGACTCAAAGCTATAAAGATTGGACACTCACATATCACATTTTTTCTATTTAAATAAAGATTTTCAGTTATGCATGCCAAAGTTACAGTGATGTTTCTTCAAACAACCAATGTAGCTATCATGTACATGCACCATTGTTACTCTTGCATTCAAATTCATTAGTCTTGGATGATTTAAGTTTCTATTTTGAAGTAATATATGTAATATTCATATATGAATTCAACGGGTACGCAATTTATGAAATGGAGGCTATGTAATCATACGAGGTAACACTTTTAAGTAGCGGACTACAATATCCATTTCTTTTTGTGCGCCTCTACACTAACACGTCAATGCATTATGTTTAAAGTAAATAACCAATGGCACTAAATTATCTATTTACATGAGAAATACATAGGCTGAGCGTTTGATCCCTTTTTTTGTGAACGCGCCACTACACCCGTACGACTAGTCGCGCCCGTGTGAACGTCCAAGTTATCGGTGCATCATTCCGAGTTATTGTATTTTTTCTGGGGTGCACTTCACACCAGTTATTAACTGCTGACGTGTGCCCCGTGTACACAGTCTAGCATGACCTTCCTGCTACCACGGTCCAATATTAGTTGAAACTGAATACGAACGATCCCGCGGGCAGCAAAATCTCCTGCCTCCTTCTAAAATTTCCGCCACCTTAGTCTTTAGCATGCGAAATTCTCCTTTTGTCCTTGGTACATGGAGACCAACAGTTACAATACCACCCTCATCTACATGATAGGTCGGGGCTGCTTTGGTAACTTCCGGTTCCCCCACTACACGGCACCCCCATTTCCTCTCCCCCTCCCGCAAAAACGACTAACTCCACAACACCAGAGCATCTTACATCATGCTGTCCGTACTTCATCGCCCTTTCTCCCCTCCCCTCTCGAAACCCTAGACTGCTCATCCACCGGCGTACCATAGCCCATTCACTGCCAGCGGTGTCCACCTTGCCGGATCTGCTTCCGCGGCCGCATCTACCCCTCCCACCTCCCCTAGAAACAAGTAGACTGCTCATCCACCACTGTACCACAGCCCATTCAGTGCTGGCCTTTTCCACGGCGCCGGATCTGCTTCGCCGGTACTCTCGTCAACCACCGCGTATATGCAGCGGCTCATTCGTACTCCCCACCGGAGATGCTTCGTCCACACCCCTCGGAGCCACCCCACCGACGCCCCCGTCGACGGCCTCTGATCCTCTTCGCTGACACCTTCCTCAACCCTACCGGAGCTGCTTCGCCGACACCTTCCTCAACCCTACCGGAGCCGCTTCAGCGACACCATCGTCAACCCTACCGGAGTAGCTTCGCCTATACCATTCTCAACCCTACTGGGGCCTCTTTGCCAACTCACAGGTCCACGGCCTTAGATCCGCTTCCTTGCACCCTCATCCAACCTACCGGAGCAGCTTCTGACGCCCGTCCACGGTCGCAGATCTGCATCATCGACACCATCCTTAACACAACCACCGGAGCAACTTCTGACGCCCCGTCCACGGCCGCAGATCCGCATCGTTGACACTATCCTTAACCCAACCACCAGAGCAGCTTTTGACGCCCCGTCCACGGCCGCAGATCCGCGTCCTCGACAACATCCTTAACCCAACCACCGGAGCAGCTTCACCTACGCCCTCGTCCACGGCCACAGATCCGCTTCGCCCACACCGTAGTCCACCCTACCAGAGCTGCTCCACAAACACCCTACTCGACGGTTCTAGATCTCCTTACCGGACCCCGACAGCCAGTGCAGCGTCATCACCCTTAACATTTCTAACCTGATTCCCACCATCTGGAGAGATGCCAATCACCCGCCACGGCCTAGGTACTTTTCACCTTTAAACCCGTCCAGCATCACCTGCCCGATGTACTTCAAGTATACTAACCGGTCGCTGTTACCTATTATGCAGCTGGCAAAAACTACAAGGACGATGTTTCTTCTGGATCTAACAGCTTGGCAACCAAGATCCTAGACTGAGGCATTGCTATGATCTTGTAAGTGCGTCTCTCTCTCTTGTTTTGTTCTGTGCCTGCCTGCGTGCTTTGCTAGGATTTTCGACCAGTAATCCCTTTGTGCAGACAATGATTTCTACTACTGGCTCCTAAATTAGATATGTAGATGTCATACATGATACTACCTCGTACCTCCGTTCCTAAATATAAGTCTTTCTAAAGATTCCACTATAGGCTACATACGGAGCAAAATGAGTGAATCTACACTCAAAAATGCATCTATATACATCTGTATGTGGTCCATACTGGAATCTCTACAAAGACATATATTTAGGAACAGGGGAAGTACATTACACAAAATCGTAGGTGCATGTAGGAATTCTAGTGCACTATATTAGGCTCCCTTTGAGTGCCTACTAGTCGAGCATACAGAGTCATGGCTAGTTTATGGTACGCACACAATCGTTAATTGGTGGTTTAAATATGCGCAAGGGATATGCAATGTAGTATCATGTAGAGATGTCTGAAATTAGCCGTGTCAACTTGCAGATAGGGCTACACAATGAAAAAGTACAAGATGTATGTGACAATTTCATGGAACATCGCAAAAAAAGGAGAGGCAACGGTGAGCCTATACAGTGTGGTATGGTATGTCACTCCTCCATTGCAATCATCGTGACATGTTATTTGTATGTCAGTTCTATTAGCCAAGTTTCTTAGGGACACTTTTTATGAGTTATCCTAAGAAAATAAGCACCTGTGAATATAAGCTCCATGTAATAGGCCAACCAGTTCTTTTCATTGCGTTTTCAGCTTATCTTTGGTATGACCAGTAGAAAGTCTAGATTACATTATATTTTCTTCATTTTGCTGCCCATATGAAAATTAATTTGACTTGCAAACATCACAAATTGAACCCAGTGCAGTAATTAATATGATAGGAAAACAGACCATCACTATTTGCTCAAAATGCAAATACAAAGATACCATCTACTTGGCACAATCTACTTTGGTCAATGTTTTCCATAGAGATCCCATTGCCTAATTTAAACGAAGAACGCATGACCGACATTTAAATGAAGAACAATTATTTATTGAAATTCGATGGTCGAAGTGGCTGGTTATTATCATATAGCAGCACCACCTGAAAGCATCATATAGCAGCAGCAACAACTCATAGCAACTCATCATACAGCAGCAGCAGTCTGCAATTCATCATATACCAGCAGCAGGTCATAGCAATTCATCATATAGCAGCAGTAGCTCATAGCAATTCATCATATAACAGCAGCAGGAGCAGCTCATAGCAATGCATCATATAGCAGCAGCAGAAGCAGCTCGTATCAATTCATCGTATAGTGGATCAGAATGAAAATTTGGCAAAAAATCATAGGAGATCCTCACCTTGTTGGATGAGCTCATCCTTCAACAACACCTCAAGGCCATGGCCTGGGAGGAGGGGAGGGGGAATAAGGTGCCTTCTGCCGTAGTGTGGCGTCAGCTGTAGTTGTGCAGCGCCCGCCGGAGTAGTGTGTTGGACGAACCACAGTGGAGCAGCTGCTGGAGACCATGAGAATGAGGGGCGGCGCCAGAGGGAGGAGCAGCCAGGGAGATTTGCCCCTACCCGCTGGCCATGTAGCCTAGCTGGACACAGTATCGTCAAGGACCAGGCCAGATGGGACCAGTGGCGACGGCTCGTTGGAGGAACCCTAGTGCTGCATGCAGGGGATCAAGGTAGAGGGAAAGGGGAGAGGAGATGCAAGCGGGCAGGGCAATGAACGCTTGCGTGTTTGATTTTACTTGAGGGTCAGGTGTGACATGGGCGTCAGCAGTTGCATTTTGAGTGTAATATAGACAGACAACAGAGTCATTTCACTATTCCCCTTTCCTTCAATTTTTAGTGAGGTTCTACCCGAAACACCCCCCTCCAAAGCAAAATTAGTTAAGCCCAAGCCCATAACTCAAAAATGACGTATTTACATCTTTTATGGCTTATTTTGACAATAAGTCTGAAAAGGCGGAATCGAACTGGCACTTAACCTGCAATTCAATTATGTGTGCAATGATGAATCACTCCTGCCCGCTACCTATAAATTTAGGCATCATCATACATGGCATAACCTAATACATGTGCATTCCATTGTAGAATCTGGAATATGCAATGTTTATGTTAGTTCATATGGTGCACATGATGTTTAAATGCCCCTTAAATCTGGTCAGTCAAGTGATGGTCTTTAAGCCTCCTTCTTTGCTTCTTTTCTTGATATGTAAGATTTGCTCACACATCTGTTCAATTGCTTGTTTGCATCAGCCAGCCATACTAGGACTGTTTGCTTTGATTACTTGTTGTTCTTGACCTAACACTCTAACAGAGCTTGTCAATGATTTAAACACTAAGGGCTGCTGTAGTGGGGCCTTCTCTAACTCATAGGTGACATAAAGGTTTGGCTGTACACTAAAGTAGGCTCTTCAAGAGTACCTGGAGATCCAGTTCAAAGGTATGCCTAGTTTTTACATAGTGCAGACATAGTAAATGCTCATTTCATTGTGTGCAAGTGCAAGAGATGCGGCATGTTTTATTATGTGGTGTTGTTTTGTTATAATCTCATCCTTTTGTGTTCACAAGCTAGAAAGTATGCATATTTATCTTCCAAGGAGACGAGTAACTAGTTTGTTTAACCTTGTAGAGGGGGTGCAATGAAGATAAGATTGAGGATTTCCAAGTACAAGATGTTAGGAAGGAGCCTTGCAAGAAAAGTACGAGCTGCGCTGAGCCTCTTCAACCTGCTAAGGTAAGTCACTGTATGCAACTCAGTAGTTCAATTCCTTGTTTGTTTCAGGCATAGTTAATTTACTCTTTTCAATTGCTTTATTTGTCCTCAGTTAATGAGATGCCCAAAGAATCATGCCTGATGTTGGGTACTTGTATAACTATTAGTTGACATAATTAAAGGCCTTACCACTTAATTACTCTGCCGAAGTGTGCCAGAAGCTTTGAAGTCTATTAACCAACTATTATTGCACGAGGCTCACAATCTAGTTTATACTACGCTAATGATTGCATAGTTTTGCCTACTATAGTATGTTTGTATGAAAGCCTCTGCTGTTCATTATGCTCCCTAAGACTTTAATTGAGCTACATAATGGCCAACTGCTTGCTTACTTATACGCAACGTGCTGTCTAAATTTGTAACTTGTCTGTGTTTTCGATTGGGCCCCAACATCATGCTCCTCTGGTGAGCTAAGAGGGATTTCTGTATGCAGGCTGCACATACTATCTTTTTTATAATTTTTAAAATATCACATGATTATGCTTCATGACGTGTAACATTATTGTTAGTCCTGCTTTTCCATGTAGTACAAAATAGTGTCTTGCTCGCTTCACTGTTGTAACTATATTTTTGCCCTAGTCATGTGTACTTACAGAAACATTCTAGGATGAAGTGACATCAACACAAAGATCTGCGAGCAGTGCGGCATGGCCATTACCGAATGATTATGGATTGGAATTGGAATGTGCTGATGTTCTCGAGCATCAACTAGAGGTGGCAAGACAATGTGTACATGATTGTCAACGTATAATCAACAAGCTGAGACTGGACATGTAGGTATTAGATGCAGGAGTCAAAAAAATGAAACAAGACACTGAGGTAACTGCTACGTCTTGAGCTTGCGTTGGTTTTCCTTGAAGAGGAAAGGGTGATGCAGCAATAGTAGCGTAAGTATTTCCCTCAGTTTTTGAGAACCAAGGTATCAATCCAGTAGGAGACTCCTCAAAAGTCCCACGCACCTACACAAACAAACAAAGAACTCGCAACCAACGCAATAAAGGGGTTGTCAATCCCTTCACGGCCACTTGCGAAAGTGAGATCTAATAGAGATAGTATGATAAGATCAATATATTTTTGCTATTTTATGATATAGATGCAAAAAGTAAAGATGCAAATAAAAGTAGATTGGAAGCAAATATGATAAGAGATAGACCCGGGGGCCATAGGTTTCACTAGTGGCTTCTCTCAAGATAGCATAAGTATTACGGTGGGTGAACAAATTAATGTCGAGCAATTGATAGAAAAACGAATAATTATGGGATTATCTAGGCATGATCATGTATATAGGCATCACGTCCGTGAGAAGTGGACCGACTCCTGCCTGCATCTACTACTATTACTCCACACATCGACCAACTCCTGCCTGCATCTAGATTATTAAGTCCATAAAGAACAGAGTAACGCATTAAGCAAGATGACATGATGTAGAGGGATAAACTCAAGCAATATGATATAAACCCCATCTTGTTATCCTCGATGGCAACAATACAATACGTGCCATGCTGCCCCGGCTTTCACTCGGAAAGGACACCGCAAGATTGAACCCAAAGCTAAGCACTCCTCCCATGGAAAGAAAGATCAATCTAGTAGGCCAAACCAAACTGATAATTCGAAGAGACTTGCAAAGACAACTCAATCATAAATAAAAGAATTCAGAGAAGATTCAAATATTATTCATAGATAAACTTGATCATAAACCCACAATTCATCGGATCTCGACAAATGCACCGCAAAAAGAGTTTACATCAAATGATCTCCACATGAGAGGGGGAGAACATTGTATTGAGATCCAAAAAGAGAGAAGAAGCCATCTAGCTAATAAATATGGACCCGTAGGTGTGTGGTAAACTACTCACAACTCATCGGAGGGGCAATGATGTTGATGTAAAAGCCCTCCATGGTCGATTCCCCCTCCAGCAGAGTGCCGGCGAAGGCTCCAAGATGAGATCTCGCGGATACAGAAGGTTATGGCGGTGGAAATTGTGTTTCGGTGGCTCCCTGGATGTTTTCGGGGTACGCAGGCTTATATAGGAGGAAGATGTACGTCAGTGGATGCCCGAGGGGCCCACGAGATAGGGGGCGCGCCCTCCTATCTCGTGGAGGCCTCGGCTGCTTCTTGACTTGCACTCTAAGTCCTCCGGAACACGTTCTTTCCAAAAATCACGCTCCCGAAGTTTCATTCCATTTGGACTCCGTTTGATATTCCTTTTCTTCGAAATACTGAAATAGGCAAAAAAAACAGCAATACGGGCTGGGCCTCCGGTTAGTAGGTCAGTCCCAAAAATGATATAAATGTGTAAAATAAAGCACATAAACATCCAAAAGGGGTAATATAATAGCATGGAACAATCAAAAATTATAGATACGTTGAAGACGTATCAGTAACCACGAAGGAATTGGAGATTTTGCAGACTAAAATTTGTGCTATCTGAATCCGGCCAGTCCTATTTTCTGAAGAGATTATAGTTCAAATGGAGTTAAGTTGATGCGCGTCCATGATGTATGAGCTGTATTTGCCCAGTGTATGTAATTTGTTGTTTGTGTATGCTTTATTATCACCTGTGCCGAACCATAATGCCCAGTGGGTATAATCAGCTGTAATTTCTTTATTGTATAGTGTAGGATTATTCTACGTTTCTATGCCTTGGTCTCTTTGTTGTGTAGTGTATGTTTTTTAGAGGTGATAGTATTGAGTAGGATAATTCTTTGAATATACTATATCGTTCAAACGGGGGCCAACTCGCCCAAACATTGTAGTGACCATGGCCGTCCACGGGCCGTACGGTCCATGGGCCATGAACGGGCCGTTAGATCCATGGGCCTTCCATGGGCCGTCGGATCCATTGGCCTTCAGTGGGCCGTCAAATCCATGGGTCTTGTATGGGCCAACTCATTTATGGGTCTTGTACGGGCCTTGAATGGGTCGTAGACGGGCTAGAGTGGAAATCATACGTTTTATGGGCTGACCATAACGGGCCATTAATAGGCCGTATTTGGTGATGCTATGAAAATGGCCCAACAGATTAACGGTCCACAACTGGGCCGACTGTAACGACGGGCTGAATTTGGCCCACAAGCAGAAAATGACAGTAACGGGCCGTAAGTAACCGAATGCTGCAAATGAGCCCAAGAATAAATGGGCCCTCAGAAGGCCGAAAGATAACTTGGGCTGGAAACGGCCCAATGGAATAATGGGCCGTTAATGGGTATAAAGTGATACACTGTTCATTACGGGCCAGTTTCACCACGGGCCGTTAATGGGTGTAAAGTGATACACTATTCATTACGGGCCAGTTTCACCACGGGCCGTTAATGGGCCAAGAGTTACAAAGGGCCTCATATGGGCCGAAAGACGTCATGGGCCATACATGGGCCAGAACTAAAAACGGGCTGGAATCATATTGGATGGCCTAGACGATGCTACTGGGCCTAATTCGGATAGGGCGTAATGGGCCTTTGGTTAGCGGGCTGTAAATGGGCTATATGCGAACAAGCCGTTAACAGGCTTTCCATGGGCCGGCCCGCCACCTTTTGACCAAGTCAAACGGGTCGACCTTTTCACAGGAATGGGCCTCTGTTGGGTCGTGCCACGTGTTGACGTATCATAGGCGCCTTCTGTCCAATGAGTGGATGACATCTGTCCCAACGGTGACCCGACACGTGTTTCCTCCAGCCAATGATGATTTTACACGTGGAAAATCCCCATTGGTCGGGGCTGTTAACGGGTTATGGGATCCAAAACCCGACCGATAGCTTAACGACGTTCCGTTACAGTGGATGCCACGTGTCGGTCACCCTTGACGAAAGCACTTCTGTGACGCGCGATTTATCATCATGGAAGTGGACACTTCCGTGATGATAATTTTTGTAATGTCATGGAACACTTCTACGACAACACAAGTATGACTATCTTGATTCTGTCATAAAATCGTCATGGATGTACATGCATGACAAAAAACGCGACCTACTATGACAAACATGTATCATCATGGAAGTGTATTTTTTTGTACTGTGATGTGCAGCAAAGCGCACTCTCTCTGCATCGGTGCATCCTGCAGTGACCATCTCTCTTCCAATCTTGCGGAGCCAATCATCTACAACAACCGGCTCGGTGCTGCTAGAGAACACCGGCGGATTCAACCTCAGAAAACGGGCTAGGTTGTCAAAAGGGGGTGGTGGAGGTGGATTGTTGTTGTTTTTGTTGCCTTGGTTCTGGTTCTGAACTAGCATCTGCATCAAGGCATTCGGCTGCTGGATCAACTGAGTGAGCTTTGGTGGGAACACGAATCCATTGTCACGGCTCGGAGGCATCTGATGGGTTTGAAGGGGTGAGAAAACATAATAGAATAAGGTCTAAGAGAGATTCACTACCCATATGCTCATGAGGCAAAAACAATCAATTCACTTCATTCAATAGCACACAAGGTTCACACAAGCGACCTATCTACAACTACAAACTCGATCGCTGCTAACTACTTGGAAGAATACTACTAGTAACATGGTGGTCATCTAGAAATTTTGATCAGAGGAAGACTCCATGATATCTATTCCAGCTTCGTCAACGTAGTCGTCATCACTATCCGTCATTTGCATCACTATCCGTGTAGGTGTCATCCAAGATGATGTAGTCCTCTGAATGGATCTCCTTTGCTGCTTCTCGCTTGTGGTTCTCCACTGGTAGTCCTAGCTTCCTCTTCAGATCTTCATGCTTCTCCAGTAGTACGACAATTTCTTCCTCATATCCATCGCATGTAAACTTGAGTTCCTCTTCTAGCTCGTTGTTCTTCTTCATCAGCTTCTTGATCTTCTTCATGTTGAAGCATAGTTGATTCTCTTGTCGGCGAATGTGATCACCCATCTCCTGAATGTAAGCTGCAATTGATCCATCCCTTCTGGTATGAATCATCTCCCATTGTTCATCTCGGCGGCCACATATTTGGTAGATAGTGTTTTCCACCTCCTTGTGATACTCCTCACATATGCGTCCAAAGGTGATATGGACATCCATGCTCTTTCCTAAACTCTAGCTTGGTGCATCCAGGTAGAAATCAATAGGCTCCATTGTTGGCGCGAATGTCCTCCCAGGTACCCAGACTTTGATATTCCAGCGTTCCTCTTCCGATACGGTTGCCGAGAAAGTCCCTGTGAAGCTTGGTAGTCCGATGTTCAGGTACTTAGTGACTTCCTTCAAGTGTCATCCGAATGGGGTGTCATCATCCGGCTGAGCGAACTTGTTCCTGGGGTCCGCCATCTATAGAGTAGAAATAGAGGAGATTAAAAATGACCAGAGAAGAGAATTCATGTGGCTTATCCTAGTTTTTGCGTCCTACAATCAACGTGTGCTCTTATACCATCTTGTAGCGACCATGATCCCAATGGAACGAAGTCTCTGTGTTTCAGTGTCATCCCTGGATCGGTAATGCTAACACACACAGTACTCAAGGAATTATAACAGAGTTCAATCACACACTTATTACATCGAGTCCTCATAAGGAGTATGATTACACAAAAATATATGGCTGAAGGCCACCTAAACTAAATAAATGTGGAAGCTTAGAAGGTAAATGAGTCCATCAACTCCAACGGCATAGCTGAGTGCAAGACAATGACCTACCGCACTGTATTCGTCGTCTTAGTAGTCTGCAACATGAGACGTTGCAACCGTGTAGGTCAGCACATTGGTGGAGTTAAACTGTAAAGCAATGAATGCAAGAACTATATCTACATTCAAAATTTGGCTGGTGGAGGCTCTAAGTTTATTATTTTTCATAAAGCTAGTTTTTCCCTACAACAAAGGAATAAATTTATTTAACTACTCCCAAGTTGTTCCAATATTTGAGAAGGTTCCCCCAACTCAAATCCCATTTAAACAAGTATCATTATTAAACCCAATTCATTTAATTAAAGTGTGATGAGATCAACAATAATATCCAACTCCAGATACTCAAAATGTCCATAACCGGGGACAGGGCTAACCATGATTAGTTTATACACTCTATAGAGGTTGCGCACTTTTCCCCACAAGACTCGACCGCATCCATGATCAGAAGATCGAGACATAGTCTTTCTGAAGCATTAACTCTCTACTCCGAGCAGACCGGTACACCTACTTTCCCTCTACATCTACTAGTCCACCTCTTCAAGAGCTCATACAACTTACTCAAGTATGTCAGAGCCCATAATGGCTTGTGGCTGCACATGGAAGTTTCTAGTCATGAAATATCATATGATCCCTTTGAGACTGGGTGGCAAACTAAGGAAAAATCACACGGGTACCCTGGGATTTCCCTTAATGGACAACACTGGGTTCCCCAGGTGTCCCAACCAATCCACCCAGATGTGTATTAAATTTGCCACCTTAATGTTATCCAAAATTAACAACTCTCAAAACTTCTATGTGTATCACAATCCAATCCCCATCTATGAGCATGGGTAAGCAATAATGAAGCATAATGTATATTCCCGGGGTGATAAAAAGGTATTAGGTTCCTACCTCATAATACTCCAACCAAACCACATGTTCCCAATCCTACTCATGCAAATATTTGAGGGGGCAATACTAATGCATAGTAAAAACTCGGTATGGAAGAGTATGATCAGAGTGTAACTTGCCTTGCTGACGATCTGCAAACTCTAGAGATTCATAGTAACAAGCTTCGCACTCCGGGTAATCTAGCATAGACAAACAGTAGCATACATAAGAATCACTCAAACGAAACAACGAGAAAACGAGAAAAGATCCAAATCAAACTCGAAACAAGCAAACGGCTAAACTGAACCGAGAACAAAGCCTAACAGCATTATTTTCATGTGGATTAGATCTTAACAGTAGGTACAAGTGATTAGCTACGATTTGCAAAAAGAAACAACTCAAACGGAGAAACGAAACTCAAGATATGAACGAAACAAGATTGTTTACTTATCTGAACCAAAGTCAAATTTTAAGTTGTTAAAATCATGTTTAAGTTGGTTAACTGAGAAGAACAGATTGTTACGAAGATTTAGGCGTTGGTTTCATCTAATTCAGACTAACGAGCGAAAAGTTACGATAGTTTTAAGATCAGGACTAAATCACGATAAAACTATTCGCGGATAGGTCCTTGACTGAAAATAAAACTAAAAAGAAAAATCTACCACGCAAATGTTCGTTAACAGAACTAAACAAACGATAATCGTTCACTAACGGATCTAAACGAACCAACATTCGTTAAATAACTAAACTGGTCTAAAAAATAATAAACCGAGAAACCTAAAAAAAGGGGTTGGATTTCGGTGGTTTTACCGGTTCTAAAAAAACAGCGGTGGCGGCGGCTCCTGGTGGCGGGGTGCGGCGGCGGCACGGCGGCAGCAGCTTCGGGAGGCGGGGCAGGGTGAGGCGATGAGAGGAGGGAGCCGGTGGCGGGCATTATAAAGGGCCGGGAGAGGCCCTTGCTTGCGCGAGGGGGCGCGGGGCGAGGCCGACCCAGACTCCTCCTCGCTGGAGTCCGGCGTCCTCACGGGAGGCGAAGGTGGCGCGGGGCGGATGGGTCGGCCGGGTTTCGGCCTAGTTGGTCCGAACTCTTTTTTTTAAATAATTTCGCTGTAGAGAAAAATACTAAATAAATGTAAAAAAATCTAAAAATTCCAGAAACAATTTTCGCCGTCCAAACCTAATATTTAGGACAAGATGAACATTTTTCTGGACTAAAATGCAATTTTCAAAAATGCAAGTTTTCTCTAATTCAAATAAAATAGCAAATAAAATAATAATTTGATTTTAAAATTTCTTCTCCAATATTTCTCTAAGTTTGAATAAGTCATATTATCTTATCTCATTTATTTTTATCATTGGAAATAATTGGAGAGAAAATATTAAAATCAAATTGATCCTCTTTTCAAATTTGAAAATAAATTCAAATATAAAAATTTGTGAAACCTCCAACTCTCTCCTTGGGTCCTTGAGTGGCTTAAGATTTCTAGGATCACAACCAAAATGTAAAATAAATATGATATGCATATGATGGTCTATGTATAACATCCAAATTGAAAATTGGGATGTTACACTCATCTTTGTGTGATGTAATGCTATTTGTACTTTGATGTGTATTGTATTTTAAAAACTATGTGCCAGATTCCAAATTGGAGATGACTTTCAAATTTGAGCCACATTTCAAACTTGTACTTTGATGTGTATTGATGTTCCAATCCATTATCAACTTTTATGCACGTTAGGTTATCAATCCTAGGCCTTTTGTGAAGTAAAACTCCTAGTCACGAAAAATGTGCTCCAAAACTAGGGTAAATAGCCCCATTTCTAAGCAGTTTTTTCCTACCTTCTCTAATCGAGCCCAAAAAATGTTAGACATCTAGTGTGCAAATATGGGGTCCAGGCCCAATACGGGATCATTTGGACAAACTATGTTATGCTTGATTCTCAAAAAAAACTATGTTATGCTTAACCCTAAACCCTAGCTCATTTTCCATTAAAACCCTGCAACCTATTTCGTGATAGCTAAGTTATGTGAACTGATTTTCATGAAAATATCTGTAGACCAAGTTTCTTATTTTTCCTAGAAACTTAGTCACATAAGACAATGATTCATGCAAGTTTTACATTTTTATGATTTTTTAAATTTACTTATGCTCAACCCTAACCTCTGAAACCCTCTCAAAACCCCTCAAACCCCTCTCAAAACCTCTCAAACTAAACCTAAAACCCCACACCCTCTGGGGCATTGGATCACAGTTTGGGGACGGCTTGGATTAGGCGCTACGGTTACACATGGTTGATTCGCGAGAGGTAACCTGATTGGATGGATTCGGTCGGGTGCTCCATGGCTGCTTGGCTTGGAGAAAGAGCTGGTGTGAGTGGCCCACTTGGTAGCGGCAGAATAGGGGCAAGGGTCACCGACTGTGGGCCAAAAAGTGAGCGCTCGTGCATGGGTTTGGTTGGGCATGCTCCTCTGACTTATGGTCCGTTATTCAGCCTACCATGCATGCGCGCATAGCCACGCTGTTGCCATGCATGCACACATAGCCACTCGACGTAGTGTCATTGCATTAGGGCAATTAATGCAGCCTCAAGTCAGAAAACAAGACATACCTCCTCGATTCAGTGTGAAGAATGCAAAGGGCTCCGTTGGGCTATTATTGCCATTATTAGTGGAGGGCAGTGCCACAATGAAGGCCATGAAACTAGTGCTGTGAACCGCAGCTATTTAAACACCACCCATCTACATCTTCCTTTCCACTCGATCTCTCATCCATCTGCGCCACTTCTTCTTAACCAAAAGCCAGAGTAGACAAGATGCAGTTCAATGGCCCAAGCTACCGCTGGCTAGCTGATACCTCCTTTTATTGATCCGGTATAGAAAAGAGTATCCCGCACCTATTTCCCCAGAGGTGACCCTGGGTTGTCGAACCCACAAGAGGAAGACTCCCTTGAAGGATGGTCTCTACCAAGCTTTTATAAAAGTGTCAAATCTAGATTTTGACCAGATCAGCATGCAAATAGTGATTCAAACACTTGTAATAAAAAGAGGTGCAAATATGAGGTTTTATGCTTACAACCTTGTATTTGCTCAGGATCAAATAGGGTATTAATTTGTGGACTGGAAGTCACCCATAGAGATGTGCTTGTTACGGATCAAAGTGGATGATGTGTCCAAATAACATCTTGACCGGCACGAGTCCTGCATCAAGGATTAGTTGTCCTACTGCAGGCCCTATCCGCCGTGCGGGGTTGCCTCAATAATTTAGATAATGAAATCAGACAAGAACTTTGGGCGGTTAATGACTACACCTCATTTATCCCCAAGGATATGATACATGTTACCCTATCGAACCTTACTGTCAATGGTGTTCGCTATAACACTTCACGGTCTCCTTGCTCCTAGCCTCACTGGTGCTCGATCTCCATGATCCTGGGGACCAGCGGGGATGAAGATCGCGGACAAGATAAGAGACATCTTTACGGAACAATTTTATTTCACACATATAGGACGTTATGTCAAAGTCTTCCATTGACTCCCTCAACAAATACCTTGGGTTGCAAGGCTCATGCCTCAACCCATTCCTTACCGAACTACTCACACATGGAGATCAGGTTGCGGGAAGAAAACATTAAAGAACACATCTTGATATTTATTGATTGCAATATGTCTTATGATGGATGCCTTGTGAAATGCACGATTACAAGTATGAACTAGATGGGAGGGCACTACGATGGTGGTGGAGATGGCTATGGAGATGACGATGGCGGTGGGGTTTGTGGATGAAGATGATGATGAAGAGGTTTTGGCTTCTGTGCCCGTTGCCATGTTGAGATTTCGACAGGGTCCCTTTAATAGAAGTTGTTCAGGTGGATGATCTGACTCAAAATCCACGCCAAACAGGCGCTCATACGGGCGCTCGCGCCCGTATGGAATGCTATCTTTTGCTCTATTTCCGCATGAATGGCTCCTGTTGATTCCTTCTTCCTCCATTTTCCTTCCATTAAATTTCCACACGTGATTTCTTACCTTTTTAGCCCATTTCCCGTGGAAACACATCAAAGAGAGGATTTGTGGAATCCTTTGCATTATCAGTCATTAGTGGAAATATCGGAGCGAATATCTCTTTTTAAATGAAATATCTCTTTTTAAACATAGGTGAAATGAGTGTAAAAATATCACTCATCAATTCCCCAAGCTTAAACTTGATCGTTCTTGAGCAACATAAAGAGAAATCTGAATCATAAGGAACTTTGTTGTTTAAAATGAAATAACTAGAAGGTTTTGGTTCACTTATGATAGGCACGTATAGATAGCTCTCCGCTTCTTAAACTTAGCATAGCTATAGCAGTGGCATGGTTATAGTGAAAGTTAGTGAAGCAAAGATAATCAATACAAAGTTCTTGATCTACTAGATAAAACAACTTTGCAACACTCTATTCTATTTGTTCTCGACAATACTTGTTTTTCAGGAATGTATGGAAGAGCTTTCTTTGATGGAGCCATTAAACATAAGTTTGGGAGTGAAAAGCATGTAGTAAAACATGATGCTCTAATGCTCAGAAGCACACCCACAATCATTTCCTCCTCAAGGCTCTCAAGCACTTTATTTCAATCATTGTTTGCTATAACTTTGATTGTCACGTGAAGGGATTATGCCAACTAAATGATTATTCATAGGTTTTCACTATGGCTTAATGTTTGGGAACTATAGGCCTTTTGATAAGTCCCCTTTATTTACCACATACACACCATTCGAAGAGAAAGTTGAATAATATGCGTCTGTAGTGTTGCCACTGCATACGATAACAAACCCATAGCCGAAATCCGAGCTATCTCTCTTGGTGTATCCTTCATTGGCCAGCGGAGTCCTCAACATAATTTCAAGAAAGGTGAAAAAGTAATATTTATACACGTACACGTGCATATAGTAGCAAGTCCATGGCACCAGCAAGGACCTGAAGAACCATGTAAGAGATACAACACAAATTTTTGGCATAAGCTCATTCACCCTTCAACTAAGTTCCTCTAAAAATTTTAATCCACAAGTGTTATTAAGTCTATTAAATTAACAACGTGGGGTTGAGAAATTCAAACATCACTTCTAATACAATTTTCTCAACTCCCAAGTCTTGAATTTTTTATCTCTTGCGCATAGTTGTTCTTGGTTAATATCATTTCATTTAAAACAGTCCCACGACAAGTCTTGTTTGTCTACACTAAACAGAACAAAGGCTACAAAATTATTTCAGCTACTAGAACAAAACATTTGTCTTAATTATCAAGACTTCTTCTCATCTACACGTAACACACATACTACTACTACTACTACTACTACTACTACATCTACTCTAAGTATTTCATGTGCAAAGACGGGGTCGTAGGACATTCATTCACGGTTGCAAATTTACACACTTATCTTCCTTACTCTTGCATTCCTCCTTGTCCGGCGTAGATCAAATCCTCTGGAAACAAAATGCAAATGAACTCCAAGGGGCTAAAATAAAGAACAAGACCAAAGCAAAACTTATTCTATTTTTTGGTTTTTTTGAAAACTAACTTGCAAACGGAAAATCGCAAAGGCAAGAAGCAAATAAAAGCAAAGTGTTGGAACCAACTCGAGTGTTTTGAAGCTCCACGATGTTAAGTACAACCTCATTACAATTATTAAAATACTGCCACATCTTGATGTACAAGTGGTGATAACCTCCCCCAAGCTTATGCTTTTGCAAGCCCAAATCGGCGAGATCATTGCGGTGGCTGGTCAGGATCCCACTCTTGGCTCTAGTTGGAGAATTTTGTGTTCATGTAGGCGGTCATTCCTCGAATGGATGTGGCAAGGTTGCTCGTCTCATCAATAGAGCCCTGAAGGCTGCTGAGGTCCGTGTAGGTGGTGTAGTTGCCTTATTGTGGCTTCTCTTGGGGATGCTCCTCTTCTTTGTCGGTGGCTAGTTCTTCTTCATCTACTTGTTCTAGTTTTGGGCCTTCTTGGTCAAAAGTTGCATCTACTTCCTGTGCAACACAATGCAATTGTGCATGCTCGATGGAGTAATGGTTAGGCATAGGAGTACGCGACAAGTGTGCCACTCCAGGAATTCTAATGCAATGACGACCATTACGAACTACTACCATTCCAGCGCTAGTAAGAAGGCGAATATTAACAAGAGTGTTGCCGAAGATGATTGTAGTTGAGACCAAGGGAGTTGTCCAACATGGTGATCACTCCTCCACACATGATATCTCTTTGTGCATGATTTGCTTGATGCGCAAGGTCTATAAAAATTATTGCCCCTAGGTTGGGCGAATAACCGACGTCAAGGTTCGTTGCTTTCCTGATAACTAGCATGTTCTCATAACTCACCTTACAAACTTCTCCTTGTACACGCAACGAGTTCGTAATAACATATTAGAAATAACGTATAATAGGACATTCAATGCAACTACTTCTTTGCCTTGAGCCATGACTACTCATACGGTAGAAGGATTACCTCGGGTGCGCGTTAGTGTAATCATAAACATAGCGGATGTCGTCATCATTGTTAGTGAATCCAAAGTAGTTACACCAATCCTCAAAAGTGATGTTGAAGTCTTGGTCCAGGAAACAGGAAGTGGTCCTCTCCTCATCATAGGCATTTTTCACCAAACCGACGTTATGCGCGAGAGTACTAAGAAACTCAAGTGTCACGCATTCATATGTCTCACATCCTTGATATGTAAAAAATGATGCAACCGACATTATGACAAAGAAAATTGAAATCAATAGTAATACCTAGCTTCATGATTTTGGTCACGCAAGCCCACTTGGTTGCTTTGATCTTCCTAGAGCTTAGTTGCCTAAACTTTCTTCTTGCTTCACGGTCGGTGATACGTCTCCAATGTATCTATAAATTTTTATTGTTCCATGCTATTATAGTATCAATCTTGTATGTTTATTATGTAATTATATATCATTTTTTGGGACTAACCTATTGACCTAATGCCTAGTGCTAGTTGATGTTTTTTGCTTGTTTTTGGCTTTTCAGAAAATTAGTACCAAATGGAGCCCAAATGCTATGAATTTTTTGATGTTTTTTTCTGTACCAGAAGGGACCCTAGAAGCTTTGGGATAAGACCTGAAGAGTCACGAGGGATTGACAAGCCTGCCAGGCACGCCCCAGGGGGACGCCCCAAGGCTTGTGGGTCCCTCATGGCACCTCTTGACCTAATTCCAGCTCTATAAATTCCCAATACATCAGGGAGCGACCCAAAATACTTTTTTCGCTGCCGCAAGTTTCTGTTCTTCGGAGATCCCATCTGAACGACCTTTTTCGGTGCTCTCCCGGAGGGGAATCGATCATGGAGGGCCTCTACATCAACCTTGCTGCCCTTCCGATGATGTGTGAGTAGTTTACCACAGACCTACGAGTCCATAGCCAGTAGCTAGATGACTTCTTCTCTCTCCTTTATCTTCAATACAATATTCTCCTCGATGTTCTTGGAGATCTATTTGATGTAATCCTTTTTGCGGTGTGTATGTTGGGATCAGATGAATTGTGGGTTGCTGCGTCTTGAGCTTGTGTTGGTTTTCCTTGAAGAGGAAAGGGTGATGCAGCAATAGTAGCGTCAGTATTTCCCTCAGTTTTTGAGAACCAAGGTACCAATCCAGTAGGAGACTCCTCAAAAGTCCCACGCAGCTACACAAACAAACAAAAACTCGCAACCAACGCAATAAAGGGGTTGTCAATCCCTTCAAGGCCACTTGCGAAAGTGAGATCTGATAGAGATAATATGATAAGATAAATATATTTTTGGTATTTTATGATATAGATTGGAAAAGTAAAGATGCAAATAAAAGTAGATTGAAAACTTATATGATAAGAGATAGACCCGGGGCCATAGGTTTCACTAGTGACTTCTCTCAAGATACCAAAAGTATTAAGATGGGTGAACAAATTACTGTTGAGCAATTGATAGAAAAGCGAATAATTTTGAGATTATCTAGGCATGATCATGTATATAGGCATCACATCCGTGACAAGTAGACCGACTCCTGCCTGCATCTACTACTATTACTCCACACATCGACCTCTATCCAGCATGCATCTAGAGTATTAAGTTCATAAAGAACAGAGTAACACATTAAGAAAGATGACATGATGTAGAGGGATAAACTCATGCAGTATGATATAAACCCCATCTTTTTATCCTCGATGGCAACAGTACAATACGTGCCTTGCTACCCCTGCTGTCACTGGGAAAGGACACCGCAAGATTGAACCCATAGCTAAGCACTTCTCCCATTGCAAGAAAGATCAATCTAGTAGGCCAAACCAAACTGATAATTCAAAGAGACTTGCAAAGACAACTTAATCACACATAAAAGGATTCAGAGGAGATTCAAATATTTCTCATAGATAAACTTGATCATAAACCCACAATTCATCGGATCTCGACAAACACACCGCAAAAAGAGTTACATCGAATAGATCTCCAAGAAGATTGAGGAGAACTTTGTACTGAGATTCAAAGAGAGAGAAGAAGCCATCTAGTGAATAACTATGGACCCGAAGGTCTGTGGTAAACTACCCACAACTCATCGAAGAGTCCTTGGAGATGATGTAGAGGCCCTCCATAATTGATTCCCCCTCCGGCGGAGCACCGGCGAAGGCTCCAAGATGGGATTCACAGATACAGAAGGTTACGGCGGTGGAAACATGGGTATATATAGGAGGAAGAAGTAGGTCGTTGGACGCTCGAGGGGCCCACGAGGGTGGGGGCGCGCCCAGCCTTAGGGGCGCGCCGGGCACCCTCGTGGCCGCCTCGCTTGTTTCTGGACTTCCACTCCAAGTCCTCTGGATCACATTTGTTCCAAAAAGATCGCTCCCGAAGGTTTCATTCCGTTTGGACTCTGTTTGATATTTTTTTTCTTCGAAATGCTGAAATAGGCAAAAAACAGCAATTCGGGCTGGGCCACCGGTTAGTAGGTTAGTCCCAAAAATGATATAGAAGTAAAGTAAAGCCCATAAACATCCAAAACGGGTAACATAATAGCATGGAACAATCAAAAATTATAGATACGTTGGAGACGTATCAAGCATCCCCAAGCTTAATTCCTGCTCGTCCTCGAGTAGGTAAATGATAAAAACAGAATTTTTGATGTGGAATGCTACCTAGCATAATTCTCAATGTAATTTTATTTATTGTGGCATGAATGTTCAGATCCAAATTATTCAAAATAAAAGTTCATATTGACATAAGAAATAGTAATACTTCAAGCATACTAATCAAAGCAATCATGTCTTCTCAAAATAACATGGCTAAAGAAAGTTATCCCTACAAAATCATATAGTCTAGATGTTGCTCTATCTTCATCACACAAAGTATTTAATCATGCACAACCCCGATGATAAGCCAAGCAATTGTTTCATACTTTAGTAATCTCAAACTTTTTCAACTTTCACGCAATACATGAGCGTGAGCCATGGACATAGCACTATTTGTGGAACAGAATGGTAGTTGTGGAGAAGACAAAAAGGAGAAGACAGTCTCACATCAACTAGGCGTATCAACGGGCTATGGAGATGCCCATTAATAGATATCAATGCGAGTGAGTAGGGATTGCCATGCAACAAATGCACTAGAGCTATAAATGTATGAAAGCTCAACAAAAGAAACTAAGTGGGTGTGCATCCAACTCGCTTGCTCACGAAGACCTAAGGCATTTTGAGGAAGACCATCATTGGAATATACAAGCCAAGTTCTATAATGAAAAATTCCCACTAGTATATGAAAGTGACAACATAGGAGACGCTCTATCATGAAGATCATGGTGCTACTTTGAAGAACATGTGTGGTAAAAAGGATAGTAGCATTGTCCCTTCTCTCTTTTTCTCTCTTTTTTTTATTTGGCCTTTCTCTTTTTTTTTATTTGGCCTTTCTCTTTTTTTATAAAGTCCGAAGTCTCATCCCGACTTGTGGGGGAATCATAGTCTCCATCATCCTTTCCTCACTGGGACAATGCTCTAATAATGAAGATCATCACACTTTTATTTACTTACAACTCAAGATTACAACTCAATACTTAGAACAAGATATGACTCTATATGAATGCCTCCGGCGGTGTACCGGGATATGCAATGAATCAAGAGTGATATGTATGAAAATTATGAAGGTGACCTTGCCACAAATACAATGTCAACTACATGATCATGCAAAGAGCAACATGACAATGATGATGCGTCTCATATAAATGGAACGGTGGAAAGTTGCATGGCAATATATCTCGGAATGGCTATGGAAATGCCATAATAGGTAGGTATGGTGGCTGTTTTGAGGAAGGTATATGGTGGGTGTATGGTACCGGCGAAAGTTGCGCGACACAAGAGAGGCTAGCAATGGTGGAAGGGTGATAGTGCGTATAATCCATGGAACCAACATTAGTCATAAAAAACTCATATACTTATTGCAAAAATCTACAAGTCATTGAAAACAAAGTACTACGTGCATGCTCCTAGGGGGATAGATTGGTAGGAAAAGACCATCGCTCGTCCCCAACCGCCACTCATAAGGAAGACAATAAATAAATAAAATTGTGCTCCAACTTCATCACAAAGGGGTTCACCATACGTGCATCCTACGGGAATCACAAACTTCAACACAAGTATTCTTTAAATTCATAATCACCCAACTAGCATGACTCTAATATCACCACCTCTATATCTCAAAACAATTTTCAAGCATCAAATTGATCATAGCATCCAATTCACTTTCTATGATAGTTATTATTATACCCAACTTGGATGCCCATCATTCTAGGACCAATTTTATAACCATAGCAAATACCATGCTGTTCTAAGAGACTCTCAAAATAATATAAGTGAAGCATGAGAGATCAACAATTTCTACAAAATTAAGCCACCGCCGTGCTCTAAAAGATACAAGTGAAGCACTAGAGCAAAAGTATCTAGCTCAAAAGATATAAGTGAAGCACATAGAGTATTCTAATAAATTCCAATCAAGTGGGATTCTCCCAAAAGGTGTGTACAGCAAGGATGATTGTGGTAAACTAAAAAGCAAAGACTAATATCATACAATATTCTCTAAGCAAAACACATATCATGTGGCGAATAAAAATATAGCTCCAAGTAAAGTTACCGATAGACGAAGACAAAAGAGGGGATGCCTTCCGGGGCATCCCCAAGCTTAGAATTTTGGCTATTATTGAATATCTTGGGGTTCCTTGGGAATCCCCAAGCTTAGTCTCTTGCCACTCCTTATTCCATAATCCATCAAATCTTTACCCAAAACTTGAAAACTTCACAACACAAAACTCAGCAGGAAATCTCATAAGCTCCGTTAGTGCAAGAATGAAAAACCATCACATAAGGTACTGTAATTAACTCATTATTTATTTATATTGGTGTTAAACCTACTGTATTCCAACCTCTCTATGGTTCATACCCTACATACTAGCCATAGATGCATCAAAATAAGCAAACAACACACGAAAAACAGAATCTGTCAAAAACAGAACAGTCTGTAGAAATCTGTAACTCCCGAATACTTATGGAACTCTAAAAATCCTACAAAAATAGGAAGTCCTGTAAAATTTGTCTATTTATCTACAGCAAAAAGAATCAACGCAAAAACACGTTTCTGTGAATTACTAAAATTATTTTCGTGCGCGCAAAGTTTCTGTTTTTCAGCAAAATCAAATTAACTGCCACCATAGGTTATCCTATAGGTTCTACTTGGCACAAACACTAACTAAACATGAAAACACATCTAAACAGAAGGTAGATTAATTTATTACTAAACAGAAGCAAAAACAAAAACAAAAATAAAATTGGGTTGCCTCCCAACTAGCGCTATCGTTTAACGCCCCTAGCTAGGCATAAAAGCGAGGATAGATCTAAGTAGTGCCATCTTTGGCACTCAATTCATAAGTAGCTCGCACGATAGATTCATAACGTAATTTGACTTTCTTTCTTGTAAAGTGCTCCATGCCTTTCCTCAATGGAAATTGGAATATAATATTCCCTTCCTTCATATCAATAATTGCACCAATCGTTCTAAGGAAAGGTCTACCAAGAATAATAGGATATGAAATATTGCAATCTATATCAAGAACGATAAAATCTACGGGAACATAATTCCTATTTGCAACAATAATAACATCATTAATCCTTCCCATAGGCTTTTTAATGGTGGAATCCGCAAGGTGCAAATTTAAAGAGCAATCATCAAGATCATGGAAACCTAGAATATCACATAAAGTTTTCAGAATCGTGGAAACACTAGGACCCAAATCACATCAAGCATAACACTCATGATCTTTAATTTTAATCTTTATAGTAGGTTCCCACTCATCATTAAGTTTTCTATGTATAGAATCTTCCAAATTAAGTTTTTCATCATAAGATTGCATCAAGGCATCAACAATATGTTTGGTAAAAGCTTTATTTTGACTATAAGCATGAGGAGAATTCAACACCGATTGCAACAAGGAAATACAATCTACTAAAGAACAATTATCATAATTAAATTCCTTGAAATCCAAGATAGTGGGTTCAATGCTATTTAATGTCTTGACCTCTCCAATCCCACTTTTACTAAATTTAGCATCAAGATCTAAGAACTCCGAATCATTGGGACGGCTTTTAACTAAAGTTGACTCATCTCCAGTCCCATCATTATTAAGATTCATATTGCAAAACAAAGATTTAATAGGGGACACATCAATAACTCTTAGATCTTCATCATTATTTTCATGGAAACTAGAACAACACGCCTTTACAAAGTAATCTTTCTTAGCACGCAATCTAGCAGTTCTTTCCTTGCACTCATCAATGGAAATTCTCATAGCTTTGAGAGACTCATTGATATCATGCTTAGGAGGAGTAGATCTAAGTTTCAAAGAATCAACATCAAGCGAAAGTCTATCAATGTTCCTAGCCAAATCATCAACTTTAAGCAATTTTTCTTCAAGCAAATCATTGAAATTCTTTTGAGAGATCATAAATTCTTTAACACTATTCTCAAAATCAGAGGGTATCTTATTATAATTACCATAAGAATTATTGTAGGAATTTCCATAATTATTAGAGGAATTACTAGGGAAAGTTCTAGGATTAAAGTTTCCTCTATAAGCATTGTTACCAAAATTATTCCTACCAACAAAATTCACATCCATAGATTCATTATTTTTCTCAATCAAAGTAGACAAAGGCATATCATTGGGATCAATGGGAGCACTCTTAGTAGCAAAAAATTTCATAAGTTCATCCATCTTTCCACTCAAAACATTAATTTCTTCTATAGCATGCACTTTCTTACTAGTAGATGTTTCGGTGTGCCATTGAGAATAATTAGCCATAATATTATCAAGGAGTTTAGTAGCTTCTCCTAAGGTGATTTCCATAAAAGTGCCTCCCGCGGCCGAATCTAAAAGATTACTAGAAGCAAAATTCAATCCGGCATAAAAAATTTGTATGGTCATCCATAAATTCAAACTATGAGTAGGGCAATTGCGAATCATCAATTTCATTCTTTCCCAAGATTGGGAAACATGCTCATGATCAAGTTGTTTAAAATTCATAATATCGTTCCTAAGAGAGATGATCTTAGCGGGAGGAAAATACTTATTCCACGAATCAATACTATTCTTAGGCAAAGACGAAAATCAAACTTTAGCACGATCTCTAAGTGAAAACAGAAATAATTTCAATTTAACAATATCATTATCCGTATCTTTCTTCTTTTGAATCTCACACAAATCAACAAAGTTGTTTAGAAGGGTAGCGGCATCTTCACTAAGAAGGCCGGAGAATTGATCTTCCATAACAAGATTCAGCAAAGCAGCATGATTTCACAAGACTCAACATCATTAAGAGGAGCAATCGGAGTACTAAGGAAATCATTATTATTGGTATTGGAAAAATCACACAATTTGGTATTGTCTTGCGCCATCGCGACAAGCAATCAAACACACAAGCAAACAAAAAGGCAAGTGAAAGAGAGAGAGGAGATTGGGAAAGAGAGGGCGAATAAAACGGCAAGGTTGAAGTGGGGGAGAGGAGAACGAGAGGCACATGGCAAATAATGTAATGCGAGGGAGATGAGTTTGTGATGGGTACTTGGTATGTCTTGACTAGAGCAAAGACCTCCCCGACAACGGCGCCGAAATCCTTCTTGCTACGTCTTGAGTTTGCGTTGGTTTTCCTTGAAGAGGAAAGGGTGATGCAGCAATAGTAGCGTAAGTATTTCCCTCAGTTTTTGAGAACCAAGGTATCAATCCAGTAGGAGGCTCCTCAAAAGTCCCACGCACCTACACAAACAAACAAGAACTCACAACCAACGCAATAAAGGGGTTGTCAATCCCTTCAAGGCCACTTGCGAAAGTGAGATATGATAGAGATAATATGATAATATTATATTTTTGGTATTTTATGATATAGATTGGAGAAGTAAAGATGCAAATAAAAGTAGATTGAAAGCTTATATGATAAGAGATAGACCCGGGGGCCATAGGTTTCACTAGTGACTTCTCTCAAGATAGCAAAAGTATTACGGTGGGTGAACAAATTACTGTCGAGCAATTGATAGAAAAACGAATAATTATGAGATTATCTAAGCATGATCATGTATATAGGCATCACGTCCGTGACAAGTAGACCGACCCCTGCCTGCATCTACTACTATTACTCCACACATCGACCGCTATCCAGCATGCATCTAGAGTATTAAGTTCATAAAGAACAGAGTAACGCATTAAGAAAGATGACATGATGTAGAGGGATAAACTCATGCAATATGATATAAACCCCATATTTTTATCCTCGATGGAAACAATACAATACGTGCCTTGCTACCCCTGCTGTCACTGGGAATGGACACCGCAAGATTGAACCCATAGCTAAGCACTTCTCCCATTGCAAGAAAGATCAATCTAGTAGGCCAAACCAAACTGATAATTAGAAGAGACTTGCAAATATAACTTAATCACACATAAAAGAATTCAGAAGAGATTCAAATATTTATCATAGATAAACTTGATCATAAACCCACAATTCATCGGGTCTCGACAAACACACCGCAAAAAGAGTTACATCGAATAGATCTCCAAGAAGATCGAGGAGAACTTTGTATTGAGATTCAAAGAGAGAGAAGAAGCCATCTAGCTAATAACTATGGACCCGAAGGTCTATGGTAAACTACTCACAACTCATCGGAGAGGCCTTGGAGATGATGTAGAGGCCCTCCATGATCGATTCCCCCTCCGGCGGAGCGCCGGAAGGCTCCCAGATGGGATCTCATGGATACAGAAGGTTACGGTGGTGGAAATAGTTTTTCGTGGTCGCTTCTGATGTTTTCGGGGTACATGGGTATATATAGGAGGAAGAAGTAGGTCGGTGGACGCTCGAGGGGCCCACAAGGGTGGGGGGCGCGCCCACATGTAGGGGGCATGCCGGGCACCCTCGTGGCCGCCTCTCTTGTTTCTTGACTTCCACTCCAAGTCCTCTGGATCACGTTTGTTCCAAAAAGATCGCTCCCAGAGGTTTCATTCCGTTTGGACTCCATTTGATATTCCTTTTGTTTGAAATACTGAAATAGGCAAAAAAACAACAATTCGGGCTGGGCCTCCGGTTAGTAGGTTAGTCCCAAGAATGATATAAAAATGTAAAGTAAATCCCATAAACATCCAAAACGGGTAATATAATAGCATGGAACAATAAAAAATTATAGATATGTTTGAGACGTATCATGGGTTTATGATCAGATTATTCATGAATATTATATGAGTCTTCTGATCTCTTTTATGGATGATTGTTATAGCTTTGTGTTTCTCTCTTATCTATCCCTTTGGTTTGGCAAACTAGATTGATTTATGTTGCAATAGGAGAGGTGCTTTGTGATGGGTTCAATCTTTGGTTGCTCAATCTCAGTGACAGAAAGGGACATGACACGTACTTGTATCATTGCCATTAAGGATAAAAAGATGGGTTTATTTATATTAATCGGGTTTACTTTGTCTACATCATGTCATCTTGCTTAAGGCGTTACTCCGTTCTTTAGGAACCTAACACTCTAGATGCATGTTGGATAGCGATCGATGTGTGGAGTAATAGTAGTAGAAGCAAGGAGGAGTCGGTCTACTTGTCTCGGACGTGATGCCTATATACATGATCATTGCCTTGAATATTGTCATAACTATGCGCTTTTCTATCAATTGCACAATAGTAATTTGTTTACCCATCGTATGCTATGTTCAAGAGAGAAGCCTCTAGTGAAAACTATGGCCCCCGGGTCTATCTTTCTCATATATTGAAATCCAAAATTACCTTGTTGCTATTTATTTACTTTACTTTTATTTCGTGTTTTTGTTTATCTATCTATCACTGTGAGATTTGATCCTTGCAATTAACCGCCAAGGATTGACAACACCTTATTTGTGTTGGGTGCAAGTATTTGTTATTTTGTGTGTAGGTGTTGTTCATGAGGTCTTGCGTGGTTCTCCTACTAGATTGATAACCTTGGTTCTTAACTAAGGGAAATACTTAACTCTAATGTACTACATCATCCTCTCCTCTTCGGGGAAATCCCAACACAGCTCACAAGTAGCAGGAAGAATTTCTGGTGCCGTTGTCGGGGAGACATCACCAACACCTATCAACTACCATAGCATAAACTTTCATCTCCTTGCATTTACTTTCATTTGCCATTTGGGACTCATTTTCATCTCCCCCACTTCTAAAACGTTTAAAAAACACAAAAACATTTTAGTTAGTTTGCTTGCTTGCTTTTATTGCCATTATGTCAACCCACCAGAAACAAAAAAGGAAAAGCAAAAGTAAAAATATATGGATCCACTTAAAGTTTTCAACTTGGATCATCTTTGATCCATTTATGCTCGTGCTAAAACCCCAACTAGTGTAGTTGAGGTAAAATCATTAGGTGAGCATGCTCATTTTGTTTGGAATCGTTTTTCTCAAAAAGGGAGACGCATATGGAATCAAATAAGTTGCTTGCTATGCTATTCTTGTGTGAAATTCATGATTTTACTTGTTGCTCTGAGAACCCTAAAAAACACTGCTACTTTAGCTTGCGTTGTTTTTCCCCTTGAAGAGGAAAAGGTGATGTAGCAAAGTAGAGATAAGTATTTCTCTTAGTTAAGAACCAAGGTATCAATCCAGTAGGAGGCACAAGCAAGTCTCCAATCTATGCACCTCCACAAACTAACAAGCACTTGCACTCAACGCAAAAAAGGGTTGTTAATCCCTTCATGGTCATGAACAAGAGTGAGATCTAAAAGAGATAGGTATAAAAGATAAATAAAAGAGCAAACTAAAGTAAATATAAATAAATTGCAGCAAGGTACTTTTGGGTTTTTTGGTTTATAGATATGAAAATATATGATGAAATATAGACCCGGAGGCCATAGGTTTCACTGGAGGCTTCTCTCTTGAAGATATTATACGGTGGGTAAACAAATTACTATTGAGCAATAGATAGAAAAGTGCAAAGTTATGATGATATCTAAGGCAATGATCATGAATAGGCATCACGTCCATGACAAGTAGACCGACTCCTGCCTGCATCTACTACTATTACTCCACACATCGACCGCTATCCAGCATGCATCTAGAGTATTAAGTTCATAAGAACGGAGTAATGTCTTAAGTAAGATGACATGATGTAGAGGGACAAACTCAAGCAATATGATATAAACCCATCTTTTTATCCTTGATGGCAACAATACAATACGTGCCTTGCTACCCCTTCTGTCACTGGGTGAGGACACCGCAAGATTGAACTCAAAACTAAGCACCTCTCCCATTTCAAGAAAAACGAATCTAGTTGGCCAAACCAAACCGATAGTTTGAGAGAAATACAAAGATATCTTGATCATGCATAAAAGAGTTCAGAGAAGACTCAAATAATATTCATAGATAATCTGATCATAAATCCACAATTCACCAGATCTCAACAAACGCACCGCAAAAGAGTATTGCATCGAATAAATTTCCATGAACATCGAGGAGAACATTGTATTGAAGATCAAAGAGAGAGAAGAAGCCATCTAACTACTAGCTATTGTAGAGACTAGACCTCAAACAGTCTGATCTCCGTACATCAGTGTCATCCCTGGATCGGTAATGCTGACACGCACAGTACTCGAGGATTTATAACATAGTAGCAATCACACACTTATTACAATGAATGTCTCAAAAGAGAACTTATTACAATAAATATGGCTTAAGGCCATCTAAAAACGATAACATCGGAAGGATTGGAAGATAAAGTGAGTCCATCAACTCCAACGACATCACTGAGTGACAGACAACGACCTATGGCACCTTACTCGTCGTCTGAAAATATGCAACATGAACGTTGGAGCCCGAAACGGGTCAGCACATGGAATATGCTGGAAAAGTAACACAAAGAGTAATGAACAGAATAAATGCTATCACTACATG
Organism: Triticum dicoccoides; assembly: GCF_002162155.2. NCBI lineage: Eukaryota > Viridiplantae > Streptophyta > Magnoliopsida > Poales > Poaceae > Triticum > Triticum dicoccoides. Next base: position 251,754,845 of record NC_041389.1, read on the forward strand.
CAAATATGGCTGGTGGAAAGCTCTATGGTTAACAGTTTTGCATAAAGCCAATTTTCCCCTACAACAAAGGAATAAATTTTATTTAACTATCATGGTGGTTGTTAAACATTGAGAAGGTTCCTACAACTCAATCCCTATTAAGCATCATCATTACACCTAATCAAAGTATATTTAGAGTGATGAGATCAACATGATAATCCAAGAACTAGATACTCAAAACGTCCATAACCGGGGACACGGCTAACCATGATTAGTTTATACACTCTGCAGAGGTTTGTGCACTTTTCCCCACAAGACTCGAATACATCCATGGTCGGAGATTCGAGACACAGTCTTTCTGAAGTATTAACTCTCTACTCTGGATAGACAGTACCACCTACAACCCACTACATCTGCTAGTCTACCTCTTCAAGAGCTTCACGCAACTTACTCAACTATGGCAGAGCCCATATTGGCTTGTGGCTGCACACGAAAATTTCTAGCATGAATAATCTTATGATACCTTTGAGCCTGGGTGGCGGACCGTAGGATGACCACATGGGTACTCCGGGATATCCTAGGACAACACTGGATTCTCAAGGTGCCCTGACAACCACTGGGTACTCCAGGGTGCCTCAAGCAATCCACCCAGATGTGTATTTAAGTAGCCACCTTAGTTCAACCATTAATTTACAATACTCATATCTATCATGAATCACTCAAACCAAACCACGTCTACGAGCATAGCATAGCAATATAAGCAACGTAGAAGTAACTCCCAAAGGTCTGACAATAAACAGGACAATAGGTACTACCTCATCTACTTCCCAAAACGCACATGTTAATCAGATCCTAACCATGCAATTGTTTGAGGATTGATCTAAAGCAATAAAACTGGGTAGTAAAGAGGTATGATCAAAGTGTTACTTGCCTTGCTGATGATCCGTGAAACCTAGAGACTCGTAGTAGCATGCTTTACACTCCAGGTACTCTATCGCAAACAAACGAGCATACAATAAGAACTCAACTAGAAGCACGGGTAAAACTCAAATAAGAAGATCTAACCGGAAAGTTCAACCGAAGAACTCTAGTTTGCAAAAAAAAAAACAAATCAAACGAAGCAACAAAACTCAAACTACGAAAGAAACAAGCTCCGTTTACTAATCTTGACTTAAGTCAAATTTTACAGTAGTAAAATCTTGTTCAAGTTGGTTAAACAGAAAGAGGGCTTCGAGATGAAGATCTAGGCGTTTGAATCGCCTGATTCCGATAAACGAGCGATCGAAAATAATCGTGGAAAATCCCTGGAAAAAAAAACTGACGAACAGGCTAACGAACAAACGTTCGCTGTCTGCGGCTAACGGGTGAAAACCGTTCGATAAAACGAACGTAGGAATGGGCGTCGCTAAATAACTAAACCGCGGAAAGACCGATCTAGAAAAAAATAACCGCGGGTTTCTAAAAAACCATACGATTTTCTTGCGAGAACTGGCGGCTACCTTGGTTCGGGTGACGGCGACGGTGGCGGCGGGCAACTCTGGCGAGGCAGCGTCCGACGGTGGCGGCGGGGTCGGCGGTGAGGGCGTGCGGCGGCGGCGGAACGGGCGGCGGCGTCCGGTGGCGGCGACAACGTCGGCGGTGGCGGTGGGGTGCGGGGCTGGGTCGAGGCTAGGGTTTCTGCGGCTCGAGCCCTCGCCTCTTAAAGGGCCGGCCGGGTCGGAGTCCCGGACGGACACGACCTGGTTAGGTCGGTGGACTTTTTTAAATAATACCGCACGCAGAAAAACAAATAAAACAAATACTAGACTGACTCCAAAATCCTGAAATAAATTTTCCCCATCCTCTAAAAATATAGCGAACAAAGTGAACATTTATTTGGGCCGCTAATGTAGTTTTGAAAAACACATATTTTCCTAATTCAAATAAAATAGCGATAAAACTCCGAATAAAATACTTATTTGATTTTAATATTAAATCTCCAATATTTCTTTATTTTGGGGAAGTCATTTTATCCCCTCTCTTATATTTTCATAGTAGAAATATTCTAAGAGAAAATAATTAAAAATCAAATGATCCTCTTTTCAAAATTTGAGAAAACTCAAATATGAAAATAACGAAATCCCCAACTCTCTCCGTAGGTCCTTGAGTTGCATAGAATTTCTAGGATCAAGCCAAAACGCAATAAAATATGATATGCAATGATGATCTAATGTATAACATTCCAAATTTAAAATTTGGGATGTTACAACCTACCCCCTTAAGATGAATCTCGCCCTCGAGATTCGGGTTGGCTAGAAAATAGGTGAGGGTGATCCTTCCGTTGGTCTTCCTCTTGTTCCCAGGTGGCTTCATCCTCGGTATGGTGTCTCCACTAAAGATTGCAGAATATGATTACCTTGTCGCGTGTTACTCGGATGGCAAACTCGAGAATCTTCACTGGTTCTCCTCGTAGGTCAAGTCGCTATCCAACTGAATCGCTTCCAGTGGCACTGTATCTCTCAAAGGAATATCGGCCATCTCTGCATGGCACTTCTTCAACTGGGAAACGTGGAACACATCGTGAACTCCTGACAATCCTTCAGGCAATTCCAACTTGTAAGCAACTTCTCCCATACGTTCCAAAACTTTGTATGGTCCCACAAAACGTGGTGCTAACTTTCCCTTGACTCCAAAACATTTAACTCCTCGAAGTGGGGACACACAAAGATATACTCTGTCTCCAACTTCGTAGACTGTCTCCTTGCATTTAGAATCCGCATAGCTCTTCTGCCTGGACTGGGCTACCTTGAGTCTATCGCGAATCAACTTAACCTTCTCTTAAGACTCTTCAATCGAATCTGGTCCAAACAACTGACGGTCTCCAACTTCATCCCATAACAACGGTTTCCTACACCTCCTTCCATACAAAGCTTCGAAAGGGGCCATCTTCAAACTGGCTTGATAGCTGTTGTTGTAAGATAACTCTTCATATGGCAAGTTGTCGTCCCAACTAGTTACATAATATAGCGCACAAGCTCTCATCATGTCCTCCGAAATCTGATCGACTCTCTCAATCTGTCCATCTGTCTGTGGATAAAAGGTTGTACTGAACTCTAGCCTGGTACCCAAAGTTTCATGCAACTGATTCCAGAACTTTGAGGTAAACTGGGTTCCTCTATCTGATACAATGGTCCTCGGAATTCCATGCAGACATACGATCCTGGTCATGTATATCTTTGCCAACTTAGCACTGGTGTAAGTGGTCTTCACTTGGATGAAATGAGCTACCTTCATCAAATGATTGACTACAACCCATATCGAGTCATAGTCTGAATGAGTCCGCGGCAATCCCGTGATAAAATCCATGCTTAGCTTATCCCACTTCCATTCGGGTATCGGCAAAGGTTGTAGCAATCCTGCTGGCTTCTGATGCTCTGCCTTCAGTCTCTGACATACATCACAAACTGCAACATACTCCGCAATATCCTTCTTCATTTCGGTCCACCAGAAACTGTCCATCAAATCTAGATACATCTTGGTATTTCCTGGGTGAATCAAATACGGCGAATCATGGGCCTCCCGCAGAATCAACTTCCTGATCTCCGGGTCATTGGGCACGTATATGCGGTCTTCAAACCATAAGGTATCGTGCTCATCCTCACGAAATTCCTTAGCTTTTCCTTTGCTCATCCTCTCCTTTATCACGGCAATCTCCTTGTCCGTCTTCTGAGCTTCTCTGATCTTATCCATCAAAGTAGACTGAATCTCCAATGCTGCTACATAGCCTCTCGAAACTATTTCCAAACATAGCTCACGAAGATCCTCTTCTAACTCCTTGGGTAACTCTCCGGTCATGAGTGTGTTGACATGGCTCTTGCAGCTCAACGCATCGGCTACTAGGTTAGCCTTTCCGAGATGATAATGCAACCTTATATCATAATCCTTGATGAGCTCCAACCATCTCCTCTGCCTGAGATTCAACTCCTTTTGCGTGAAGATATACTTCAAACTCTTGTGACCCATATACACCTCACAATGGTTTCCGATGAGAATGTGTCTCCAGGTCTTCAACGCATGCACTACGACTGCTAATTCCAAATCGTGTGTAGCATAATTCAACTCATGGGGTTTAAGCTGCCGTGAGGCATATGAAACAACTCTTCCCTCCTGCATAAGCACTGCTCCAAGTCCTCGACGAGAAGCGTTGCAATACACTTGATAATCCTTGCGTTGATCTGGAAGAATCAACACTGGAGCTATAACCAAACGTTTATTCAACTCCTAAAAACTGTCCTCACATTCCTCAGTCCATTTGAACTTGGTGTCCTTCTTCAACAGCTCTGTCATAGGCTTCACAATCTTCGAGAAATTTTCAATGAACCTTCGGTAGTATCCTGCGAGTCCAAGAAAACTCCGGATCTCTCCAACTGACGTGGGTGCTTCCCAATTTGTCACAGTAACAACCTTGGTAGGGTCTACTGCTATTCCTTCTCCGAATATAACATGTGCGAGGAATCCAACTTCCTTCAACCAAAACTCACACTTGCTGAACTTGGCATATAACTGATGTTCTCTGAGCTTCCCAAGTACCAAACGCAAATGCTCCTTATGCTCCTCTTCATTCTTTGAGTAGACCAATATGTCATCAATGAACACCACGATGAACTTATCCAAAAAATCCATAAACACCTTGTTCATCATGTTCATGAAATAGGCAGGTGCATTAGTCATAACAAATGACATAACGGTATACTCATATAGCCCGTACCTTGTGGTAAAAGCCGTCTTAGGTATATCCTGCTCTGGAATCTTCAGCTGGTGGTATCCTAATCGCAGATCGATCTTGGAAAATACTTTAGCTCCTTGCAACTAGTCAAACAAATCATTGATCATCGGTAGTGGGTACTTGTTCTTGATCGTTAGTTCATTCAGTCCACGATAATCAACAACCATCCTCAATGATCCATCCTTCTTCTCTACTAGAAGCACTGGTGATCCCCAAGGTGACGAACTTGGGCGAATATAGCCTTTATCCAGTAACTCCTTAATCTGCTTCTTAATTTCCTACAAATCCTTTGCGGGCATCCGGTGCGGTCTCTTAGATATTGGCCCTGTGCCTGGCAAAAGCTCAATCAAAAACTCAATGTCTCTATCCGGTGGCATGCTTGGCAACTCTTCTGGAAATACATCAGGGAAATCCTTCACCACTGGTACTTCCTCCTATACAACTCCTGATAAGGAATTCACTTGAGTCCTCTTCGGCACATGCCGGGATACATACTTGATCCTTCTTCCTTCTGGGGTGGTGAGCAAAATTGACTTACCGGCGCATTCAATGTTCCCTCCATACTTCGACAACCAATCCATGCCTAATATCACATCCAATCCTTGCGACTCCAATACTATTAGGTCTGAGGGAAACACATAGTTACCAATCCTTAATGGTAACCGATCACACCATAGACTAGCCATATACTCAGCTCCTAGCGAGGTTACTAACATGGGTGACCTAAGGGCTTGGGTTGGCAGTTTAAACTTATCCACAAATCCCCTTGATATGTATGAATGCGATGCACCAGTATCAAAAAGAATGATTGCAGTAAATGACTTAACCAAAAACTTACCTATTACTGCATCAGGTTGCGCTTCAACCTCCTCCACGCTAACGTGGTTCACTTGTCCCCTGTTGAAAGGGTTGGGCTTCTTCCCAGAGCTTCCATTGCCATTTCCATTCTTTGATTCAGAACACTCCGTGGTGTAATGTCCATTCTTCCCGCACTTGAAACAAGTAATGTGACTTAGATCCTTCTTGGCAGGTGAGGGAGTCCTGGACTAGGGGGTGTCCGGATAGCTGAACTATCATCATCGGCCGGAGTCCAAGACTATGAAGATACAAGATTGAAGACTTTGTCCCGTGTCCGGATGGGACTTTCCTTGGCGTGGAAGGCAAACTTGGCAATACGGATATGTAGATCTCCTACCATTGTAACCGGCTCTGTGTAACCCTAGCCCTCTCCGGTGCATATATAAACCGGAGGGTTTTAGTCCATAGGACGAACAACAATCATACCATAGGCTAGCTTCTAAGGTTTAGCCTCCTTGATCTCGTGGTAGATCCACTCTTGTACTACCCATATCATCAATATCAATCAAGCAGGAGTAGGGTTTTACCTCCATCGAGAGGGCCTGAACCTGGGTAAAAACATTGTGTCCCTTGTCTCCTGTTACCATCCGCCTAGAGGCACAGTTTGGGACCCCCTACCCGAGATCTGTCGGTTTTGACACCGACATTGGTGCTTTCATTGAGAGTTCCTCTGTGTCGTCACCGATAGGCTTGATGGCTCCTTCAATCATCAACAACGAGGCAGTCCAAGGTGAGACTTTTCTCCCCAGACAGATCTTCGTATTCGGCGGCTTTGCACTGCGGGCCAATTCACTTGGCCATCTGGAGCAGATCGAAAGCTACGCCCCTGGCCATCAGGTCAGATTTGGAAGTCTAAACTTCACGACTGACATCCGCGGAGACTTGATCTTCGATGGATTCGAGCCACAGCCGAGCGCACCGCATTGTCTCGATGGGCATGATTTAGCTCTGCCGCTGGACAGTGCCCTGGAGGCCGCACACGAGTCCGCTCCGATCCTCAATACGGAGCCGGCTGCCCAGATCGAGGACGGGTGGCTAGACACTGCCTCGGGGGCTGCTACCCCTACGGCGATGGTTCCGAATACTGACCTTGTCCCTTGTGACGTTCATGACTCCAAGGTGCCAGACTCCTTGCCGGACTCCGAACCTCCTGCGCCCCCTCCAATCGAATCCGATTGGGCGCCGATCATGGAGTTCACCGCTGCGGACATCTTTCAACACTCACCTTTTGGCGACATCTTGAATTCTCTAAAGTATCTCTCATTATCAGGAGAGCCCTGGCCGGACTGCGGTCAGGATGGTTGGGATGCGTACGACGAAGAAATTCAAAGCCAACCCACCACCCACTTTGTAGCCACTGTCGACGATCTAACCGACTTGCTAGGCATCGACGGTATGGACGACGATGCCGGAGACGACCAAGAACCAGCGCCTACTAGGCACCGGAAAGCCACCTCAACTCATGACGTATACATGGTGGATACACCAAAAGGAAGCGATAACGAGGAACAACGGGACGTGGCGAAGGATAATTCCCCCGAAAAACAACCAAAACGGCGACGCAAGCGCCGCCCAAAGTCCCGCCTCGATAACAACAGCACCCATAATGACCCAGCTGTAGAGCAGGGCGAACCAGTGGACGACGAACATGCAACCAAGCAACCATCCGAATAGGATGAATTGGACAAGCAACCCATCCCCGGCGAAAACAACAGTCCAGATGATCTCACGCCGGACACATCACCGGAGCGTAAGAACCTTCACAAAAGGCTCGTCGCCACTTCAAGAAGTTTGAAGAAGCAGAAGCGGAAGCTCAAAACAGCGGAAAACGTACTCAGAATGAGATGGAGCAAAGTACTCAAGACCGCAGACAAATACGGCAATAGCCACCAAGCAAAGAGCTACCCGAAGCGCAAGCTGTTGCCCGAATTCGACGAGGAGGCCGTAGAGCCACCGCAATCAAAAAGCAAAAAGGCCGCCTGGCCGGATAAACGACCAGATGACAGGCTAAGAGTGGCAAGCGGCGCCGCACACAAGCCGGCACATGATACACATAAAGATCCTCGCAAAAAGGATGGCCCAGTCAGGTCCATTTACGGGCCAGAAAAGAGGGCTCCAGGAAGCAACACAACACGCCGAGTTTCAAAGATAACGGCACACCTAAATACAGGGGCGCCGCATACCCACTATGTTTCATCGATGAGGTACTGGATCATGAATTTCCAGTGGGTTTTAAACCCGTATACATAGAGGCATACGACGAAACAACAGACCCCGGAGTCTGGATTGAGGACTACATCCTACACATACATATGGCTAGAGGAGACGATCTCCATGCCATAAAATACCTAGCCCTCAAGCTCAAAGGGCCAGCTCGGCATTGGCTCAAAAGCCTCCTAGGAAATACCATTGGAAGTTGGGAAGAGCTCGAGGATGCATTTCGAGCACATTTTCAGGGAACTTATGTCCGCCCTCCGAATGCAGAGGATTTAAGTCACATAAGTCAACAGCCCGGAGAGTCAGCACACAAATTCTGGAACAGGTTCCTCACCAAAAAGAACCAAATAGTCGACTGTCCGGACGCCGAAGCCTTAGCAGCTTTTAAGCATAACGTCCGAGACGAATGGCTTGCCAGGCACCTCGGCCAGGAAAAACCAAGAACAATGGCCGCGCTAACAAGCCTCATGACCCACTTTTGTGTGGGAGAAGATAGCTGGCTGGCAAGATGCAGCACCAGCGACCCGAGTACATCCGAGGTCAGGGATGGAAATGGGAAATCACGACGCAGAAAGGATCAGCGCCGGAATAAGGGAAATGGCCGAAAGATCACGGCAGTCAACGCCGGGTTCAAAAGCTCTCGGCCAAACAACAAAACACTGCCTCTTAAGGATAACAGTGACGAGCTATCCAACCTAAACAAAATTTTGGACAGGATATGTCAAATCCACAGTACCCCCGGGAAGCCTCCAAACCACACCCACCGAGATTGTTGGGTCTTCAAGCAGTCTGGCCGACTTAACGCCGAACACAAGGGGCTCGACACGCCAAGCGAGGACGATGACGAACCCCACAAGCAGAGCGCCGGAAAACAAAAGAACTTCCCACAAGAAGTAAAAACAGTGAATTCACTTCAAGTGATAACAAGGAAAAATACGGCGGTGTCTATCAAAGCACATGTCGCACGGTCCACCCCAACGGAATCCCGAGATTGGATGTCAAAACCAATTACTTTCGACCATCTGGATTACTCCAGAAGTATTCGAAACGCAGGATGGACTGCTCTGATATTGGATCCTATAATCGACGGACTACAATTTACACAAGTCCTAATGGATGGCAGCAGCGACTTAAGCCTGCTATATCCGGACACAATCCGCAGGATGGGGATAGACCCTACCAAAATTCGCCATAGCAGCACTTCCTTCAAAGGAGTGACGCTAGGCCCTTACGCCAATTGCACGGGCTCCTTACTACTAGAAGTTGTGTTCGGTTCATCCGACAACTTCCGTCGCGATAAGCTAATCTTCCATATCGCCCCATTTAAAAGTAGCCATCAAGCACTATTGGGACGTGAAGCTTTCGCCCGCTTTAACGCAATACCGCATTACGCGTCTCTTACACTTAAAATGCCCGATCCACGCGGCATCATCTCTTTGAAAGGTCGCTCAAGACCCCGGACACGGCTAGGCGGGTCCGGCATAAATAAACTAGGGGCTTCCCAGCCCCATACCCCTTTACAAGGGGCTGTGAGCATGAACAATGAGAGCCAATAAAAGCTCAACTTCTTTCATTTTTTCATACTCTGTTTTAAATACATTTTTTGCACGATACTTTTTCAAACCTAAGTTCTTCTCTTTCACAGATGAACAACGTGCTACACCCGTCCTGGATACGGCACAACGGAGACACAGGCACAGACGTGCAGCAGGGACCCGTTGCAAGGATTCTTTTCAGATTAAGACCCTGCATAAACCTTTTTTACCGTCTCTTGTTGATACACATCCCCCGGTTTCCTATCACAACCGAGGAGGAGGCTGGCGTTTTGGCGTCGGCCACGTCAGAAGATTTCGCGCGTACCAGGACACTAGGGGCTTAGGGCATCGTTCTGCCCATTTTAATAAATACCGAATACCTCACGGAGTGTTCGGCGTCTCGAGTTAGGCCTTATATGCATCAGCTCCGAATCATGTCTTTGGTCAAATGTTGGGTTTGCCCGGCTCCTGTGTTTTGCTGCCTTACGTTCCGTATCATCGGCTAACGCGGCACCAGGAGAACTACTGGGATTGTGCCCCGGTTCGGCCGGGCGAGCACCTCAGTAGAGAAAGCCAAAAACTGACTGTCATGATATAGCGAGAGACTGGTCAACCACTCGATCGACCACCGGAATGTCTAGAATTCCCCCGCTTTGACGAAGGACCGTTTCCCGGTCAGGCACATACGCGCCCCAAATTCGGAGAACGCGGTGCCCCTAGGGGCTATATCGTAGCCCCACCTTCGAACTCCTATGGCTAAGTGAAAGTGATAAAGCATTATAGTCCGGTTGCCTAGTTTGCTATGCTACCACCTCCTTCACAGGACCAAGACGTTGGATTAAGTGTGAAAATGCGCTATTTTGCAAACACCCCCGCACCATGTGCGTGGGGGCTGAAGCCGAAGACTGCCATCTTTCAGGTTATATACACGTATACATTAACGGCCGCACATGAGATATTTGAATACTTGAACGCACAAGTATAAAAAGCACTTATATTATGAATATGGTTTTACAAATCATACATATCATTTGAACATAACACTTTTCGAGCACTGCGACTCTATTAAACGAGCACCCCGTAGGGCTTCCCCAAAAAGTGCTCGGCGGATAATCGGCTCTCGTTCGAACCCCGGGATGCAACATAGGTGGCATCCATCTCTGCCCAGTATGTCTTAACACGGGCGAGAGCCATCCGTGCACCCTCTATGCATGCCGACCGCTTCATCGCCTTGATATGCGGCACTGCCCCAAGGAATTGCTGCAATAAGCCAAAATAACTCTTCGGCTTGGGCCTATCCGGCCACAGATGAGCCATTACATCCGTCATGGCAAATCCGGACAATCTATTCAGCTCAGCCCACTCAGCCAACCGATCGGTCAACGGAAGTGCATGCTCCGGACTATGGAATTGAGACCAAAAAAGCTCTTCCATCTCGTGATCCTTTTGGCTTCGGAAGTGCACAACCGCATCCGCCGCACTCACCGCCAAATCCAGATAAGGATCCTCCACACCTGGCCAAGCTGAGCATACTTCTGATCTGTGAACTTCCTGCGAAGCAGAAAGGGCTTTCCAGCCGTAATGTCTCCGGCCTGACGCAGCTCCTCCTTTATAGCCCTCATTGCAGAACAGGCATCCTTGGCTTCGGCGGTGGCCTTCTTCAGGTCCTCTTGCTCCGCTCGGCGTTCTTTTTCAAGAACCTCATAGTGGTCGGTAACATCCTTCAGCTTCACAGCCATTCCGGCCATCTCCTCCCTGCTTCGGCAGTGAGCAGCCTTTTTGGCTTTTAGCTCTTCGGCCGCCTTCGAGGCAGCCGCATCGCTCCTTCTGGCCTGCTCCTTGGCTCGAACAAGCTCTGCCCGAAGGTCCTCCACAGCAGCGGCACCATTTGCATTAAGCATACACATTGTAAGGAGTAGGCATCAGCTCCCTTACTAGATGACCACGGAGAAACAACCTACCTTGTGACTCGTCAAGTCGTTTATTGACCAGCGCGATGTCCGCATCCGCAACGTCGAGTTGCCGCTTTAGCTCGGAAACTCTATCAGTCCGGCTGGCCACCGGACGATCCACCACCTGCATAGGAAAGGCGAGAATTAATAACTGAGATTATAATCCTCGGCATGCTGTCGCTTTCGACAACATACCGAGTCTCAGAGGCTACTATCTATACAGGGCGCACTCTATGTGCAAAATTGTCAAAAGGTATGTCATTTTTACGTACCTCAAACCCCGCCAGTAAACTTATGACGGCATCATGCAACCCGCTCTCAGCGGATGAAATTCTTTCAATCACCATACTCATTAATGTACGGTGATCTTCTGAGATAGACGCCCTCTCGAGCAGATCCTTCAGCTCCCCCAGCCATACACCAGTTGGTGCCGAACTCTCGGGCCCTGCCGGCCTCCGGGATACCCTCCGCGACGACACCTCAGGGTCGTCCGCCCCGCCTGACGGTGCGGCAGATGGAGGCGTCTCACTCTCCATCATCTCCGGACGAAGGTCCCTTGAAGACGAGCTCAGCTGAGAAGGACGGAGATCCGAACTACAAGGTAAAAGCTTTGGTTATCCTCAGAAGCAAAAATAGGGATGTCCCTTATTACAAAACTCCCCTTTTTCTACTTACGGCTCGCTGGAGGGCTGATTCCTTAGGGGAGATAGTGCGGCCGGGGCTTCCCCTGGCGCAGGACCCTCTGGTGAAGATTTCTTCCCCCGCTTTGAGGCCTTAGCCTCCGGATCTTCGGAAGCAGTCCTCTTCTCCCCCTGGAAGGAGGGATTCTCGATCCCCCGTTACTCGAAAGCCTCCTTAGTAGAGGCGGTAGTTTCTCTGTTTTCCCCTTCGCCCTCCTCTGAAGGCGCAACCTCCAGCATCTTGACCAACACCGGATCCGGCGCGGTCTCCGGGAGGGGGGCCGGACACCGTACCAGTTTTGCTTGCGCTATCCACTCCTGTTCAAAGGACGATTGGTTAAAAGGCAAATCCAAGATATGCAAACAAACGGTCTGTCCAGATACAGGTCTACTTACTTGAGTATCCGGGCGATTGCAGCTTAAGCCGGCGTCCTCGGTCAATTCCGGACACACCACTTGTGATCCGAAGAACAATTTGTACATTTCCACGGGTGTTGTACCCATGAAGTGTTGAAGAGCTCGTGGTCCCTCCGAATTGAATTCCCACATGCGGAGGGGGTGACGTTTGTAGGGCAGAAGACGCCGAATCAGCATAACCTGCATCACTACAACCAGATTGATCTCCCTCTCTTGGAGGTCTCGAATCCGGCCCTGCAATAGGGGTACGTCCTTGGACGGCCCCCAGTCAAGCCCTTTGTTGACCCATGACGTCAGCCGTTGTGGAGGGCCAGAGCGAAAGACGGGCGGCGACCTCTGCCTGCTGCCCCTGGGAGCGGTAATATAGAACCACTCCTGTTGCCACAAACCGAGCTCCTTCTGAAAAGAGCCCTCGGGCCATGGAGCATCGTCCCACTTGCTTATAATCGCCCCGCCGCACTCTGCCTGACACCCCTCAATCATCTTCGGCTCCACGTTGAAGATTTTGAGCCACAAACCGAAGTGAGGGGTAGTGCGGAGGAAGGCTTCGCAGACGACAATGAATGATGAGATATGGAGGACGGACTCCGGAGCCAAGTCATGGAATTCCAGCCCATAGTAAAACATGAGCCCTCTCACAAAAGGATCAATCGGGAAGCCTAAACCCCGACGGAGGTGAGACACGAACACGATGCTCTCGCCTGGCTCAGGAGTAGGAATGACTTGCCCTTGGGCAGGCAACCTATGCGAAATCTCATAGGTTAGGTACCTGGCTTCTCTCAGCTTTAGCACGTCATCTTCCGTGACGGAGGAGGGCATCCACCAGCCCTGTAGGCCGGAGCCGGACATTGTCAAAGGTCCGAAGCGCTCGAATCTGGAGTCCTGAGTACTGGAACTTGGGGCGAGGGGTAGATTTGATTGAGGATTGAAGAAAAGAAATGAGCCTTGGTCTCATTATAAAGAGGGAGAATACCAAGAGCCGTCCCCGTGACCGTTTGGAACTCGCCTTCGATGGAGGGGGCGTGGCAACGGGCGCGGTTGGGTTACCCGCGTCCGTATTGATGGGAATCCCGGAATAAGGGGAACACGATCTCTGCTTCGACAAGATGTGCCAAGGAAACTGCTTCGCTAAACATGCTGAGGCGGTATAATAAAAACGATTCGAGTAAAAGGCTTGGTAGTGGTGTGATGTCACGCCACAAAATACGTCAGCAGATTGAACTTGTGTAAATATTATTCTCTCTATGGTGGTACGTGGAATTTATTTTGCAGAGCCGGACACTATCCTGGTGTTCGCGATCTTCTATGTTATTCAGAGGTGGAACCCGCCTTGCAATGCTGAAGACAGTATGCGCGCCGGACTCATCGTCATTGAAGCCTGGTTCAGGGGCTACTAAGGGAGTCCTGGACTAGGGGGTGTCCGGATAGCCGAACTATCATCATCGGCCGGACTCCAAGACTATGAAGATACAAGATTGAAGACTTCGTCCCGTGTCCGGATGGGACTTCCCTTGGCGTGGAAGGCAAGCTTGGCAATACGGATATGTAGATCTCCTACCATTGTAACCGACTCTGTGTAACCCTAGCCCTCTCCGGTGTCTATATAAACTAGAGAGTTTAGTCCATAGGACGAACAACAATCATACCATAGGCTAGCTTCTAGGGTTTAGCCTCCTTCATCTCGTGGTAGATCCACTCTTGTACTACCCATATCATCAATATCAATCAAGCAGGAGTAGGGTTTTACCTCCATCGAGAGGGCCCGAACCTGGGTAAAAACATTGTGTCCCTTGTCTCCTGTTACCATCCGCCTAGACGCACAGTTCGGGACCCCCTACCCGAGATCCGTCGGTTTTGACACCGACAGCGGGCGTTGCTGGGTTGGAACGGTTCTAACCATTGCTTCCTCCATTACCATTCCCATTCTTGGGGACACTATGGTTGTACGAACTTCCTCCATTGTGATTGTGACCTTCATGGTTATGTTGAAGGGGTCCTCCCGAGTTCGGGGTAAAACGGGGCCTCTGCTGAGCTCCAGAATTGTATTTCCCTTGTCCATACTTCCTCTTGCAGTTGTCAATCTGCTGTTGCTTCCCTTCAATCATGAGAGCTCTATGTACCAACTCATGGTAATTGTTGAAGGTTGGTACCATCAACTGCATGCTCAGCTCATCATTCAGTCCTTCCAGAAACTTCTCCTGGTTGGTTGCATCCGTAGCAACGTCATCTGGGGCATAACATGCTAACTTGCTAAAATCATCCACATACTGGCCCACTGTGCGTCCTCCCTGGAACAAGTTGTGAAACTCGCGCTTCTTCATGGCCATAGCTCCTGCTGAAACATAGGCAGTGCAAAAACCCTGCTGGAACTGGTCCCATGTGACAGTGTCGATGGGGTACGTGGCTGTGAAATTCTCCCACCATGATGTTGCGGGTCCATCAAGCTGGTGTGCGGCAAAATGCACTCTCTCCGCATCTGTGCATCCTGCAGTGGTCAACTCCCTTCCAATCTTGCGGAGCCAATCATCTGCAACAATCGGCTCGGTGCTACTAGAGAACACCAGCGGATTCAACCTTAAGAAACGGGCTAAGTGATCAACAGGTGGTGGTGGTGGTGGGTTGTTGTTGTTGTTGTTGTTCCCCTGGTTCTGATTCTGGACTAGTATCCGCATCAATGCATTCTGCTGCTGGATCAACTGAGTGAGCTCCGGTGGGAAAGCAAATCCATTGTCGCATCTCGGAGGCATCTGAGGGTTTAGAAAAGATGAGAAAATAGAATAGATGAGGTCTAGAGGGAAAACACTACCCATATGCACATGAGACAAACACAATCATATCACTTCAATCAATTCAAACAAGGGCATACATCGGTCTAACTATCGTTACAAAAGTGCTCGGACTATGCTATATACATGGGGGAATACTACTACTGATATGGTGGTCGACTAGAAAAATTGATTGATGGAAGACTCCATGATATCTGCTCCAGCTTCATCAACAAAGACATCCACGCTATCGTCGGGGTCCGAGTCGGTGTCGTCGATGATGATGTAGTTCTCTGGGCAAGTGGAATCGTCGTCTTCTCCTCCTGGCGCGGGGTCTCCCATGAATATTCCTAGCTTCTTCGTCAAATCGTCATTCTTCTCCACGAGTATCGTCATTTCCTCCTCGTATCCATCGCGTGTAGACTTGAGTTCTTCCTCCAGCATCGTGATCCTGGTCATTGACTTCTTCAGATCTATCATGCCTGCGCCCATTTGGTTCTCCTGGCGACGAATGTGCTGGTTTAACTCCTGGATGAAAGCTGCAATAGATCAATCCTTCCTGGTGCTGATCATCTCCCATTGCTCATCTCGGCACCCACAAATCTGGTAGATAGTATCCTTGAGATCCTTGTGGTAAACTTCTCCAATGTGTCCCGTGGTGATGTGAGCTGCCATGCTCTTTCCTAGACTCCAGGTTGGTGCATCAAAGGAAACTCTATGGGCTCAGTGACTGGCATGAACGTCCTTCCTGGAACTTGAACTCGAATCATCCAACACTCCTCTTCAGGTAAAGTGGCGATGTAGGTTCCGGTGAAGCTTGGTATTCCGATGTTCAGGTATCTAGTGACTTCCTTCAAGCGTCCAAAAGGTGTACCTTCATCCGGTCGCGCGAACTTGCTCCTTGCATCTGCCATCCTAAAGAGTACAAAAGGGAGAGGAGTCAGAAATGAGAAGAGAAAGTGATCTAGGGCTTTAGCTTAGTGGTCGTGTCCTACATTTAGCATGTGCTCTGATACCATCTTGTAGCGACCAGAACTCAAACAGTCTGATCTCTATGCATCAGTGTCATTCCTGGATCGGTAATGCTGACACGCACAGTAATCGAGGATTTATAACAAAGTAGCAATCACACACTTATTACATTGAATGTCTCAAAAGAGAACTTATTACAATAAATATGGCTTAAGGCCATCTAAAAACGATAACAATGGAAGGCTTGGAAGATAAAGTGAGTCCATCAACTCCAACGGCATTACTGAGTGAAAGACAACAACCTATGGCACCCTACTCGTCGTCTGAAAAGTCTGCAACATGAACGTTGCAGCCGAAACGGGTCATCACATGGAATATGCTGGCAAAGTAACACATAGAGTAATGAACAGAATAAATGCTATCACTACATGCAAATATGGCTGGTGGAAAGCTCTATGGTAACAGTTTTGCATAAAGCCAATTTTTCCCTATAACAAAGGAATAAATTTTATTTAACTATCATGGTGGTTGTTAAACATTGAGAAGGTTCCTCCAACTCAATCCCTATTAAGCATCATCATTACACCTAATCAAAGTATATTTTGAGTGATGAGATCAACATGATAATCCAAGAACTAGATACTCAAAATGTCCATAAGCGGGGATAAGGCTAACCATGATTAGTTTATACACTCTGCAGAGGTTTGCGCACTTTTCCCCACAAGACTCGAATACATCCATGGTCGGAGATTCGAGACACAGTCTTTCTGAAGTATTAACTCTCTACTCTGGATAGACAGTACCACCTACAACCCACTACATCTGCTAGTCTACCTCTTCAAGAGCTTCACGCAACTTACTCAACTATGGCAGAGCCCATATTGGCTTGTGGCTGCACACGAAAATTTCTAGCATGAATAATCTTATGATACCTTTGAGCCTGGGTGGCGGACCGTAGGATGACCACACGGGTACTCCAAGATATCCTAGGACAACACTGGATTCTCCAGGTGCCCTGACAACCACTGGGTACTCCAGGGTGCCTCAAGCAATCCACCCAGATGTGTATTTAAGTAGCCACCTTAGTTCAACCATTAATTTACAATACTCACATCTGTCATGAATCACTCGAACCAAACCACGTCTACGAGCATAGCATAGCAATATAAGCAACGTAGAAGTAAGTCCCAAAGGTTTGACAATAAACAGGACAATAGGTACTACCTCATCTACTTCCCAAAACCCACATGTTAATCAGATCCTAACCATGCAATTGTTTGAGGATTGATCTAATGCAATAAAACTGGGTAGTAAAGAGGTATGATCAAAGTGTTACTTGCCTTGCTGATGATCTGTGAAACCTAGAGACTCGTAGTAGCATGCTTTGCACTCCGGGTACTCTATCGCAAACAAACGAGCATACAATAAGCACCCAACTAGAAGCACGAGTAAAACTCAAATAAGAAGATCTAACCGGAAAGTTCAACTGAAGAACTCCAGTTTGCAAAAAAAAACCAAATCAAACGAAGCAACAAAACTCAAACTGTGAAAGAAACAAGCTCCGTTTACTAATCTGGACTTAAGTCAAATTTTATAGTAGTAAAATCTTGTTCAAGTTGGTTAAACAGAAAGAGGGCTTCAAGATGAAGATCTGGGCGCTTGAATCGCCTGATTCCCATAAACGAGCGAAAAGATAAATTAAAACAAAAATCAGGGTAGAAATCACGATCGAAAATAATCGCGGAAAATCCCTGGAAAAAGAAAACTGACGAACAGGCTAACGAACGAACGTTCGTTGTCTGTGGCTAACGGTTGAAAACCGTTCATTAAAACGACCGTATGAACGGGCGTTCGCTAAATAACTAAACCGGGAAAAAACCGAACTAGAAAAAAATAACCGCGGGTTTCTAAAAAAACCATACGGTTTTCTTGCGAAAACCGGCGGCTACCTCGGTTCGCATGACGGCGGCGGCGGCGGGCAACTCCAGCGAGGCGGCGTTCGGTGGCGGC
>NC_041389.1:251773271-251857919 GCF_002162155.2 Triticum dicoccoides
TCGCCTCTTAAAGGGCCGACCGGGTCGGAGTCCCGGACGGACACGGCCCGGTTAGGTCGGTGGACTTTTTTTTAAATAATAACGTGCGCAGAAAAACTAATAAAAGAAATACTAAATGGATGCCAAAAATCCTAAAATAAATTTTCCCGTCCTCCAAAACTATAGCGGACAAAGTGAACATTTATTTGGGCCTCTAATGCAATTTTGAAAAACACATATTTTTGCTAATTCAAATAAAATGGCGATAAAACTCCGAATAAAATACTTATTTGATTTTAATATTAAATCCAGTATTTATTTTTTTGGGGAAGTCATTTTATCCCCTCTCTTATATTTTCATAGTACAAATATTCAAAGAGAAAATAATTATCAAATGACCCTCTTTTCAAAATTTGAGAAAACTCAAATATGAAAATAATGAAATCCCCAACTCTCGCCGTAGGTCCTTGAGTTGCGTAGAATTTCTAGGATCAAGCCAAAATGCAATAAAATATGATACGCAATGATGATCTAATGTATAACATTCCAAATTGAAAATTTGGGATGTTACAGCTATGGACCCGTAGGTCTGTGGTAAACTACTCACGCATCATCGGAAGGGCAGCAAGGTTGATGTAGAGGCCCTCTATGATCGAATCCCCCTCCGGCAGATCACCGGAAAAGGCCACAAGATGGGATCTCATAGGAACAGAGGCTTGCGGCGGCGGGAAAGTATTTTGGTGGACGCTTCTAATGTTGGGGGAATATTTGGGAATTTATAGTGCAAAGATTGGGGTCGAGGGAGTCTGGAGGGGTCCACAAGCCAGGAGGGCGTGCCCCCCTAGCGCACGCCCTGAGGGCTTGTGCAATCCTTGTGAGTCTTCTGACCCCCTCCCCAAGTCTTCTGGGTGTCTTCTGGTCCAAGAAAAATCATCACGAAAGTTTTATTCTGTTTGGACTCCGTTTGATATTCCTTTTCTGTAAAACTCAAAAACAAGGAAAAAACAAAAACTTGCACTGGGCTCTAGGTTAATAGATTAGTCCCAAAAATAATATAAAATAGCATATAAATGCATATAAACATCCAAAACAGATAATATAATAGCATGGAACAATAAAAAATTATAGATACATTGGAGACGTACCTAATACGTCCATTTTGCATCATGTTTACCTACTATTATTTATAATGTTTTTATGCATAATAATGCTTTTTGGAGTAATTCTAATGCCTTCTCTCTCATAATTTGCAAGGTACACACAAAGAGGGAGAATTCCGGCAGCTGGAAATCTGGACCTGGAAAAGCTACGTCAGGCCACCTATTCTGCACAACTCCAAATGGGCTGAAACTTCACGAGGGTTTTTTATGAAATGAATAGGAAATAATGGAGAAAATAAAAACCGGAGGGGGACCACCTGGTGAGAACAAGACACCAGGGCGCGCCTGGCCCCCCCTCCCCAGGCGTGCCCTGGTGGGTTGTGCTCAACCCAGCCCACCTCCGGTGCCCATCTTCTGGTATATAAGTCATTTTTACCTAAAAAAATAAGGATATGACTTTCGGAGGGAGAACTGCTATCTCGAGGTGGAACTTGGGCAGAAGCACTTTTGCCCTCCGGCGAAGCGATTCCGCTGGGGGGACTCCTCCCCTCGCTCCCAAAGGGGGAAATCGTCGTCATCATCATCACCAACAACTCTCCCATCTTAGGAAGGCCAATCTCCATCAACATCTTAAAAAACATCATCTCCTCTCAAACCCTAGTTCATCTCTTGTGTTCAATCTTTGTACCAGAACTATAGATTGGTGCTTGTGAGTGACTAGTAGTGTTGATTACATCTTGTAGTTGATTACTATATGATTTATTTGGTGGAAGATTATATGTTAAGATCCATTATGCTATTTAATACCCCTCTGATCTTGAGCATGTTTATCACTTGTGAGTAGTTACTTTTGTTCTTGAGGTCACGGGGGAAATCATGTTGCAAGTAATCATGTGAACTTGATATGTCTTCCATATTTTGATAGTATGTATGTTGTTATTCCCTTAGTGGTTGAAAGAACATGCGGTGCCCCCATGTTTGATTTTGGTAATTTGTGACAATACCTATGGACTAATGGTTTTCTTGAGTTACATTTGAAGGATTTGTCCATAGGCTTTCCTTGAAGTCCATGTGTTGGTTTCAAGGAGATTATGAGTTGACCAAGGTGCTATTAAGGAATTATCCAAAGATTGGTCATGTGAGTGTTGAGCTTATTGCAAGCATGTCTTGAAGAAGAAGATTGTGTAATCATTCATGTTTACCTTCAAGACATCATCCAAATGAAGAGAGTTGTAAAGATTCAACGTTGATCAAGACTAAGTCAAGAGTGAATCAATTTGATCAACTCACAAAGTGTAGAAGA
Source organism: Triticum dicoccoides (assembly GCF_002162155.2). NCBI lineage: Eukaryota > Viridiplantae > Streptophyta > Magnoliopsida > Poales > Poaceae > Triticum > Triticum dicoccoides. Next base: position 251,775,654 of record NC_041389.1, read on the forward strand.
TGTACCGAGAGGGATCAAGTGATCCCATGGTATGGTAAGCATTGTCCATTGTGCTTTGTGTACTAACCCATGGTCTATGTGAGAGTTCTATGTGGGGTTAGGTATGTGTTCATCGGCTTGCATCAAGAGGAAGATATCACTCAACCCATGGAGAGGATGACATCAAGTGGTGATCGTCATCAAGATTGTCATGTGCAAGTTCAAGTGGAGCATCATGAGGAGATCAAGTGCTTGAAGCTTGTCGTCCATTGTGGTGTCAATGGACTTGTGAAGATGTGCCAAAGAGTGGCTCACCCATAGTGGAGTATGGGGGAGCAATCATCTAGTCTTCATCGACCCAATGCAATCAAGAAAGGTGGTCCATCTTGAGGAGGACAAGATCGTCATCATCTAGCTCAAGTTGATCATGCGCAAGGTAAAGGTTTGCCCTTGATAGGGTTTCTATTTTTCCGATCTCATGGTGGTAGTTTGGAGACCAGGTTATAGGATCGATAGTCGTTAATACGTCTCCAACGTATCTATAATTTATGAAGTATTCATGCTGTTATTTTATCATTCTTGGGTGTTTTACAATCATTTTATAGAAACTTTATATCATTTTCTGGGACTAACCTATTGACCTAGTGCCCAGTGGCAATTGCTATTTTTTTTGCTTGTTTTTTACATCGCAGGAAATCAATATCAAATGGAGTCCAAACACCGCGTAACTTTTTAGAGATTTTTTTTGGACCAGAAGGAACCCAATGGGCCTGAGCTGCACCTGGGGGGTGCCCCGAGGGGGCACAACCCACCAGGGCGCCCTAGGGCCCCTTGGCGCGCGCAGGTGGGTTGTGCCCACCTCGGTGGCCTCACGTACCCCTTCATTGCACTATAAATTCCCAAATATTTCGAAACCCTTCGGGGTTAACCTAGATCAGAAGTGCCGCCGCCGCAAGGCCTCTGTATCCACAAGATCCAATCTAGACCCTGTTCCGGCACCCTAACGGAGGGGGAATCATCTCCGGTGGCCATCTTCATCATCTCGGCGGCCACCACGATGAGTAGGGAGTAGTCCACCCTCGGGGCTGAGGGTTTGTACCATTAGCTATGTGTTTGATCTCTCTCTCTCGTGATCTATATCATGGGCTTTGTTAATATAGTCGGATCATATGATGTTTCTCCCCCTCTATACTCTTGTTATGATGAATTGAATCTTTACCCTTCAAAGTTTTGTCTTGTTGAATTGAATATTCAGAGATGAGAACACATGATATATGTCTTGCAATATGAATACTTGAGGTGACAATGATGTATCATATTGATTCACTTGATATGTGTTATGGCATTCAACTCGCGGATTCCCGTGGTGATATTGGGGTAATCTATGCATAGGGGTTGATGCACGTTTTTCTCTGACAGAAACTTTGGGGTCTCTTTATAGTTCTTTGTGTGGATTGAGTATTATGAATATGAATTTGCTTTGGTGTTATTCTAGTACGAAATCTAGGATAGATCGAACGGAAAAAATAGCTTTGTGTTAGTTTAGTATGAACTCTTGAATAGATCGAACGGAAAGAATAGCTTTGAGTTGGTTTCGTGCCCTACAAACGATTCCTATCTTTTTTTTCTCCACTAATAGGAACTCGGGAGTGATTCTTATTGCATTTTGAGGGATAATTATATGATCCAACTATGTTAGCATTGTTGAGAGATTGCACTAGCGAAAGTACCGACCCTAGGCCTCATTTTTAAGCATTGCAACACCATTTTTGTGCTCGTTTACTATTTGCTACATTGCTGTTTTTATTTATTCAGCTTATAAAAATATATTTCTACCATCCATATTACACTTTTATCACCATCTCTTCGCCGAACTAGTGCAACTATGCAATTTGCCATTGTATTGGGTGTGTTGGGGACACAAGAGATTTGTTGTATTTGGTTGTAGGGTCGTTTGAGAGAGACCATCTTCATCCTACACCTCTCACGGATTGATAAAACTTAGGTCATACACTTGAGGGAAAATTGCTACTATCCTACAAAACACTGCGCTTGGAGGCCCAACACGTGTCTACAAGAATAAAGTTGCATAGTAGTCATTAACCGTACTATCAAGGGGGGCTCTCAAGTGAGTAGCTTGATCGTATCGTTCGTCGAGAGATCAAACCATTGCATCCTTGCATCATCTTTCTTGATTCTTATTTGTATTTTCTTTTGAGGTTTTAGATCTTGTGGTTATCTTCGTGACAAACTCTAGTTCATCAAAAACGGATTTCATATGCTTCTTCTTTTGCGTTTTCGGTGTTGGAGGTTTTACCGGTCTTATTCGAGGAATGGTTCTCACAATTTTCTCATGGGCCTTTTCTAATTTCCTTATTATAGTTAGTTCTATCAAGATTGTGTTAGCCCTTGTCTCTATCTTTCCAACAAACTTGGTTTCGTTGAATTCGGAGTCCATTGGTAGAAGTTGTGTTAGTTTTGGTGTCCTTATAAAAGCTGCAACAGTACTACCGCTCGTGGGAGCGGTACTACCGCTTGGAGGGGATGTAATTTTTTACTACCACTCTTGGGAGCGATACTACCGCTTCGAGCGGTACTACCGCGGCTACTTCCGTGGCTACTTCCGCTCCACACCAAAAACCCGTCACAAGTCTAGCGGTGGTAGGCACGGATGTATTTTTTAGTACCGCTCGCAAGCAGTAGTAACGCTACCCCTAGCGGTAGTACCATGAGGTCGAGCGGTAGTACCGCTCTGTGCGGGCTGTGAGCATAACGGTTGGATTTTTCCCCACCTATAAAAGGGGGTCTTCTTCCCCAATGAACCTTATCCTTTGAGCTCATGTTCTTCCCCATTGTTGACCTTCGTCGAGTTTGATATCTCTCAATCCCTCCATGGATTCTTGCTAGTTTTGGGGGGAAAGGAGAGAGGAGATCTAGATCCACATTTCCACCAATCACTTTCTCCTCTATGTGAGGGGAACCCCTTGGATCTAGATCTTGGAGTTCTTGCTGTTCTCCTTCTTGTTCTTCCTCCCATTTTCGTCCCTAGCATTAGTTTCTTTGGTGGGATTTGGGAGAGAAGGACTTGGGCACTCCGTGTGCCCTTGCCATTGCATTTTGTGCATCGGTTTGAGTTCTCCATGGTGATACGTGGATGCTACAAGTTGAGAAGCTTATTACTCTTGGTTGCTTGGTACCGTTGAGCTTGTTCCTCTTGGGTGCTTGGGCGCCCTAGACAGTTGGTGGTGTTCGGAGCTCAATCATTGTGGTGCAAAGCTCCAGGCAAGCGTCGGGGTCTCCAATTAGGTTGTGGAGATCGCCCCGAGCAATTTGACGGGTACTGGTGACCGCCCCCAAGGGTTGCCAAAGTGTACAGGTTCGGTGACCACCCCCAAGGATTGCCATTTGTACGGGTTCGGTGACCGCCCTCAAGGGTCCCTTAGTGGAATCATGACATCTTGCATTGTGCGAGGACGTGAGGAGATTACGGTGGCCCTAGTGGCTTCTTGGGGAGCATTATGCCTCCACACCGCTCCAAACATAGATTATCATCCACATGGGTGTGAACTTCAGGATACATCGTCGTCTCCGCGTGCCTTGGTTATCTCTTACCCGAGCCCTTTTACTTATGCACTTTACTTTGTGATAGCCATAGTGTTTCATGTTATATATCTTGCTATCACATAGTTGTTTATATTCCTTAGCATAAGTTGTTGGTGCACATAGGTGAGCCTAGTTGTTTTAGGGTTTGTGCTTGTCAAATTAACCATTAGGTTTATTCCACTTTTGTTCAAGCCTAAACCATAATTATTTTAATGCGCCTATTCACCCCCCCCCCTCTAGGCGACATCCACGATCTTTCAGTGGTGTCATGTGAACATCGACTACATGACACTTCACCATATTTTGGCCTAAGGGAATGCATTGTGGAGTAGTTATTATATGATGGGTAGAGAGAGTGACAGAAGCTTAAACTCTAGTTTATGCACTTTTCCATAAGGGACCGATTGGATCCAAAAGTATAATGCTACGGTTAGAATTTATTGTTAATACTTTTCTCGTAGTTGCGGATGCTTGCGAGGGGGTTAATCATAAGTAGGAGGTTTGTTCAAGTAAGAACAGCACCTAAGCACCGGTTCACCCCATATCAAAGTATCAAAGTAGAAAACACGAATTGAATCAACATGATGAAAGTGACTAGATGAAATTCCCGTGTACCCTCAAGAACGCTTTGCTTATTATAAGAGACGTTTTGGCCTATCCTTTTCCCCAAAAGGATTGGGCTACCTTGCTGCACTTTTGTTACTATTATGGTTATTGGCTTGTTACAAATTACCTTGCTATCAAACTACACTGTTACTTACAATTTCAGTACTTGCAGACATTACCTTGCTGAAAACCACTTGTCATTTCCTTCTACTCCTTGTTGGGTTCGACACTCCTACTTATCGAAAATTCTACAATTGATCCCATATACTTGTGGGTCATCAAGGCTATTTTCTTGCGCCGTTGCCGGGGAGTGAAGCGCTCTTTGTAAGTGGACATCGACAAGGAAAAATCATTACTATGTGCTGAAATTTATTGTCACTTGTTACTATGGGAAACAATCCTTTGAGGGGTTTGTTCATGGTATCTTCACCTCGACCAGAACCACAATTAGTTACCCCTCAACCTACTACACCTACTGAAAATATTGAATATGAAATTCCTTCGGGTATAATAGAACAACTGCTAGCTAATCGTTATGCAGGAGATGGAACCGAACATCCTGATATGCACTTGATATATGTGGAGAAATTTGTGGATTATTTAAGCTTGCAGGTTTACCCGGACATGAAGTTAAGAAGAAGCTTTTGCCTTAATCTTTGAAGGGAAAAGCATTGGCATGGTATAGGCTATGCGACGATATTGGATCTTGGAATAGAATCGATTGAAATTGGAGTTTCACCAAAAAAATTATCCTATGCATCTAGTTCATCGTGATCGGAATTATATATATAATTTTTTGCCTCGTGAAGGAGAAAGAACCGCTCTAGCTTGGGGGAGGCTTAAGTCAATGTTATATTCATGCCCCAATCATGAGCTCTCAAGAGAAATTATTATACAGAATTTTTATGCTCGGCTTTCTCATAATGATCGATCCATGCTTGATACTTCTTGTGCTGGTTCTTTTATGAAGAAGACTATTGAATTCCGATGGTATCTTTTGGGAACAATTAAATGCAACTCTGAAGATTGGGAACTCGAGAAGGTAAAGAGTCAGGTATTAAGCTCAAGTATGATTGTGTTAAATCTTTTATGAATACCGATGCTTTTCAAAACTTTAGCACTAAATATGGACTTGACTCTGAGATAGTAGCCTCCTTTTGTGAATCTTTTGCTACTCATTGATACGTCTCCAACGTATCTACTTTTCCAAACACTTTTGCCCTTGTTTTGGACTCTAACTTGCATGATTTGAATGAAACTAACCCGGACTGACGCTGTTTTTAGCAGAACTACCATGATGTTGTTCTATGTGTAGAAAAGAAAAGTTCTCGGAATGTCCTAGAAATCTACGGACGCACTTTTTGGAATTAATAAGAATTTTTGGTGAAAGAATCAATGCCAGGGGGCCCACAGGCTGTCCACGAGACAGGGGGGCGCGCCCCCCTAGGGCGTGGCCTCCTATCTCGTGGGCCCCCTGGACCTCCACCGACGTTAACTCCAACTCCATATATTCACGTTCGGGGAGAAAAAAATCAAGGAAAAAGTTTCATCGCGTTTTACGACACGGAGTCGCTGCCAAGCCCTAATCTCTCTCGGGAGGGCTGATCTGGAGTCCATTCAGGGCTCCGGAGAGGGGGATTTGTTGCCGTCGTCATCATCAACCATCCTCCATCACCAATTTCATGATGCTCACCGCCGTGCGTGTGTAATTCCATCGTAGGCTTGCTGGACGGTGATGGGTTGGATGAGATTTACCATGTAATCAAGTTAGTTTTGTTAGGGTTTGATCCCTAGTATCCACTATGTTCTGAGATTGATGTTGCTATGACTTTGCTATGCTTAATGCTTGTTACTAGGGCCCGAGTGCCATGATTTCAGATCTGAACCTACTATGTTTTCATAAATATATGTGTGTTCTTGATCCTATCTTGCAAGTCTATAGTCACCTATTATGTGTTATGATCGGACAACCCCGAAGTGACAATAATCGGGATACTTCTCGGTCATGACCATAGTTTGAGGAGTTCATGTATTCACTATATGCTAATGCTTTGTTCCGGTTCTCTATTAAAAGGAGGCCTTAATATCCCTTAGTTTCCGTAAGGACCCCGCTGCAACGGGAGGGTAGGACAAAAGATGTCATGCAAGTTCTTTTCCATAAGCACGTATGACTATTTACGGAATACATGCCTACATTACATTGATGAACTGGAGCTAGTTCTATATCACCCTATGTTATAGCTATTACGCGAGGAATCGCATCTGGCATAATTATGCATCACTGATCCATTGCGTATGAGCTTTTCACATATTGTTCTTCGCTTATTTACTTTTCCATTGCTACTGTTACAACTACTACAAAAACCCCAAAACATTTATCTTTACTTTTGCTACCGTTACCTTTATTATCATACCACTTTTTCCTACTAAATACTTTGCTGCAGACACTAAGTTATCCAGGTGTGGTTGAATTGACAACTCAACTGCTAATACTCAAGAATATTCTTTGGCTCCCCTTGTGTCGAATCAATAAATTTGGGTTGAATACTTCACCATCAAAAGCTGTTGCGATCCCCTACACTTGTGGGTTATCAAGATTAATTTCTGGCACCGTTGCCGGGGAGCATAGCTCTATTCTCTGAGTCACTTGGGATTTATATCTGTTGATCACTATGAAGAACTTGAAAGACGATCGAACTACTATTTTTCCCTCAACTACAAGGGGAGGTAAGGAGCTGCCATCTAGCTCTGCACCAGATTCTCCTTTCGTTATTAGTAGGCTTGCGACACCTAAACCTGCTACTGCTATGAATTCTGATATGTCGCATGTTATTGATGATGCCACTTCTGCTATGCATGATGAAGCTACTTCTGTGCGTGATACTATTGTGCCATTAGGTGAATTTCTTGATGAACAACTTGCTAGAGTTAGGGGAATGAAAATTTTGAAGAACCTATTATTGATGATAGTGATGATGAAGGTTCTCCCAATGATTATGTATTACCTGTTGTTCCTAAGGGTTATGTTATGAATGAAGAAGCTGCTAGGGAAATTCTTGCTTGCAATGATAGAAAAGATCTTGAGAAATTATTAGCTAAATGGAAGCAGCAGTCTCTTAATGCTAGAATGAAACCCAATCCTGCTTTTGCTACTTCACCTATCTGTGTTACTGATAAGGATTATGAATTCTCTATTGATCCTGATATTATTACTTTAGTTGAATCTGATCCTTTTTATAACCTTGAATCTGAAACTGTTGTGGCACATCTTACAAAGTTGAATGGTATAGCCACCCTATTTACTCATGATGAGAAGTCTCGCTATTTATAAATCCTTAAGATATTTCCGTTCTCATTAAAGGGTGATGCTAAGACTTGGTATAATTCTCTTGCTCCTAGTTGTGTGCGTAGTCCCCAGGATATGATTTATTACTTCTCTGCTAAATATTTCCCTGCTCATAAGAAACAAGCTGCCTTGCGGGAAATATATAATTTTGTGCAAATTAAAGAAGAGAGTCTCCCACAAGCTTGGGGGAGGTTTCTCCGGTTACTTAATGCTTTGCCCGATCATCCTCTTAAGAAAAATGAAATACATGATATCTTTTATAATGGACTAACCGATGCTTCCAAAGACTACTTGGATAGTTGTGCTGGTTGTGTTTTCAGGGAAAGAACAGTCGACGAAGCTGAAATACTATTGAATAATATGTTGACTAATGGAAATAATTGGACTCTTCCCGAGCCAGTTCCTGAAGTAATTCCTGGACCAAATGAGCCAACTCCTGAGCCTATTCCTAAACCCACTCCGAAGAAGAGAGGTGTTTTATTTCTCAGTCCTGAAGATATGCAAGAGGCAAAGAAATCAATGAAAGAAAAAGGTATTAAAGTTGAAGATGTTAAGAATTTACCTCCTATTGAATAAATACATGGTCTTAATATACCGCCTGAAGTACCACATTGTCTTGATAACCCGACACAGGTAGTAAATGTAAATTCTCTCTATAGATATGATAAAGTTGAAATACCCTCTACTAAATTTCATAGCCCATGCTTAGATGAATTTGATGACTTTATGGCTAGACAAGAAAGTTTTAATGCTTATGTTGGTAGAGAGTTAAAGAATAATGCTTTCGAGATAGGATGCGTAAGTGATAATCTGGCTAGAGTTAAAGATGAACTTCACCGCATTAGCAAATATGCTTCTATGGTTGCTACTCAAGATGAGCAAGTACTCAAAGCTCAAAATGATTTGCTTGATGAATTAAATAATAAAAATGACTTTGCGGTTAGAGTGGCTACTAGAACTGGTAGAATGACTCAGGAACCTTTGTATCCTGAAGGCCACCCTAAGAGAATCGAGCAAGATTCTCAGAGAAATGATTTAGAGGCACCTAGTTCTTCTAAAAAGAAGAAAAAGAAAAACGATAGAACTTTGTATGCTTCTACTGAACCTACTGTAGACACACCTGAGAATCCCAACGATATTTCTATTTCTTATGCTGAAACTCAATCAAGTGATAAACATGAACCTAGTGATAATGTTAATGATAATGTTCATGTTGATGCTCAAGCTAGCAAAAACAATGATGTAGAGATTGAACCTGCTGTTGATCTTGATAACCCACAATCAAAGAATCAACATTATGATAAGAGAGATTTTGTTGCTAGGAAGCACGGTAAAGAAAGAGAACCATGGGTTCAGAAACCCATGCCATTTCCTCCTAAACCATCCAAGTCAAAGGATGATGAGGATTTTGAGCGCTTTGCTGAAATGATTAGACCTATTTTCTTACGTATGCGTTTAACTGATATGCTGAAAGTAAATCCTTATGCTAAGTATATGAAGGATATCATCACAAACAAAAGAAAGATACCGGAAGCTGAAATTTCCACCATGCTTGCTAATTACACTTTTAAGGGTGGAATACCAAAGAAACTTGGAGATCTGGGGGTACCAATTATACCATGCTCCACTAAAAGAAATTATGTTACAACTGCTTTATGTGATCTTGGAGCCGGTGTTAGCGTTATGCCTCTCTCTTTATATCGTAGACTTGAATTGAATAAGTTGACACCTACTGAAATGTCTTTGCAAATGGCTGATAAATCAACTGCTATACCTGTCGGCATTTGTGAGGATGTGCCTGTTGTGGTTGCAAATGTCACTATGTTAACGGACTTTGTTATTCTTGATATTCCCGAGGACGATAGTATGTCTACCATCCTTGGTAGACCTTTTCCTAATACTGTAGGGGCTGTTATTGATTGCAACAAAGGCAACGTCACTTTTCATGTTAATGGTAATGAGCATATGGTACACTCTCCGAGCAAACAATCTCAAGTTCGTAGCATCAATTCTATTGAAAAAGTTCCAACTATCATTTTTGGAGGTTTTCAATTTCCTCTCTCTACCGTCAAGAAAAAGTATGGTATTATTATTGTTGGGGATTTTCATATCCCCGTTGAGGTAACTTAGTGTTATTCGAAATTTCTCCGGTTCCGTGTTATTCGGAATGAGTTTGTTAACAAGACTTGATCAACCTTGTTAGTGGATTCATTTTGATGATCACGAGATGGATGAAACTAGAAGGCACAACCTTCTGTACCCTCTTTTTACTTTCTGATATTTAGAATAAATAAAGCAAAAATAGTATTATCTGTCTGTTTTCTGATTTATCCGTGCATTAAAAAATAGTCCGAAAATAAAAGTGCTCCAAATGCCCTACAAATTTAGTATGATTTTTTCTAGAATATTTGAGGATTTTAGGCACCAAAAACACTGCAGGAGGGGCAAGCACCAGGCCACGAGAGAGCCCCCCCTATAGGGCGCGCCCCCTTGTCTCGTGGGCCCATGGTGGCTCCCCTCCACTTATGCCAGCACCCACACACTTCATCTTCTACCCAAAAAATCCCCATCCAGCTCAAGCACGAGTTCTAGCTTGTTTTGCTGCAATTTTCGATCTCTTAGCTCAAAGCTCCATTCACAAAAACTACTTTGGGAGATTGTTGTTTGGTATGTGACTCCTCCATTGGTCCAATTAGTTTTTGTTCTAGTGCTTGATTCATTGCAAATTTTTGCTGCATAGGTGACCATGTTCTTGAGCTTGCATGTTCAATTTTGAGGTCCCAAGCAATTCCAATGCATGATATAGGCTCTAGGCACCTGTAGGAGTAGTTGCTATCAATCTTGTTTAGTTTTATTCACTTTTATTTTGAATTTACTAAAATTTCAGAAATTTTCAGAAAAAATATGCTTAGAAGAATGTACCAAGGAGGTTCCTCGGCAAAGAAAGGGCCAAGGATTGCTATACATGAGCAAGATGTCAAATTGCGGAGGGACGCAAATGTACGGGCTTGTGAGTGGCCATCCAATGATTTTATGGTCGAAGCAGGCTTCAAGGAGGAATTTGACGCAAATGTCCGTAATGCCGAGCCGGAGGACTTCTTACGAGATAAGTGTCCTCAATATTATCAATTGACTGATTCCTTTGTGCGGAGGTTCGAATATATTTCTGCGCGTAATTCTCCTAGTGTCATGTTTGATATTTATGATACATCTTATACCATGGATTTAGAGGATTTCATAACTGCTTGCAAACTCCCGCAGTGTGGTAATATTAATGATCCTCCCAAATCTGAATTTAGAGATTTTCTTGCTAGTATTACTATGGGAGAATCTAGGGACATAGCACAAGCTACCACAGGGAGCATTCATTTTCCTGCTATACATTACTTTGCTCTCTTTATTGGTAGATGCATTAACGGTAAGGACGAAGTATGTCACATGTGTGCCCCTGATCTTTGTGTCCTCAAGAGTGCTGTGTCAGGTATAAAGGTTATAACCTGGGGGCAATAGTTGCATGTAGGTTGCAGAATAATAGTAGAAGGGGAGATTTCTTTAGAGGAATTTATGCAACCCGTGTGGCTAATTTTCTTAATATAGCTCCACGAGAGGGGGATATGATTGTACCTCCTGTTTATTTGGATAAAGAAGCTATGTTTGATCATCATTTTCTTGAGAGGAATGAACAATTCCTCCATTATCGACTAATCTATGACAGGCGCAATGTCGTCCCTGTTACTCTTCCTGCCCCCTACCTTTTTGATTACCAGGCAAGAGGAAGATACGTTGTCACCAGGGAGGAAGCAACTGAATATGAGAGGGGAATGGAGGCAGCTCGCCAACACACTGCTGCTCAGGAGGTTGTTGCCTCTGCATCTCAGTACAACCCCAGTTTCTCTTATGGATATCAGCCAGGCGGTCATTGGTATTAAACCAACTTAGGCCAAAAGCCTAAGCTTGGGGAAGTACGTATTTCTCACCGACTTTACATTCATGTTCACACACTAATCGTCGGTGCTCATACTCTTTCATTGTATTATCCATGTTAGTTTAAATTTCTTTTTCTAGTTTTCTTCTTATGTGTTTGATAAACCTTAAGAAAAACCAAAAAAAATTAGTTAGTTTAATTTCCATGCTTGTAGTAGAAATTAAAATAAAAACCCAAAAAGATTTCTAGTTCTTATTTTTACTTGTTGGGAGCTTTCCCGTGTAAATAGTTTTATTTTCTTTTTTTCCTTTGGGGGTCGAGAAGACCATATTGAAAGTGCTTAGTGGCTCTTATATGCATGATTGTTTATTTAACTTAGAGCCTATATTACTTGTCTTCTCTCTTGAGTTGAATGCTTGCAGATTCTAGCTTAGTCCAATGCACATGCACTCTTATTATTATACACATCGTTCGGTCGTGCAAGTGAAAGGCAATAATGACGATATATGATGGACTTATTGGGATGAGAAAAGCTGGTATGAACTCGACCTCTCTTGTTTCTATAAATATGATGATTCATCATTCCTGAGTCAGCTATTATGAAGTAAACATATTTGCAATGACATTTAGAGATTATAGTTACTTGTGCCATGCTTGATTAGCTATGATTTATAATGGTTTACCTTGCGTGCCAACATGCTAGTAGAATGATTATGATGTGGTATGATGGGATGGTATCCTCCTTTGAATGTATTAAGTGACTCAACTTGTCACATGTTCACGCATGTAGTTGAATCAAATCAACATAGCCTTCATGATATTTATGTTCATGGTGGATTATATCCTACTCATGCTTGTATTCGGTGTGAATTAATTTTAATGCATGTTTATGACTATTGTCGCTCTCTCAGTTGGTCACTTCCCAGTCTTTTGCTAGCCTTCACCTGTACTAAGCGGGAATACTGCTTGTGCATCCAAACTCCTTAAAGTTCAAAGTTGTTCCATATGAGTCCACCATACGTACCTATATGCGGTATTTACCTACCGTTCCATGTAAATTTGTATGTGCCAAACTCGAAACCTTCAAATGAAATTCTGTTTTGTATGCTCGAGCAGCTCATGTTACAACTAGGGTTGCCTATATCTTCCATGCTAGGTGGGTTTTTATCAAGAGGAGTGGACTCCGCTCCTCATTCACGAGAAAGGGCGGGTAACCGGGATGCCCAGTCCCATGATCCAAAAAGATCAAAGCAAATCAAAATAATTAAACAAAACTCCCCCAGGGTTGTTGTATGTTGGAGGCACTCGTTGTTTCGAGCAATCCATGGATTGATGCTTGTTGGTGGTTGGGGGAGTATAAACCTTTACCATTTTGTTTGGGAACTGCCTATAATGCATGTAGTATGGAAGATACAGCCATCTCATAGTTGTTGCGTTGACAGCGAAAGTATGCCGCTCAAAATGTTATTCAACCTCTATTTTAAAATCGAGCTCTGGCACCTCTACAAATCCCTACTTCCCTCTGCAAAGAGCCTATCTAGTTACTTCTATGTTGAGTCATCACCCTTCTTATAAAAAGCACCCGCTGGAGAGCACACTTTCATTTGCATTCATTATTATTGGTTTATTTTGGGTATGACTTGACTGGATCTCTTTTACCATGAATTACAATGTTTAGTCAGTCCTTGATCTTTAAAGGTGCTCTACATTTATGATTTGCGGTCTCAGAAAGGGCTAGCGAGATACCATTTTTTATATCATGTTATGATGAGAAAGTGTTGTCATCCGAGTTTTATTATTATGTCTCGCTAGCTGATTATGTTATTGATATGAGTAATTGTGAGAGCTAAGTATTATTGTGAGTATGGTTAGTTCCTAATATTTGCTGAAACTTGAATGCTTGCTTTTCATGTTTACAACAACAAGAGCAACAGAGTTTGTAAAAGTTTTTCTTTATCACTTTCAGTTTTATCAACTGAATTGCTTGAGGACAAGCAAAGGTTTAAGCTTGGGGGAGTTGATATGTCTCCAACATATCTACTTTTCCAAACACTTTTGCCATTGTTTTGCACTCTAACTTGCATGATTTGAATGAAACTAACCCGGACTGACGCTGTTTTTAGCAGAACTACCATGATGTTGTTTTATGTGTAGAGAAGAAAAGTTCTCGGAATGTCCTGGAAATCTACGGAGGCACTTTTTGGAATTAATAAGAATGTTTGGCAAAAGAATCAATGCCAGGGGGCCCACAGGCTGTCCACGAGACAGGGGGCGCCCCCCCTAGGGCGCGACCTCCTATCTCGTGGGCCCCGGACCTCCACCGACGTCAACTCCAACTCCATATATTCACGTTCGGGGAGAAAAAAAACAAGGAAAAAGTTTCATTGCGTTTTACGACACGGAGCCGCCGCCAAGCCCTAATCTCTCTCGGGAGGGCTGATCCGGAGAGGGGAATTCGTCGCCGTCGTCATCATCAACCATCCTCCATCACCAATTTCATGATGCTCACCGCCGTGCGTGAGTAATTCCATCGTAGGCTTGCTGGACGGTGATGGGTTGGATGAGATTTACCATGTAATCAAGTTAGTTTTGTTAGGGTTTGATCCCTAGTATCCACTATGTTCTGAGATTGATGTTGCTATGACTTTGCTATGCTTAATGCTTGTCACTAGGGCCCGAGTGCCATGATTTCAGATCTGAACCTATTATGTTTTCATGAATATATGTGTGTTCTTGATCCTATCTTGCAAGTCCATAGTCACCTATTATGTGTTATGATCCGACAACCCCGAAGTGACAATAATTAGGATACTTCTCGGTGATGACCGTAGTTTGAGGAGTTCATGTATTCACTATATGCTAATGCTTTGTTCCGGTTCTCTATTAAAAGGAGGCCTTAATATCCCTTAGTTTCCGTAAGGACCCTGCTGCCACGGGAGGGTAGGACAAAAGATGTCATGCAGGTTCTTTTCCATAAGTACGTATGACTATTTACAGAATACATGCCTACATTACATTGATGAACTGGAGCTAGTTCTATATCACCCTATGTTATAGCTATTACATGAGGAATTGCATCTGGCATAATTATCCATCACTGAACCATTGCCTACGAGCTTTTCACATATTGTTCTTCGCTTATTTACTTTTCCGTTGCTACTGTTACAACTACTACGAAAACCCCAAAACATTTATCTTTACTTTTGCTACCGTTACCTTTATTATCATACCACTTTTTGCTACTAAATACATTGCTGCAGACACTAAGTTATCCAGGTGTGGTTGAATTGACAACTCAACTGCTAATACTCAAGAATATTCTATGGCTCCCCTTGTGTCGAATCAATAAATTTGGGTTGAATACTTTACCCTTGAAAGCTGTTGCGATCCCCTACACTTGTGGGTTATCACTCATGTTGATCTCCCTAAGGAGAAGTGGTTTCAATATCACCCACCTATTGAATAAGAAATCAAAGAACCAGTACTAGCTAAAGAGGAAACTATTACTTATAATGTTGATCCAGTTGTTCCTACTGCTTATATTGAGAAACCACCTTTCCCTGTTAGGATCAAGGAACATGCTAAAGTTTCAACTATGGTCAACAAAAGTTATATTAGAACACCTAAACCCGATGAACAAATCAAAGTAGAACCTAGTGTTGCTATGGTTAAGGATCTCCTAGAAGAAAATATAGATGGGCATGTTATTTACTTCTGTGAAGAAGCTGCTAGAATCACCAAACTCGATAAAAAGCATAAACATAGACCTGTTGTTGGCATGCCTGTTGTCTCAGTTAAAATAGGAGATCACTGTTATCATGGTTTATGTGACATAGGTGCTAGCGTGAGTGCTATTCCCTTTACCTTATATCAAGAAATTATGAATGACATAGCACGCGCAGAGATAGAAGACATAGATGTTACTATTAAACTTGCTAATAGAGATACTATATCACCAATTGGGATTGTTAGAGATGTTGAAGTCTTGTCTGGGAAAATAAAATACCCTAGTGATTTTCTTGTTCTTGGTTCCCCACAAGATGATTTTTGTCCCATTATCTTTGGTAGACCATTCTTGAACACCGTCAATGCTAAAATAGATTGTGAGTAACCAACTGTCGGCGTTAGCTTTGGTGATGAGTCTCATGAGTTTAATTTTTCCAAGTTTAGTACAAAACCTCATAAAAAAGAATTGCCTAGTAGGAATGAGATAATTGGTCTTGCTTCTATTGTTGTGCCTCCTACTGATCCTCTAGAACAATATTCTCTAGACCATGAAAATGATTTGCATATGCATGAAAGAAATGAAATAGATAATATTTTCTTTGAACAACGTCCTCTGCTTAAACACAATTTGCCTATTGAAAATCTAGGAGGTCCTCCTCCACCTAAAGGTGATCCTATGTTTGAATTAAAACAATTGCTAGGCACTTTGAAATATGCTTATCTTGATGAGAAGAAGATATACCCTGTTATTATTAGTGCTAACCTTTCAAAACATGAAGAAGAAAGATTATTGAAAGTTCTAAGGAAGCACCGAGCTGTCATTGGATATACTCTCAATGATTTAAAGGGCATTAGTCAGCACAAGATTAATATGCAACCTGATGCTAAACCCGTTGTTAATCACAAATGTCGGTTAAATCCAAAGATGAAAGAAGTGGTAAGAGTGGAAATATTAAAGCTTCTGGAAGCAGGTATAATATATCCTATAGCTGATAGTAGATGGGTAAGTCATGTTCATTGTGCCCCTAAGAAAGGAGGTATTACTATTGTTCCTAATGATAAGAATGAACTTATTCCACAAAGAATTGTTACAGGCTATAGAATGGTAATTTATTTTAGAAAATTAAACAAATCAACTAGAAAAGATCATTACCCTCTTCCTTTTATTGATCAAATGCTAGAAAGATTATCTAAGCACACACATTTTTGCTTCCTTGATGGATACTCTGGTTTTTCACAAATACCTTTTTCTCAACCTGATCAAGAAAAGACCGCTTTCACTTGTCCCTTTGGAACTTATGCTTATAGACATATGCCTTTTGGTTTATGCAATGCACCTGTTACCTTTCAAAGATGTATGACTGCTATATTCTCTGACTTTGTGAAAAGATTGTTGAAGTTTTCATGGCTGACTTTTCCGTTTATGGGAAGTCTTTTGATGATTGTTTAAGCAATTTTGATCGTGTTTTGCATAGATGTGAGCAAACAAATCTTGTCTTGAATTGGGAGAAGTGCAACTTTATGGTTAATGAAGGTATTGTTTTGAGCCATAAAATTTCTGAAAGAGGTATTGAAGTGGACAAAGTAAGGTTGATGCAACTGAGGAAATGCCATGTCCTAAAGATATCAAAGGTACTTGTAGTTTCTTAGGTCATGCTTGTTTCTATAGGAGATTTATCAAAGACTTTTCTAAAATTTCTAGGCCCCTTACAAATCTTTTGCAAAATGATGTTCCTTTTATTTATGATGATGATTGTTTAGAAGCCTTTGAAACACTCAAGAAAGCCTTAATTTCTGCACCTGTTATTCAACCACCTGACTGGAACTTGCCTTTTCAAATTATGTGTGATGCTAGTAATTATGTTATTGGTGTTGTTCTAGGACAAAGAGTTGATAAGAAACTAAATGTTATTCATTATGCAAGTAAAACTCTAGAAAGTGCTCAAAGAATTATGCTACTACTGAAAAAGAATTTCTAACAGTGGTGTGATAAATTTAGATCTTACATTATTGATTCAAAAGTTATTGTTCACACCGACCATGCTGCTATTAAATATCTTATGGACTTATTCGATGGGTTCTCTTGCTACAAGAATTTGATTTGCATATCACTAATAGAAAAGGAGCAGAGAACCCCGTAGCTGATAACTTGTCTAGGCTTGAAAATGTGCTTGATGACCCACTACCTATTGATGATAGTTTTCCCGATGAGCAGTTAGCTACAATAAATGTTTCTCATAACACTCCTTGGTATGCTAACTATGCTAATTACATTGTTGCTAAATATTTACCACCTAGCTTTACATACCAACAAAAGAAAAAATTCTTCTATGATTTGAGACATTACTTCTGGGATGACCCACATCTTTATAAAGGAGTAGATGATATTATTAGACGTTGTGTACCTGAGCATGAACAGGAACAAATCCTACAAAAATGTCACTCCGAATCTTATGGAGGACATCATGTGGGAGACAGAATTGCTCACAAGGTATTGCAATCTGGGTTTTATTGGCCTACCCTTTTCAAGGATGCTCGTAAGTTCGTCTTATCTTGTGATGAATGTCAAAGAATAGGTAATATCGGTAAGCGTCAAGAAATGCCTATGAATTATGCACTTGCTTTTGAACCATTTGATATTTGGGATTTTGATTACATGGGACATGTTCCTTCCTCTAATGGGTATACACATATTTTGGTTGTTGTTGATTATGTTACTAAGTAGGTAGAAGCTATTCCAACTAGTAGTGCTGATCACAACACCTCTATTAAAATGCTTAACGAAGTTATTTTCCCAAGGTTTGGAGTCCCTAGATATTTAATGATTGATGGTGGTTCACACTTTATTCATGGTGCTTTCCGTAAAATGCTTGACAAGTATGATGTTAACCATAGAATTGCATCACCTTATCATCCTCAGTGTAGTGGTCAAGTTGAACTTAGCAATAGAGAAATTAAATTAATTTTGCAAAAGACTGTCAATAGGTCCCAAAAAAATTGGTCTAAGAAATTAGATGATGCACTTTGGGCTTATAGAATAGCATATAAAAATCCTATGGGTATGTCTCCTTATAAAATGGTCTATGGATAAGCTTGTCATTTGCCTCTTAAGTTAGAACACAAAGCTTATTAGGCAATCAAAGAACTAAACTATGATTTTAAAATGTCAGGGAAAAGAGGCTATTTAATATTAGCTCATTAAATGAATGGAGAACCCAAGCTTATGGAAATGCCAAGTTATTTAAAGAAAAAGTTAAAAGATGGCATGATAAAAGAATCCAAAAGTGTGAGTTCAAAGTTGGAGAATATGTTCTTTTGTACAACTCTCGTTTCAGATTCTTTGCCGAAAAAATCCTCTCCAAATGGGAAGGACCCTATGTTATCGAGGAGGTTTATCAGTCTGGAGCTATCAAAATAAATAATGCCGAAGGTACTAACCCGAAGGTTGTTAATGGGCAATGAGTAAAACATTATATCTCAGCTATGCCCATTAATGTTGAAAGTAATATTATCCAAACTATGACACTGGAAGAACACATAAAAGAGACCTTCTGGAACACTCGAGAATCGTGAAAAAGAGGAGGTACGTGTTATGGTAAGTAAATAGACTCTGAAAAATCTGCAAATTTTTTTTTGTCTGTTTTGGAAAATAAAAAAATTTAGGAAAATAAGAAACTACCGGGAAGGTGACCCTGGCGGGCCCAGGCATGGCGAGGTGGGTTGTGCCCACCTCGGGTACCTTTCGAACTCCGTTTTTCTTCCGTTCGCTTGTTTCCCAAGATAAAAAATCTTTATATACCCCCCGAACCTATTGACCACCGTATCATGAAGAAATCTTCTATTTTCTTTTCTTATTGTTTTCCTGGTAGATCTGAAAATATGTCACCCCAAGACTCTGAGGGTGAGAGCTATTTTTCTAATTTTATCGCAAACCCCAAGTCTTATGGGGATGTGGAGCATTATGGCTGGACTTCGGAGGAAGAGGAAGATTATTATCCTAGGGAGAAGGAGGAGATGAGCTAACACGAGGATGAAGCCCCATTGCCTCAACCTAGGGACATGCATGTGGAATTCAAGAATTCAAGCCTCCCCAACAAAGCAAATAGGCCTAAGGTTTAGTTTATACCCTTTCGCATTTTGCTGGAAAATAAGCAACATTTATGCAAAAAGGTACTGGAGCTTGAGCAGGAGATTGGTGAATTGAAGGAGGAAAATTCCATACTCAAGCATAAGCTGAGGAAGAAGGACAAACCCTCTACTCCATCACCACCACCTTCTTCATCACAAAAAGAAAATTGAGTATCGGGTATGGGCACTCCCCTTGGTTTCCGCCAAGCTTGGGGGAGGTGCTCTGGTATCGTATCACCCCCACTATCTTTTGCCTTTACTTAGTTCGATCCATAGTTATCTTTTGCTTTAGATGAACAAAAGTTTAGTTTGATCCTTTCTTTTTGAGAGTTTGCTTAGTGATCTATCCTTGTAATCGTGTGCGAGATATATAATAAAGTTTAGTTTGTTTTTGCTTTCTTTACTTTCATGTTCCAATAAAAAGAAAGGAAATAAATGAAAAAGATCATATGCTAATATTATGGTAGGTAATGACACCACATAAGGAAAAGTATAAGTAGAAGATTTTATTAGAGATTGGCAAACATAGCATTGGTCAGTGATGCAACTCATGAAACATTAATAAGGGAAGAGAAGATTCACATATAAATACACTATCCTGGAAATCTTTTGTGATTGTGAGCCCCCATAAAAATATTGCATGCCAAAAAATTGACGTTGGACAAGGAAGACAACGTAATGATTTATGCTTGTTCATATTCACATAGAAGTTATATTGTTATAGATCCTTAAACATGTGGTGCTTGCCCCCCATCTTTGCTAGCCAAAAATTCTGCACTAAGTAGAGATACTACTTGTGCATCCAAAAACCCTTAAACCCAAATCTTATTTTTGAGAGTCTACCATACCTACCTAAGGATTGAGTAATATCCTTCAAGTAAGTTGTCATCGGTGCAATAAGGCAATAAAAATTGCTTCTAAAAGTGTTAGATCATTTAGTGTAAGAGAAAAATGAGCGTTGTATGAACTTTTGATAGCAAAGTATAAAAGCGATAGACTGCATAATAAAGGTTGCTATCATAAGGGGCAATATAACGTGACGCTCTTTTGCACTAAAGGGTTGAGCATACAAACAAATAAGCGTACTTTTATGTATTTACTTTTATGCAAGAGTCAAAGTTTTTCTCTCTATTCCTTTTTTATTTTTGTCCTTTGGCATGCATCATGTGGTGAGGAAAGATCTAGGCACATATGTTCAGTTGAATATGGGTAGCATAACTTATTATTGTTGACATCACCCTTGAGGTGAATACGTTGGGAGGCGAAACTATAAGGCCCTATCTTTCTATGTGTCCGGTTGAAATGTTTTGCTCATGTGTATGCTGTGATTGTTAGCAATCATAGACGACTATATGATGGTTGAGTATGTGGACTTGCCTAAATGCTCCGATACATGACCCTTCCTGAAAAGACGATGAATTATAGTTGCAAAGTTGACTGAGAACATAGTTTTTTGGTTTCCAATAGAGTTTATGCTTTATACTTTGATAGTGTGATGAATTATTACTTACTCATGAGAAGTTTATGATAGAAGTTCTATGATAAAGGTTTTATGTTAAAGTTTGTTGCTGTTATAATAATTCACATAATGCTTCTATATCCGTATTTTGTTTTATCAACACCTCTCTCTCTCTAAGCATGTGGACATGTTTTTTGATTTCGGTTTTCGCTTGAGAACAAGCGAGGTCTAAACTTGGGGGAGTTGATACGTCCATTTTGCATCATGTTTACTGTTATTTATAATGTTTTATGCATAATAATGCTTTTTGGAGTAATTCTAATGCCTTTTCTCTCATAATTTGCAAGGTACACATAAAGAGGGAGAATTCCAGCAGCTGGAAATCTGGACCTGGAAAAGCTACGTCAGGCCACCTATTCTCCACAACTCCAAATGGCTGAAACTTCATGAGGATTTTTAATGGAATAAATAAGAAGTACTAGAGCAAATAACCACCAGAGGGGGGCCACCTGGTGAGCACAAGACACCAGGGCGTGCCTGGCCCCCCAGGCATGCCCTGGTGGGTTGTGCTCAGCCCGGACAACCTCTGGTGCCCATTTTCTGGTATATAAGTCATTTTGACCTAGAAAAAATAAGGAGAGGACTTTTGGGATGGAGCGCTGCCGTCTCGAGGCGGAGCTTGGGTAGGAGCACTTTTGCCGTCCGGCGAAGCGATTCCACCAGGGGAATGTAGCGACCACGATCCCAATGGACCAAAGTCTCTGTGCTTAAGTGTCATCCCTGGATCAATAATGCTGACACACACAGTACTCGAGGAATGATAACAGAGTTCAATCACACACTTATTACATCGAGTCCTCATAATGAGTATGATTACACAAAAATAATATGGCTGAAGGCCATCTAAACTAAATAACTCAGAAAGCTTCTAAGGTAAATGAGTCCATCAACTCCAACGACATAGTTGAGTGCGCGACAACGACCTATCGCACCTTATTCGTCGTCTGAGTAGTCTGCAACATGAGACGTTGCAGCCGTCTAGGTCAGAACATTGAATATGCTGGCAGAGTTACACTGTAAAGCAATAAATTGAAGAACTATATCTACATCAAATATTTGGCTGGTGGAGTCTCTAAGTTTATGATTTTGCATAAAGCTAGTTTTTCCCTACAATAAAGGAATAAATTAATTTAAACTACTCCCAAGTTGTTCCAATATTTGAGAAGGTTCCTCCAACTCAAATCCCAATTAAACAAGTATCATCATTAAACCCAATTCAATTAATTAAGAGAGTGATGAGATCAACAATAATATCCAATTCCAGATACTCAAGATGTCCATAACTGGGGACATGGCTAACCATGATTAGTTTATACACTCTGCAGAGGTTGTGCACTTTTCCCCACAAGACTCGACCGCATCCATGATCGAAAGATCGAGACATAGTCTTTCTGAAGCATTAACTCTCTACTCCGGGCAGACCGGTACACCTATTTTCCCACGACATATGCTAGTCCAACTCTTCGAGAGCTCATACAACTTACTCAACTATGCCAGAGCCCATAATGGCTTGTGGCTGCACACGGAAGTTTCTAAGCATGAAATATCATATGATCCCTTTGAGCCTGGGTGGCAAACCAAGGAAAAATCACACGGGTACTTCGGGATTTCCCAAATGGACAAACACTGGATTCTCCAGGTGCCCCAACCAATCCACCCAGATGTGTATTAAAGTTGCCACCTTAATGTTATCCAAGATTAATAACTCTCATAACTTCCATGTGAATCACGATCCAATCCTGTCTACGAGCATGGCTAACAATAATAGAGCATAACTTATATTCCCATGGTGATCAAAGGTATTACGTTCCTACCTCAAGTACTACAACCAGACCACATGTTCCCAATCCTACTCATGCAAATATTTGAGGGGCAAAACTAATGCATAGTAAAAACTGGGTATAGAAAAGTATGATCAAAGTGTAACTTGCCTTGATGACGATCTGCAAACTCTAAAGATTCGTAGTAACAAGCTTCGCACTCCGGGTAATCTAGCGTAGACAAACATTAGCATACATAAGCAATCACTCAAATGAAACAAGGAGAATTTGATAAAAGATCCAAAAACTCGAACAAGCAAACATCTAAACTAAACAGAAAACAAAACTTAACATCATTATTTTCATGTGGATTAGATCTTAACAGTAGGTACAAGTGATAAGCTACGATTCGCAAAAAGAAACAACTCAAACGGAGTTACGGAACTCAAGATACGAATGGAACAAGATCGTTTACTAATCTGTACTAAACTCTAATTTAAACTATCAAAATCATGTTCAAGTTGGTTAGCTCGAAATAAGAGATTGTTACGAAGATTTAGGCGCTAGTTTCATCTAATTTGGACAAACGAGCAAAAAGTTACGCTAGTTTTACGATCATGGGCTAAATAGCGAGAATACTATTCGGAGATAGGTCCCTGGCCGAAAATAAAACTAAAAAGAAAAATCTATGAAACGAACGTTCACTAACAGAACTAAATGAACCAAAACGTTCGTTAAAACGATCTAACCGGTGAACGTTTACCTATTAGACTAAAACAAAAACAAAAAACCGATCTAAAAACTAAATCGACAAAGCCGAAAAAAACCGAGATAACTGAATGGTTTTATATCATTTGACCAAAACAAACCGACGTCTAGATCCGGCGGGCGACGCCGATGGGTGTCGGCGGTGAGGCGACGACGAGGCGAGGCGGCAACGCGGGCGGTGGCGGCGCGGCGCGCGGCGGCGGCGGCTCGGGTGGTGGCGCGGGCGGGCGGTGGTGGTGGCGCGGTGCTGCGATGGCGAGGTGATGAGGAGAGGAGGGGGCGGGGTCCGGCCCTTATAAAGGGGGTCCCTGGGGGACTCTGACTTGGAGGAGGGGTCCGGCGGCGGCGGGGAGTGCCTGGACTCCTCGGAGTCCAGCGGTGGCACAGCTGTGCGACGCGGGGAATGCGGCAGTGACGCGGGCCGGCTGGGCCTTCCGCCCAGTTCGGTCCGAAGAAGATTTTTTTTTAAAAATAAATTTCGCCACAAAGAAAAATGCTAATAAAACATAAAAAGAATCTAAAAATTTCAGAAACAATTTTCACCGTCCAGACCTAATATTTAGGACAAGATGAACATTTTTCCGGGCTAAAATGCAATTTTTAAAAATCCAAGTTTTTCTCCAATTCAAATAAAATACAAATAAAATAATAATTTGATTTCAACATTTCTTTCCCAATATTTCTCCTCTGTTGAAGAAGTCATATTATCTTCTCTCATTTATTTTAATTAAAAATAATAATTGGATAGAAATTATTAAAATCAAATTGATCCTCTTCTTCAAATTTGAAATAAATTCAAATATGAAAATTTTGTGAAACCTCCAACTCTCTCCTTGGGTCCTTGAGTTGCTAAGATTTCTAGGATCACAACAAAAAGCAAAATAAAATATGATATGCATATGATGATCTATGTATAACATCCAAATTGAAAATTGGGATGTTACAAACCTAACCCCCTTAAGATGAATCTCGCCCTCGAGATTCGGGTTGGTCAGCAAAGAGGTTTGGGTGGTCCTTGCGAAGATCTTCTTCTCTCTCCCAGGTGGCTTCCTCCTCGGTATGATGGCTCCACTGAACTTTGCAAAACTTGATAACCTTGCTACGAGTAACACGGCTGGAAAACTCGAGAATCTTGACGGGCTTCTCTTCGCTGGTCAAATCACTATCCAAATGAATTGCTTCTAGTGGCACTGTATCTCTCAGAGGAATATTGGCCATCTCAGCGTGGCACTTCTTCAACTAGGAAACGTGAAACACATCATGAACTCCTGACAATCCTTCGGGCAATTCCAACTTGTAGGCAACTTCTCCCATGCGTTCCAAAACTCTATATGGTCCCACAAAACGCGTTGCTAGCTTTCCCTTGACTCCAAAACATTTAACTCCTCGAAGTGGGGACACACGAAGATATGCTCTATCTCCGACTTCATAGGCTACCTCCTTGCATTTATTATCCGCATAACTCTTCTGCCTGGATTGGGCTACCTTGAGTTTGTCTCTTATCAACTTAACCTTCTCTTCAGAATCTCTAATTAAGTCTGGTCCGAACAACTGTCGATCTCCAACTTCATCCCATGATAACGGTGTCCTGCACCTCCTTCCATACAAATCTTCGAAAGGGGCCATCTTCAAACTGGCTTGATAACTGTTGTTATAGGAGAACTCTACATAGGGCAAATTGTCATCCCAACAAGATACATAATCTAGCGCTCAAGCTCTCAACATATCCTCCAGAATCTGATTGACTCTCTCGGTCTGTCCATCTGTTTGTGGATGAAAGGCTGTACTGAACTCTAGCCTGGTACCCGAAGTTTCATGCAACTGATTCCAAAACTTTTAAGTAAACTATGTTCCTCTATCTAATATAATGGTCCTCGGAACTCCATGCAGACATACGATCCTGGTCATGTATATCTTCACCAACTTAGCACTCGTATAAGTTGTCTTCACTAGGATGAAATGGGCTACTTTCGTCAATCGATCGACTACAACCCAGATAGAGTCATAGCCTGAACGAGTCCTGGGTAATCTAGTGATAAAATCCATGCCAAGTGTATCCCACTTCCATTCGGGTATCGGCAATGGTTGTAGTAACCCTTCTGGTTTCTGATGCTTTGCCTTAACTCTCTGACACACATCACATACTGCTACATACTCGGCAATATCCTTCTTCATTCCTGTCCACCAGAAACTTTCCTTCAAATCCAGATACATCTTAGTGTTGCCTGGGTGAACTGAGTAAGGTAAGTCATGAGCCTCTTGAAGAATGAACTTCCTGATCTCAGGGTCATTAGGCACATAAATATGATCCTCAAACCATAAGTGTCGTGCTCATCCTCATGAAATCCTTTAGCCTTTCCTTTACTCATCCTTTCCTTTATCTCAGGAATCTTCTTGTCCGTCTTCTGGGCTTCCCTGATCTTACCCAAAAAAGTGGACTGAATTTCCAATGCTGCAACATAACCTCTCGGAATTATCTCCAAGCGTAGCTCTCGAAGGTCATCTGCTAACTCCTTACGTAATCCTCCGGTTTTGAGCGTGTTAACATAAATCTTGCGGCTCAACGCATCTGCTACGACATTGGCCTTTCCGGGATGATAATGCAATTTCATATCATAATCCTTTATGAGCTCCAACCATCTCCTTTGCCTGAGGTTTAACTCCTTCTGCGTGAAGATGTACTTCAAACTCTTATGATCCATGTAAACATCACAATGGTTTCCGATGAGAAAGTGTCTCCATGTCTTGAGCGCATGCACTACGGCTGCTAACTCCAAATCATGCGTAGCATAATTCAACTCGTGAGGTCGAAGCTGTCGTGAGGCATACGAAACAACTCTTCCATCCTGCATAAGCACACCTCCAAGTACTCGATGGGAAGCGTCGCAATACACTTGGAAATCCTTGCATTGGTCTAGGAGAATCAACACTGGGGCTATAACCAAATGTTTCTTTAACTCCTGAAAACTAGCCTCACAATCCTCAGTCCATTTAAACTTGGTGTCCTTCTTCAATAACTCCGTCAAGGGCTTCGCAATCTTGGAAAAATTCTCAATAAATCTCCAATAATAACCTGCGAGTCCAAGAAAACTTCTGATCTCTCCCACTAAGGTGGGTGCCAACCATTTAGTGACAGAAGCAACCTTGGTAGGGTCTACTGCTATTCCTTCTCCGTATATAACATGTCCGAGAAATCCAACTTCCTTCAACCAAAACTCACATTTGCTGAACTTGGCATACAACTGATGTCCCATGAGCTTCTCAAGAACCAAACGCAAATGCTCCTTATGCTCCTCTTCATTTTTTGAGTAGACTAATATGTAATCAATGAACACCAAGACGAACTTATCCAAAAACTCCATGAACACCTTGTTCATCAGACTCATTAAATAGGCAGGGGCATTAGTCAAACCAAATGACATAACTGTATACTCATATAGCCCATACCTTGTGGTAAAAGTTATCTTAGGTATATCCTGCTCTCGGATCTTCAACTGGTGATAACCTGATCGAAGATCAATCTTGGAGAAAACTCTAGTTCCTTGCAGATGGTCAAACAAATCATTGATCATCAGCAGAGGGTATTTGTTCTTGATTGTCACCTCATTCAACGCACGATAATCAACTACTATTCTCAAAGATACATCCTTCTTCTCCACTAGAAGCACTGGGGCTCCCCAAAGTGATGAACTTTGTCGAATGTAACCTTTCTCTAGTAACTCCTTAATCCGCTTCTTAATTTCCTCCAGATCCTTTGCGGGCATCCGATACGGTCCCTTGGATATTGGTCCGGTGCCTGGCAATAACTCAATTAAAAACTCAATGTCTCGATCTGGTGGCATGCCTGGTAACTCCTTCGGAAATACATCGGGATAATCCTTCACCACTGGTACTTCCTCCTGAAAAACTCTTGATAAGGAATTCACCTGAGTCCTCCTTGGCGCATGCCTAGATACAGACTTGATCCTATTTCCTTTCGGGGTGGTGAGAATAATTGATTTACTGGCGCAATCAATGTTTCCTTCAAACTTGGATAGCTAATCCATGCCTAGTATCACATCCAATCCTTGTGACTCTAGGACAATCAGGTCAGTGGGGAAAACATGTCTACCTATGGTTACTGGCAACTAATAGCATCCCCTACTAGCTATATACTCCGCTCCTGGGGAACTTACTAACATAGGTGACTTAAGGGCTACTATTGGCAACTTATACTTATCCACAAATCCCCTTGATATGAATGAATGAGATGCACCAGTATCAAAAAGAACAAGTGCTACAAATGCATTAATCAAAAACTTACCGACAACTGCGTTGGGTTGATCCTCAATATCCTCCACGCTGATGTGGTTCACCTGACCTTTGGTGAAGGGTTTGGGCTTCTTTGCAGAACCTCCATTGACATTTCCATTCTTGGCTTCAGGACATTCAGTGGCATAATGTCCGGTCTTCCCGCACGTGAAACAGGTAATGTGACTCAGATCTCCTTTGGCTGGTGTTGCGCGGTTGGAGCGGTTTTGCGTGTTGCTTCCTCCATTCCCATTGCCATTCTTGGGGCCACTATGGTTGTGCGAACTTCCTCCATTGTGTGTATGTCCTCCATGGTTGTGAGTATGTCCTCCCGAGTACGGGGAATAGCGGGGCTTCTGCTGAGCTCTAGAAGTGTACCTCCCCTGTCCATGCTTCCTCTTGCAGTTGTCAATCTGTTGCTGCTTGCCTTCTATCATGAGGGCCCTGTCTACCAGCTCCTGGTATTTTTTGAAAGTTGCCACCATCAACTGCATACTCAGCCCATCATTGAGTCCCTCAAGAAACTTCTCCTGCTTTGCGGCATCTGTGGCCACATAATCTGGGGCATAACATGCTAATTTGCTAAATTCATCCACATACTCTCCCACTGTACGACCTCCTTGGTGCAAGTTGCAAAACTCACGCTTCTTCATGCTCATAGCTCCTGCTGAAACATGGGCGGTGCGGAAAGCCTACTAAAACTGATCCCATGTAATAGTATCAATGGGGTAAGTGGTGGTGAAGTTCTCCGGCCAAGATGCCGAGGGTCCATCAAGCTGATGTGCGGCAAAGCGCACTCTCTCCGCATTTGTGCATCCTGCAGTGGTCATCTCTCTTCCAATCTTGCCGAGCCAATCATCTGCAACAATCGGCTCGATGATGCTGGAGAACACCTGCAGATTCAACCTCAGAAAATGGGCTAGATTGTCAATAGGGGGTGGTGGCGGTGGGTTGTTGTTGTTGTTGTTGCCTTGGTTCTGGTTCTGAACTAACATCTGCATCAATGCATTTTGCTGCTGGATCAATTGAGTGAGCACTAGTGGGAACACGAATCCATTGTCATGTCTCGGAGGCATCTGATGGGTTAGAAGGGGTGAGAAAACAGAATAGAATAAGGTCTAAGAGAGATTCACTACCCATATGCACATGAGACAAACAAAATCAATTCACTTCATTCCATATCAAACAAGGTTCACACAAACGATCTAAACTACGATTACAAACTTGATCGATGCTAACTACTTGGAAGAATAATACTAACATGGTGGTCGTCTAGAATTTTTAATCAGAGGAAGACTCCATGATATCTGCTCTAGCATCATCAACGTAGTCGTCATCACTGTTGTCATTTGCATCACTGTCTGTGTTGGTGTCATCCCAAATGATGTAGTCCTCCGAACGAATATCTTTTGCTAGTTCTCGCTTATGGTTCTCCACGGGTAGTCCTATCTTCCTCTTTAATTCTTCATGCTTCTCCAGCAGTACAACAATTTCTTCCTCATATCCATCACATGTAAACTTGAGTTCCTCTTCTAGCTCGATATTCTTCTTCATCAGCTTCTTGATCTTCTTCATGTTGAAGCATAGTTGTTTCTCTTGTCGACGAATATGATCACCCATCTCCCGAATGTAAGCTGCAATTGATCCATCCTTCCTGGTATGAATCATCTCCCATTCTTTGTTTCGGCAGCCGCATATTTGATAGATGGTGTTTTCAAGCTCCTTGTGATACACCTCACATATGCGTCCAAAAGTGATGTGGGCTGCCATGCTCTTTCCCAAACTCCAACTTGGTGCATCTAGGTGGAAATCAATAGGCTCCATTGTTGGTACAAATGTCCTCCGAGGTACCCAGACTTTGATCTTCCAGCACTCCTCTTCCGGTAAAGTTGCAGAGAAA
Source organism: Triticum dicoccoides (assembly GCF_002162155.2). NCBI lineage: Eukaryota > Viridiplantae > Streptophyta > Magnoliopsida > Poales > Poaceae > Triticum > Triticum dicoccoides. The sequence continues at coordinate 251,805,204 of NC_041389.1, forward strand.
GTCCCAGTGAAGCTTGGTAGTCCGATGTTCAAGTGCTTGGTGACTTCCTTCAAGTGTCGTCCGAAAGGGGTGGTCGTCATCCGGCTGAGTGAACTTGTTCCTAGGGTCCGCCATCTACAGAGTAGAAATAGAGGAGAATTAGAAATGAGCAGAGAAGAGAAATCCTGTGGCTTATCCTAGTGGTCGCGTCCTATAGTCAGCGTGTGCTCTGATACCATCTTGTAGCGACCATGATCCCAATGGACCGAAGTCTCTATGCTTAAGTGTCATCCCTGGATCGGTAATGCTGACACACACAGTACTCGAGGAATTATAATAGAGTTCAATCACACACTTATTACATCGAGTCCTCATAATGAGTATGATTACACAAAAATAATATGGCTGAAGGCCACCTAAACTAAATAACTTTAGAAGCTTCGAAGGTAAATGAGTCCATCAACACCAACGGCATAGCTGAGTGCACGACAATGACCTATCGCACCTTATTCATCGTTTGAGTAGTCTGCAACATGACACGTTGCAGCCATGTAGGTCAGCACATTGAATATGCTGGCACAGTTACAATGTAAAGCAATGAATGCAAGAACTATATCTACATGCAATATTTGGCTGGTGGAGGCTCTAAGTTTATAATTTTTCATAAAGCTAGTTTTCCCCTACAATAAAGGAATTAATTTATTTAAACTACTCCCAAGTTGTTCCAATATTTGAGAAGGTTCCTCCAACTCAAATCCCAATTAAACAACTATCATCATTAAACCCAATTCAATTAATTAAGAGAGTGATGAGATCAACAATAATATCCAATTCCAGATACTCAAGATGTCCATAACCGGGGACACGGCTAACCATGATTAGTTTATACACTTTGCAGAGGCTGCGCACTTTTCCCCACAAGACTCGACCGCATCCATGATCAGAAGATCGAGACATAATCTTTCTGAAGCATTAACTCTCTATTGTAGGCAGACCGGTACACCTACTTTCCCACTACATCTGCTAGTCCACCTCTTCGAGATCTCATACAACTTACTCGACTATGCCAGAGCCCATAATGGCTTGTGGCTGCACACGGAAGTTTCTAGGCATGAAATATCATATGATCCCTTTGAGCCTGGGTGTCGAACCGAGGAAAAATCACACGGGTACTCCGGGGTTTCCCAAATGGACAAACACTAGATTCTCCAGGTGCCCCGACCAATCCACTCAGATGTGTTTTAAAGTTGCCACCTTAATGTTATCCAAGATTAATAACTCTCATAACTTCCATGTGAATCATGATCCAATCCCCGTCTACGAGCATGGCTAAGCAATAATAGAGCATAACGTATATTCCCGGGGTGATCAAAGGTATTGTGTTCCTACCTCAAGTACTACAACCAGACCACTTGTTCCCAATCCTACTCATGCAAATATTTGAGGGGCAAAACTAATGCATAGTAAAATCTGGGTATAGTAAAGTATGATCAAAGAGTGACTTGCCTTGCTGATGATCTGCAAACTCTGGAGATTCGTAATAACAAGCTTCTCACTCCGGGTAATCTAGCATAGACAAACAGTAGCATACATAAGCAATCACTCGAACAAAACAAAGAGAAATCGAGAAAAGATCCAAAAACTCAAATCAAGCAAACATCTAAATTAAACAGAAAACAAAACCTAACAGCATTATTTTCATGTGGATTAGATCTTAACAGTAGGTACAAGTGATAAGCTACGATTTGCAAAAAGAAACAACTCAAACGGAGTTACGAAACTCAAGATACGAAAGAATCAAGATTGTTTACTAATCTGTACTAAACTCTAATTTTAAATTGTCAAAATCATGTTCAAGTTGGTTAAATGGAAAGAAGAGATCGTTGCGAAGATTTGGGCGCTGGTTTCATCTAATTTGGACAAACGAGCAAAAAGCTACGCTAGTTTTAAAATCAGGGGCTAAATCGCTAGAAAACTATTCATGGATAGGTCCCTGACCAAAAATAAAACTAAAAGGAAAAATCTACGAATCGAACGTTCGCTAACAGAACTAAATGAACGAAAATGTTCATTAAAACAATCTAACCGGTGAACGTTTACTAATTAGACTAAAACAAAAACGAAAAGCCGATCTAAAAGCTAAACCGACAAAACCGAAAAAATAGAGATAACCGAACGGTTTTATTCCATTTGACCAGAAAAGACCACCTGCTAGATCCGGCGGGCGGAGGCGACGGGTGTGGGCGGTGAGGCGAGGCAGCGACGTGGGGCGGCGGCAGCAGCTAGTAGCGACGGCGGCGGCTCGGGTGGTGGCACGGGCGAGCGACAGCGGTGGCGCGGTGCTGCGGCGGTGGGGCGATGAGGAGAGGAGGGGGTGGGGTCCGACCCTTATAAGGCCTTGTTTGGTTGCATAGGGTTTGAGGGGGATTAAAGGGGATTGTGAGGGATTACATCCCCTGTAAGTCAAATTCCTTCCCAATCCCCTTCAAACCTCTCCAATCCCCTTGGGGAAGGGATTCAACGAACAAGCCCTAAAGGGGGTCCCGGGTGGGACTCCGACTTGGAGGAGGGTTCCGGCGGCGGCGGGGAGTGCCCGGACACGGCTGTGCAACGCGGGGAAGGAGGCGGCGATGCAAGCCGGCTGGGCCTTCGGCCCAGTTTTGTTTGAAGAAGAATTTTTTAAAATAAATTTAGCTGCGAAGAAAAATCCTAATAAAAGATATATTTTTTTATAAAAATTCCAGAAACAATTTTCACCGTCCAAATCTAATATTTAGGACAAGATGAATATTTTTCTAGACTAAAATGTAATCTTCAAAAAATGCAAGTTTTTCTTTAATTTAAATAAAATGGCAAATAAAATACAAATAAAATAATAACTTGATTTTGCTACGTCTTGAGCTTGCATTGGTTTTCCTTCAAGAGCAAAGTGTGATGCAGCAATAGTAGCGTAAGTATTTCCCTCAGTTTTTGAGAACCAAGCTATCAATCCAGTAGGAGGCTCCTCAAAAGTCCCACGCGCCTACACAAACAAACAAAGAACTCGCAAGCAACGCAATAAAGGGGTTGTCAATCCCTTCACGGCCACTTGCAAAAGTGAGATCTAATAAAGATAGTATGATAAGATAAATATATTTTTGGTATTTTATAATATAGATGCAAAAAGTAAAGATGCAAATAAAAGTAGATTGGAAGCAAATATGATAAGAGATAGACCTGGGGGCCATAGGTTTCACTAGTGGCTTCTCTCAAGATAGCATAAGTATTACGGTGGGTGAACAAATTACTGTCGAGCAATTGATAGAAAAGCGAATAATTATGAGATTATTTAGGCATGATCATGTATATAGGCATCACGTCCGCAACAAGTAGACCGACTCCTGCCTGCATCTACTACTATTACTCCACACATCGACCGACTCCTGCCTGCATCTAGAATATTAAGTTCACAAAGAACAGAGTAATGCATTAAGCAAGATGACATGATGTAGAGGGATAAACTCATGCAATATGATATAAACCCCATCTTTTATCCTCGATGGCAACAATACAATACGTGCCTTGCAACCCCTGCTGTCACTGGGTAAGGACACCGAAAGATTGAACCCAAAGCTAAGCACTTCTCCCATGGCAAGAAAGATCAATCTAGTAGGCCAAACCAAACTGATAATTCGAAGAGACTTGCAAAGATAACTCAATCATACATAAAAGAATTCAGAGAAGATTCAAATATTTCTCATAGATAAACTTGATCGTAAACTCACAATTCATCAGATCTCGACAAACACACCGCAAAAAGAGTTTACATCGAATAGATCTCCAGAAGAGAGGGGAAGAACATTGTATTGAGATCTAAAAAGAGAGAAGAAGCCATCTAGCTAATAACTATGGACCCGAAGGTCTGTGGTAAACTACTCACAACTCATCGGAGGGGCTATGGTGTTGATGTAGAAGCCATCCATGGTCGATTCCCCCTCCGACGGAGCGCCGGTGAAGGCTCCCAGATGGGATCTCGCGGATACAGAAGGTTACGATGGTGGAAATTGTGTTTCGTTGGCTCCCTGGATGTTTTCGGGGTACGTAGGCTTATATAGGAGGAAGAAGTACGTCGGTGGCCGCCCGAGGGGCCCACGAGACAGGGGGCGCACCCTATATGGTGGGGGAGCGCCCTACCTCGTGGCCACCTCGGCTGCTTCTTGACTTGCACTCCAAGTCCTCTGGATCACGTTCGTTCCAAAAATCACTCTCCCGAAGGTTTCATTCCGTTTGGACTCCGTTTGATATTCCTTTCCTTCGAAATACTGAAATAGGCAAAAAAACAGCAATATGGGTTGGGCCTCCGGTTAGTAGGTTAGTCCCAAAATTATATAAATGTGTAAAATAAAGCCCATAAACATCCAAAAGGGGTAATATAATAGCATGGAACAATCAAAAATTATAGATACGTTGGAGACGTATCAAGCATCCCCAAGCTTAATTCCTTCTCGTCCTCGAGTAGGTAAATGATAAAAAGAGAATTTTTGATGTGGAATGCTAGCTAGCATAATTCTTAATGTAATTTTCTTTATTGTGGCATGAATGTTCAGATCCAAATGATACAAAATAAAAGTTCATATTAACATGAAAATGGTGATACTTCAAGCATACTAATCAAAGTAATCATGTCTACTCAAAATGACATGGCCAAAGAAAGTTATCCCTACAAAATCATATAGTCTGACTGTTGCTCTATCTTCATCACACAAAGTATTTAATCATGCACAACCCCAATGACAAGCCAAGCAATTGTTTCGTACTTTAATAATCTGAAACTCTTTCAACTTTCACGCAATACATGAGCATGAGCCATGGACATAGCACTATATGTGGAATAGAATGGTGGTTGTGGAGAAGACAAAAAGGAGAAGATAGTCTCACATCAACTAGGTGTATCAACGGGCTATGGAGATGCCCATTAATAGATATCAATGTGAGTGAATAGGAATTGCCATGCAATGGTTGCACTAGAGCTATAAATATATGAAAGCTCAACAAAAGAAACTAAGTGGGTGTGCATCCAACTCGCTTCCTCACGAAGACCTAGGGCATTTTGAGGAAGCCCATCATTGGAATATACAAGCCAAGTTCTATAATGAAAAATTTCCACTAGTATATGGAAGTGACAACATATGTCACTCTCTATCATGAAGATCATGGTGCTACTTTGAAGCACAAGTGTGGAAAAAGAGATAGTAGCATTGTCCCTTCTCTCTTTTTCTCTCATTTTATTTTTTTCTTTCGTTTTCTTTCGTTTTTTCTTTGGCCTTTCTCTTTTTTTTTCTCTTTCCTTTTTCTTTTTTTCTTTTTGTAAAGTCCGAAGTCCCATCCCAACTTTTGGGGGAATCATAGTCTTCATCATCCTTTCCTCACTAGGACAATGGTCTAATAATGAAGATCATCACACTTTTATGGATTTACAACTCAAGAATTACAACTCAAAGCTACAACAAGATATGACTCTATATGAATGCCTCCGGCAGTGTACCGGGATATGCAATGAATCAAGAGCGACATGTATGAAATTTATGAAGGTGGCCTTGCCACAAATACGATGTCAACTACATGATCATGCAAAAAGCAATATGACAAAAGTAATGCGTGTCATATGAATGGAATGGTGGAAAGTTGCATGGTAATATATCTCAGAATGGCTATGGAAATGCCATAATAGGTAGGTATGGTGGCTGTTTTGAGGAAGGTATATGGTGGGTGTATGGTACCAGCGAAAGTTGCGCGGCACAAGAGAGGCTAGCAATGGTGGAAGGGTGAGGTGCGTATAATCCATGGACTCAACATTAGTCAAAAGAACTCATGTACTTGTTGCAAAAATCTAGAAGTCATCAAAAACAAAAGCACTACATGCATGCTCCTAGGGGGATAGATTGGTAGGAAAAGACCATCGCTCGTCCCCGACTACCACTCATAAGGAAGATACTCAATAAATAAAATTATGCTCCAACTTCATCACAAAGCGGTTCACCATACGTGCATGCTACGGGAATCACAATCCTCATCACAAGTATTTTTCATAATTATCTCTACTAGCATGACTTTAATATCACTACCTCCATATCTCAAAACAATTATCAAGCATCAAATTGATCATAGCATCCAATTCTTTTCTATGATAGTTTTTATTATACCCAACTTGGATGCTCGTCATTCTAGGACCAACTTTGTAACCATAGAAAATACCATGCTGTTTTGAAAGACTCTCAAAAAGATATAAGTGAAGCATCTAGCAATTTATTCAAAATTAAGTCACAACCGTGCTTTAAAAATATAAGTGAAGCACTAGAGCGAAAACTATCAAGCTCAAAAGATATAAGTGAAGCGCATAGAGTATTCTAGCAAATCCTAATCAAGTAGGCTTCTCCGCAAAGGTGTGTACAACAAGGATGATTGTGGTAAACTAAAAGCAAAGACTAATATAATACACGATGCTCCAAGCAAAACACATATCATGTGGCGAATAAAAATATAGCTCCAAGTAAAATTACCAATGAACGAAGATCGAAGAGGGGATGCCTTCCCAGGGCATCCCCAAGCTTAGGATTTTGGCTATTCTCGAATATCTTGGGGTGCCACGGGCATCCCCAAGCTTAGGCTCTTGCCACTCCTTATTCCATAGTCCATAAAAGCTTTACCCTAAACTTGAAAACTTCACAACACAAAACTCAACAGGAAATTGTGGAAATTGTGTTTCGTTGGCTCCCTGGATGTTTTTGGTGTATGTAGGCTTATATAGGAGGAAGAAGTACATCGGTGGCCGCCCGAGGGGCCCATGAGACAGGGGACGCGCCCTACCCTCTCGTGGCCGCCTTGGCTGCTTCTTGACTTGCACTCCAAGTCCTCTAGATTCCGTTCGGACTCCGTTTGATATTCCTTTTCTTCAAAATACTGAAATAGGCAAAAAAACAGCAATACGGGCTGGGCCTCCGGTTAGTAGGTTAGTCCCAAATATGATATAAATGTGTAAAATAAAGCCCATAAACATCCAAAAGGGGTAATATAATAGCATGGAACAATAAAAAATTATAGATACGTTGGAGACGTATCAGATTTCAACATTTCTTTTCCAATATTTCTCCTCTGTTGAAGAAGTCATATTATCTTATCTCATTTATTTTATCTAAAATAAATAATTGGATAGAAATTATTAAAATCAAATTGATCCTATTTTTCAAATTTGAAATAAATTCAAATATGAAAAATTTGTGAAACCTCCAACTCTCTCCTTGGGTCCTTGAGTTGGTTAAGATTTCTAGGATCACAACAAAAAGCAAAAAAAATATTATATGCATATGATGATCTATGTATAACATCCAAATTGAAAATTGGGATGTTACAACGAACTTCCCTCCCGGAGGGGAAATCATCGTCATCATCACCACCAACAACTCTCTCATCTTGGGGAGGGCAATCTCTATCAACATCTTAAACAACACCATTTCCTCTCAAACTGTAGTTCATCTCTTGTGTTCAATTTTTGTACCGGAACTATAGATTGGTGCTTGTGGGTGACTAGTAGTGTTGATTACATCTTGTAGTTGATTACTGTATGGTTTATTTGGTGGAAGATTATATGTTCAGATCCATTATGCTATTTAATACCCCTCTGATCTTGAACATGTTTATCACTTGTGAGTAGTTACGTTTGTTCTTGAGGTCACAGGAGAAATCATGTTGCAAGTAATCATGTGAACTTGATATGTGTTCGATATTTCGATGGTATGTATGTTGTTATTCCCTTAGTGGCGTCATGTGAACGTCGACTACATGACACTTCACCATATTTGGGCCTAAGGTAATGCATTGTGGAGTAGTTATTAGATGATGGGTTGCAAGAGTGACAGAAGCTTAAACCCTAGTTTATGCGATATTCCGTAAGGGACTGATTGGATCCAAAAGTTTAATGCTATGGTTAGAATTTATTCTTAATAATTTTCTGGTAGTTGCGGATGCTTGTGAGGGGGTTAATCATAATTAGGAGGTTTGTTTAAGTAAAACAGCACCTAAGCATATCAAATTATCGAAGTAGCGAACACGAATTGAATCAACATGATGAAAGTGACTATATGAAATTCCCGTGTACCCTCAAGAACGCTTTGCTTATTATAAGAGACCATTTTGGCCTGTCCTTTGCCTCAAAAGGATCGGGCTACCTTGCTGCACTTTTGTTACTATTATCATTACTCGCTCGTTACAAATTACCTTGCTATCAAACTACACTGTTACTTACAATTTCAGTACTTGCACACATTACCTCGCTGAAAACCACTTGTCATTTCCTTCTGCTCCTCGTTGGGTTCGACACTCTTACTTATCTAAAAGGATATAATTGATCCCATATACTTGTGGGTCATCAGTACGAAGCATCCCCAAGCTTAATTCCTACTCGTCCTCGAGTAGGTAAATGACAAAAACAGAATTTTTGATGTGGAATGCTACCTAACATATTTATCAATGCAATGTTCTCTATTGTGGCAAGAATATTTAGCTCCATAACATTCAATTTTTTTTAATATTAACATAAAAACAATAATAATTCAAGCATACTAATAAAGCAATCATGTATTCTCGAAATAACATGGCCAAAGAAAATTATCCCTGCAAAATCATATAGTTTGGATATGCTCCATCTTCATCACACAAAGTATTTCATCATGCACAACCCTGATGAAAAGACAAGAAATTGTTTCATACATTTGATGTTCTCAAACTTTTTAAACTTTCACACAATACATAAGCGTGAGCCATGGATATAGCACTATCGGTGGAATAGAATATGGTGGTTGTGGAGAAGACAAAAAGAAGGAGAAAGTCTCGCATCAACTAGGCAAATTAATGGGCTGTGGAGATGCCAATCAATTGATATTGATGCAGGTGAGTAGGGATTTCCTTGCAACGGATGCACTAGAGCTATAAGTGTATGAAAGCTCAAAAAGAAACTAAGCGGGTGTGCATCCAACTTGCTTGCTCATGAAGAGCTTGGGCAATTTGAGGAAGCCCATCATTGGAATATAGAAGCCAAGTTCTATAATGAAAAATTCCCACTAGTATATGAAAGTGACAAAATAGGAGACTCTCTATCATGAAGATCATGGTGCTACTTTGAAGCACATGTGTGGATAAAGGTCAGTAACATTGTCCCTTCTCTCTTTTCTCTCATTTCTTTTCTTTTTTTCTTTTTTTGTTTGGGCTTCTTTGGCCTTTTTTTATTTGGGCTTATTTGGCCTCTTTTATTTTTTTATAAAGTCCAGAGACTCTTCCCAACTTGTGAGGGAATCATAGCTTACATCATCCTTTCCTCACATGGGACAATGCTTTAATAATGATGATCCTCACACTTTTATTTACTTACTACTCAAGAATTACAACTCGATACTAGAACAAGATATGGCTCTATATGAATGCCTCCGGCAGTACACCGGGATGTACAATAATCAAGAGTGACATGTATAAAAAATATGAACGGTGGCATTGCAAAAAATACTATGTCAACTTCATAATCATGCAAAGCAATATGACAATGATGGTATGTGTCATAATAAACGGAACGGTGGAAGTTGCATGGAAATATATCTCGAAATGGCTATGGAAATGTCATAATAGGTAGGTATGGTGGCTGTTTTGAGGAGGGGTATATGGTGGGTTTAATGCACCGGCGAAAGTTGCGCAGTACTAGAGAGGCTAGCAATGGTGGAAGGGTGAGAGTGCGTATAATCCATGGACTCAACATTAGTCATAAAGAACTCACATACTTATTGCAAAAATTTATTATACATGAAAACAAAGTACTACACGCATGCTCCTAGGGGGGAATAGATTGGTAGGAAAAGACCATCGCTCGTCCCCAACCGCTACTCATAAGGAAGACAATCGAAAAATAAACCATGCTTCGACTTCATCACATAACAGTTCACCATACGTGCATGCTACGGGAATCACAAACTTTAACACAAGTTTTTCTGCCAATCCACAATTAGTCACTAGCATGACTCTATAATCACCATGTTTGTATCTCAAAACAAATGCAAGGAATCAAACTTCTCATATATTCGATGCTCTTTATATGAAAGTTTTTATTATACCCCTCTTGGATGCCCATCATATTAGGACTAAATTTGTAACCTAATAAAATTACCATGCTATTTAAGACTCTCAAAATAATATAAGTGAAGCATGAGAGTTCATCGGTTTCTATAAAATAAAGCCACCGCTGTGCTCTAAAAAGATATAAGTGAAGCACTAGAGCAAAATGCCCAACTCAAAAGATATAAGTAAAGCACATAGAGTATTCTAATAAATTCATAATTAATGCGTGTCCCTATCAAAGATGTGTACAGCAAGGATGATTGTGGCAAACTAAAAACAAATACTCATATCATACAAGACGCTCCAAGCAAAACACATATCATGTGGTGAATAAAAATATAGCCTCAAGTAAATTTACCGATGGATAGAAGACAAAAGAGAGGATGCAATCCGGGGCATCCCCAATCTTAGATGCTTGGTGTTCCTTAAATATTACCTTGGGGTGCCTTGGCCATCCCTAAGATTAGTCTCCTGCCACTCTCAATTCTTTCATCCATTGTGATGTCACTCAAAACTTGAAAACTTCAGCACACAAAACTCAACAGAAAACTCGTGAGATCCGTTAGAACACAATGGATGAAGTAATTGAGAGTGGCAGGAGCCTAATTGGTGATTCCCAAGGCACCCCAAGGTAATATTCAAGGAACACCAAGCATCTAAGCTTGGGTATGCCGCGGATGGCATCCCCTCTTTGTCTACCAACGATTGGTAAATTACTTGGAGCTATATTTTCATTCATCACATGATATGAGTTTTGCTTGGAGCGTCGTGTATTATATGGGTCTTTTCTTTGTTTGCTTTTTAGTTTGCCACAATCATATTTGCTGAATGCACCTTTTTGAGAGGGACACACATTATTCGTGATTTGTTAGAATACTATATGTGCTTCACTTATATCTTTTGAGCTAGGCAGTTGCTCTAGTGCTTCACTTATATTTTTTAGAGCACGACGGTGGTTATATTTTAAAGAAATAGTTGCACTCTCATGCTTAAATTATATTATTTTGAGAGTTTGATAAATAGTAATGGCAAGTTGCACGGGTTATTAATTTGGTCCTAATATGATATGTATTCAAGAGGGATATAATCAAAACTTTCATGTAGATCACTGAATATGATAAGTTTGATTCCTTGCAATAGTTTTGTGATATAAATATGGTAATATGTGGGAGGTAATAGTGAATGGTTGTGGTTTAGTAAGAATATCAGTGTTAAGGTTTGTGATTCCCGAGGCATGCACGTATGGTCTCTCGTTATGCTAAGAAGTTGGAGCACGATTTATTATTGAGTGTCTTCCTTTGCATGAAGGTCAGGCGCGCATGATGGTTAACTCCTACCAACCCTCCACCCCCCTAGGAGCATGTGTAGTAGTACTTTGCTTTGAGGGGTTATAAACTTCCGCAATAAGTATGTGAATTCTTTATGACTACTGTGAGTCCATGGATTATACACACTCTCACCTTTCCGCCATTTGCTAGCCTCTTAGGTATCGTGCATTGCCCTTTCTCACCTTGAGATGTGGTGGAAACTTCGTCGGTGCATCCAAACCCCGTGATATGATACGCTCTATCACACATAAGCCTCCTGATATCTTCCTCAAAACAGCCAACAACCTACGTATTATGGCATTTTGATAGACATTCTGAGATATTATTGCCATGCAACTTCCACCGTTCCATTTGTTGACACACATCATCATTGTCATATTGCTTTGCATGATCATATAGATGACATAGTATTTGTGGCTCTGCCACCATTCCTCATTTTCATACATGTTACGCTAGATCATTGGACATCCTGGTATACAGCCAGAGGCGTTCATATAGAGTGATATTTTTTCTATTATCGAGTTGTAATTTTAAGTTGTAAGTAAATAGAAGTGTGGTGATCATCATTATTCATTATTAGAGCATTGTCCCAAGGGAGAAAATAAAAAAATAGGCCAAAAAGAGCCCAACAAAAAAGAGAAAAATGGAAAGTAAAAAAATGAGAGAAAAAGAGAGAAGGGGCAATGTTACTATCCTTTTCCACACTTGTGCTTCAAAGTAGCACCATGTTTTTCATATAGAGAGTCTCTTATGCTTTCACTTTCATATAACTAGTGAGAAATTTTTATTATAGAACTTGGCTTGTATATTCCAATTATGGGCTTCCTGAACTGCCCGAGGTCTTCATGAGGAACCAAGTTGGATGGGCACCAACTTAGTTTTGTTTTTGAGCTTTCATACACTTATAGCTCTTAGTGCATCCATTGCATGGCAATCCCTACTCCTTGCATTGACATCAATTGATGGGCATCTCCATAGCCCGTTGATTAGCATCGTTGATGTGAGACTTCCTCCTTTTTTGTCTTCTCCATATTAATCTCTACCACCGTATTCTATTCCACCCATAGTGTTATATCCATGGCTTGCGCTCATGTATTGCATGGGTGTTGAGAAAGCTGAAGCGCGTTAAAAAGTATGAACCAATTGCTTGGCTAACATCGGGTAGTGCATGATTTATATTTTGTGTTAAGAAGATGGAGCATGCAAGGCTATACGATTTTGTAGGGTGAGCGTTCCTTAGCATTGGTATTTCAAAAGGCATGATTGTTTTTTGGTATGCCCGAGTATTGATGTCTTTATGTCAAATTATAGATTATTGCTTTGAATCATTGTGGGTCTTAATATTCATGCCAAAAAAGAGATTACATGATGAATATGATAGGTAGCATTCACATCAAAAAAATTGTTTTTATCATTTACCTACTCAAGGACGAGCAGGAATTAAGCTTGGGGATGCTAATACGTCTCCAACGTATCTATACTTTTTGATTGTTCCATGCTATTGTAGTATCAATCTTGCATGTTTATTATGCAATTATATATCATTTTTTGGGACTAACCTATTAGTCTAGTGCCCAGTGCCAGTTGTTGTTTTTTCTTCTTATTTTTGGCTTCTCAGAAAACCTGTACCAAATAGAGTCCAAACGGTACAAAACTTTTTGACAATTTTTTCTGGACCAAAAGGGACCCTAGATGCTTAGGGAGAAGACCTGAAGAATCACGAGGGAGCGACAAGCCTACCAGGCGCGACCCAGGGGGCGACTCCACGGGCTTGTGGGCCCATCATGGCACCTCTTGACGTAATTCTAGCTGCATAAATTCTCAAATATTCCCAATACATTAGGCAACCACCCAAAATAACTTTTTTTTGCCGCCGCAAGTTTCTACTCTTCGGAGATCCCATCTGTAGACCTTTTCCGGTACTTTATCAGAGGGGGAATCAATCACGGAGGGCCTCTACATAAACCTTGATGCCCTTTCGATGATGTGTGAGTAGTTTACCACAGACCTACGGGTCCATATCTAGCAGCTAGATGGCTTCTTTTCTCTCCTTAATCTTCAATACAATGTTCTCCTCGATGATCTTGGAGATCTATTCGATCTAATCCTTTTTGCGGTGTGTTTGTTGGGATCTGATGAATTGTGGATTTATGATCAGATTATTCATGAATATTATTTGAGTCTTCTCTGAACTCTTGTATGCATGATTGTTATAGCTTTGTATTTCTCTCTGATCTATCCCTTTGGTTTGGCCAACTAGATTGATTTATCTTGCAATGGAAGAGGTGCTTTGAGAGATGCCCTGGTCACGTCGCTCCCCTACTCCAGGCAGAGCCGGTGGCACCTACTACCTAGGGTTGCAGCCGACGCGAGAGGGAGATGGGGTTTGTGTTGTGTGACGGCGTGTTGGGTGGGTGAGGGAGGGGATTTTGTGTGCGGGCTGTGGCTGGGTTAGGCTAGCGGTTCCCCTTTTTAGTGAATGACATAGGGGACCTACCTGTAAGATGTACTAATATGTGGGTAGGTGGGTACGCGGGTGAAAGGATCGATATAGTTGACTAGAGGGGGTGAATAGGCAACTAACAATTTTTAGCTTTTCTTTACCAAATTCAACTTTGCATCAAAATAAGTTATCGAGATATGCAACTAGGTGATCAACCTATATGATGCAACAACAACAAGCACTCAAGCAAGCAAGGAATAAACACGATAAGCTTGCAGAAGTAAAGGTGAGAGATAACCACGAGTGGAGTCGGTGGAAACGAGGATCTGTTACCGAAGTTCCTTCCCTTTGAGAGGAAGTACGTCTCCGTTGGAGCGGTGTGGAGGCACAATGCTCCCCAAGAAGCCACTAAGGCCACCGTATTCTCCTCACGCCCTCACAGAATGCGAGATGCCGTGATTCCACTATTTGTGCCCTTGAAGGCGGCAACCGAACCTTTACAAACAAGGTTGGGGCTCTCTCCACAACTGAATTGGAGGCTCCCAACGAAACCACGGATCTTCACCACAATGGAATGTGGCTCTGAGGTGACCTCAACCGTCTAGGGTGCTCAAACACACAAGAGTAACAAAATCCACACAAGAAAGTATGGGGGAATCAAATATCCTTTGGTGGAAGTGTACATCTAGGTCTCCACCTTCAATCCCTAGCAAACCAACAAGTTCGAGTGGCTAGAGAGAGAGATTGGGCAAGAAAGCTTGAAGGGCATTAATGGTGGAGAGAGAGAGGCAAGAGGTAAGTGTGGTAGGTGGAAGAACCACCCTTGTATAGAAAACCCTAAAACCCAACCGTTACTGCGAAAACAGTACTTCAGCGGTACAACCACTCCTCGTCTCGGTACAATCGGGACTCACGGTTAACCTACAGAAACCCTATCAAGTGGTACAACTGGGCAGACAGGCGGTAGTACCATTGTGGAGAGCAACCCGAATAACCGCCCAGTCCCCGCTCAACCACTGCTTTAAAACAGTAGGGCGTCACCCTTGAGAGCGGTGATCGAGCGGTACAGCACCGGTGCAACCGCCTGGCCCTGGTCACTTGGATGGATAAGTCCCAAGTGGTAGAACCGCTTAGGGCACCGGTGATACCGGTGTGCGAGGCACAGCCGGACCAACCGGGCCACCACCGCCCAAGTACCGCTTCAAAACGGAAACCGGACCGATTGTTGAGCGGTACTTGGCTGGTACAACCGCCAATGACACACCGTAGTCAATTTTAAGCATGTTGGTGGTACCACTGCCCGGAAGCAGCGGTACAACCGCTTGGTCATGACTAGGCTGTTCAACCCCAGGGTATCACCCTTGGGGCGGTGGTTGGGTAAGTTACAAGGGCCAGCAGTAAACCACTCGAACAAGTGGTACAACTGCTAGGAGAACACAACAAACAGTTGAAAATGAAAGGGAGCTCTCTCTCACACACAAACAAGGAAGGGAAGGTGGGAGAGGTAGAAGTGTAGGTGCAAAGATTCCCCCAACTCCTTCTAATGAGGATTCCCTCTTAATAGTACGGGTTCCCTACGACCAAAGAGATAAAAACGTAGACAAACACCGTCTTCAATCTTTTCGTTCCAGAGAGAATAGCTAACCGATGTAAGCCTAATCACTGAGAACCTGAAGCACTTAGCACAAGATTAGACCAACAAAGGGTTGTCATCATCATCCAAAACACAAAGTAGGGAAATGTCCTTACAATCTCCCCCTTTTTGGTGGATGATGACAACAACAAGATTTGCAAGAGAGGGGTCTAGAAAATATAGACGGGACTCCCCCTGGATGTGTGCCCTGAATTGGAAATGCTATGGGAATGCAAGTGGACACATTAGGAGCAAGACTCCCCATAGATTTTATAGACCCACAACTCTTACTAGACATGTGAAGGTAAGCAATAAGCACATAATAAGAAAGTAAAGACCAAAACGGATAAATAAACGACATTAACGAAAATAAAGATAAGTAGGGGAGCGCATGTCACACACCATGCAAGTCGAGATAAGCGACACGGTCCACAACCTAAAGTTCAACATGATGCACAAAAGAACCAACACCAAGAAAAACCCATGCAAATCCCGAGGCCTAATAGAACTCTCTACCCCTTTGGCATCACGACACCAAAAAGGAAGAGAGCGAAGCTAGCGCCCCAAAGCTCAGTACACCTCCTCTGACTCCTCGCTCGCATCTGGATCCTCATCATCATCTGATTAATCATCATCATCCCTATCAGCATCCTCCATGATATCATCAGTAGCAGCAACGGAGGTAGAAGGCTGGCGAGGAGCCTCATCATCTGACCATGTGCTATGCGCGGAGATCCACTGGTCCTCAAGGGTGATGCTCTTCTCAGATCCACTCTGCACTGGCATGTTGAAGTGCTTCATCATAGCAATCTGACGACGCCTGGCACGCTTCTCATTGACATGGGCCTTGTACAACTTCTTCTGAATGTCAGTCTGAAGGAGAATGGTCTTCTTCACTTTAGTAGTGAGCTTGGTCAACCAAGAAGGCTTGGCCCCTGGCTCCAGGTCAGAGTCCTCATCATCTGAAGTGGCATAGACATCCTCGGGATCATTAGCTGGTAAGCGAGGCTCGGCATTCTTCTTCTTCTTGAGTTGCTTGAGCTCATGCACAGTGAGGTTATCTGGGGAAGTGAGAAGCTCTCCAGGGCGGCGAACAACCCAAACAGAGTTAGGAAAGCTCATGACAAACGGAGCATAAATAGGGACCTTTCTTTAGATGGCCATGTTGTACATCTCGTGCCACATCTAGTTGGACACATCAAAGGTTGCACCAGAGCCCACCTTGGTCTTCATAGCAACCAACAAGTCAACAAGGTAGCCATGGACTTCATCTTGATTTCCCACCTTGGGCAAAAGCACATTGCAAAACACTCGATGCATGATGTCATAGACCTTCTCAAGATCCTTGGATTCTCTAGTAATACCACGGCCACAAATGTAGAACGGAGCAAGCTTCTCCTTAGGCATGGAATCAGGATGGTCGTGAGGACGTATGCCCCCATTCCCTTCAAGGCCGGCATCGTCATACCCAATAGCACTCCAGAAGGCCCTCCACGGAACTTGAAAGAGCTCATCACGGCACATGAATGTGAGAGTGTGAGTGTCATATTCGCCAAAATGAACAGTGGCATAAAACTGATGGATAAGATGAACATCAAAGTCATAGTTGACTGACATGAGCTTGACCAGATAAAACTCCTCACAGAGAGCCAAGGCCTCACCAAAATACTCCAAGTTACTCCTACAATGATCAAGATCAATGGCCCACTGCTTGGCATGCCTATTCTTGTTGTGCTCAAAGAGTTCATGAACAATCCGCAATTGCATCTCATTCCGGAACTGAATGGTGGTCCAACAAGGCGCAATGGGAACCTCGTATGGATTTTTTGAGCGGAAGGCTTCCCAATCCTTGGCTTCCCACCAGTGAAAGGTCATAACCACACGTTGCTTGGTAGTGGCAGACTTCCCACGACAAGTGGGCTTGGTGGGAATCACACCATCTGCTTCTTCATCAGACTCAACCGGGTGCTTGCATCTCCTATCCCTCTTCTTGGTCTTGCTATGAGGAGCAGAGCGAGAACCAGAGCCTCCTGCACGCGCGTGCACACACACACACACACGGGGAGAACAAAAGACACCCAACAAAGATGAGAGGATTGGACACACGAGCAGAGGAATAGATAGAGTGCAAAACAGAGGACATAGAACAGTGCTATGTGGTTCAGACATCGTGGTTGAACCGGTTCTACGACCGGTAGTATAGCTCTGGTGGTTGTACCGCCCCTACGGTAGAACCGCTGGGAAAGTAGTACTACCAGGTGGAGAAGGACCAGCCATGAGATTTGAATCAAACTAACAATATTCTAACTTCTAAGAAATGCAAACTACGCAGGAGGCATATATAGATCTCTTCCACCCAATAGTTTGAACAATAAATGCGGAATGTCAAGTAATGCCCTAGAAGAAGGGAAAGAACCCTAGAACGAAGAACATAGGAAACGGGGCATTAACGACATCCATGGGAAGAGATCGGGAAGGAGGGGGCCTCCACGGAGCGGATCCACGGAGAGCCCACGGATCTGGAGCACGACGAGCACTCGGGGGCAAGGGCAATGGTGACTGGTGTCTAGGGTAGGAGATAGAGGAGGGAAGGGGAGGGGAAAAAGATAAGCCCTTTGGCCCCAACCCTATTTATAAGCCCGCAGACGCGAAGCGGTTGAACCGCATCAAGGGGCGGTTGAACCGCTTCCTGGTACGAACCAGTGGTTACGGGCGGTACTTCTGTTGCATGGAGGACAGTGGTAGTACCGCCTAGAACCAACCGGTAGTACCGGCCAGACGCAGAGCCTGGGGTCGAGCAGTGGAACCGCTCAGATACCCCTGGGAGTCCTCTTGGGACGGTACAAACCGAGTGCACCAGCGGTTGAACCGCTCGGGTCATCGGTTGTACCGCCCAGTCAGCATTACCAAAAACAAAATGTGTGCAGTTAGACTGGAGGTTTAAGAGATGGGGAAAGGCTTGGGATAAAGCACAACATTGGAATATTGTGTGATGATCTCCAAGAGAACAAAAAGTAACCAACGAGAGAAAACACAACTTGGAGACCACAACACCTAGGGCTTAACACAAGACTAAGGCAACAACAACAAGGACCCAAAAAAACCAACGCCAACTCCCTTCAAAAAGGGAGGGCGGTGGCTGAGGCCACCTATGTTTGGATGTAAAGGTATGGCACCGCGAAGATTTTAACCTTGGGCCCATGACATAAACTCATCTTTGAAGCACAAGTACCATCAAAAATGGCCAATATGAAAGACTTGATCAATTTATGCATAATGGGGGGAGGAATAGTTCATTGAGAGAACAATACTCCCCCTATGTCCATGCCTACACCTAGAACAAGATGTCATGAAGAGTATGGTGGGGTGTGCAAAGTTTCAAGCCACATTACTCGAATCAATGATATTTAGCTCATGCCTTAACTCGTGAAATCTTGTTTGTCCAAGGGCTTCGTGAAAATATCTGCAAGGTTATCATGAGTGTTGACATAGTTGAGCTCAATCCCCCCTCGCCTAATATGATCCCGGATGAAGTGATACCGAATCTCAATATGCTTCGTCTTGACGTGTTGCACCGGGTTGAGAGAAATCTTGATGGCACTTTCATTGTCACACCAAAGAGGCACTTTGTCACAAATGACACCGTAATCCTTTAAAGTTTGCCTCATCCATAGAAGTTGTGCACAACAACTACCGGCGGCCACATATTCCGCTTAGGTGGACGAGAGAGACACACAACTTTGCTTCTTAGAAGACCAACTCACCAGAGAGCAACCAAGGAATTGGCACCCTCCGGAAGTTGACTTCCTATCCACTTTGTCTCCCGCCCAATCAGAGTCCGAATAACCTACAAGGTTGAAGTTTGCTCCTCTTGGGTACGATAAGCCAAAGTTTGGGGTATGAGCCGAATATCAAAAGATTCTCTTAACCACCACATAGTGGCTTTCCTTAGGTGCGGCTTGAAACCGTGCACAAATTCCCACACTCAACATGATATCCGGTCTAGATGCACAAAGTTAAAGCAAGGAGCCAATCATGGAGCGATATACCTTTTGATCCACAGCTTTACCATTGGGATCTATGTCAAGTCGGCATTTGACGGGCATTGGAGTGGAAGCCAGCTTGACATTGTAAGTGCATCTAGTGCCCCTTAGTGATTTTGGTGTATTGAAGACTTATTGGTTAAGGGACTAATGTGTTTGTGAGTGTACATAGGTTCTATAAGTCGATGAGGAGTTTGATATTTACAGTGAAAGTCGACCCCTAAAAATGAATGTCTTCAGCTGAAGACTTTGGTTCTCCTGAAGACTTTGAAAGTGAAGAAATTGGTGTGACCGTGAAGACTTGGATATTCATGCAAGGACTATGAGGCGTGAAAACTTTTGTTTTCGTAGTTTCATTTTCTTCTTCTTGAGTCATAGAAAACACCGTACTGTTAAAGGGGGTCGAGGTAATACTAAGGAAACTGATTTCCGGGCGATGCTCATCTCAAATACTACACCTAACCAATCCTTCGAGTGAAGCCATTGGAAATCGCATATCAGTTCAGTCAATTTCTTCAGTGACAGAGACGAAGATCTTCTGTTCTCTGAGGAATTTGTTCTGACTGAGAAGTTAGGAATTCACCAGTGCGGATTGCCTACACAGTGAGGAACATGATAGCCCTGAGGAATTCAAACCTCAAATCCTTCCGTTGCTGTGCTACACGCCAGCTGTCCAAAATATCCTACAACCTAACGGTCATATCATTGAAGGGCATTTATGTCTTATCATTTCGGGCTGCTCCCTAGGCTATAAATAGCCGCCCCCTACAACCACTAGCTGGTTGGCTGCTCCGAGAGAAACTGACACTTGTCAACTGAGAGCATCCCATCCTCCGAGGACTTTGAGCGAAAACCATCAAGTGAGGAAAACCTAAATCCACAAACCAAAGTGATTAAGCATCACTGAACAGATTGTTCCTGTGTGGAACCGATGCTTGTTACCCAGACGGTTAGGCGTCATGGTTTGAGCATCCAAGAGGAATTGTGGATTGCCAAGTGACCAAGTCTGTGAAGGTTTGGAAGTCACCTGTGAAGACTTACCACTACTGTTGGGTGAGGTTTGTGTGATCTTAGCTCAATGAGAATACGGTGAGGACTGTATGTTTGGGACTGTGTGTCCTCGAGTTTAAATACTCAGCCGCTCCAACCAGACATGCAACTATCACACAGTTGTAACTGGTCTGCCAAATCATTGTTGTCGGATTTAGGGATCCAGCAACCCTTGAGAGGTTCGAACTTTGGGGTGCGTGCGGAGATCTCAACCTGCCTAGCCTGTCTACTCGCGATCCTCCCTAGCCTAGCGCGTCGAGCTGACAGAGACACAAAGACAAAGAGGTTTATACCGGTTCGGGCCACCGTTGTGGTGTAATACCCTAATCCAGTGTGATGTGGTGGATTGCCTCGAGGGGCTATGGATGAACTAGTACAAAGGATGAACAACCCTCAGGAGGCGAGGTGTTCTTGAGCTGGTGTGGTGTTCTACTTGTTCTGGTTTTGGTCCTCCTCGTCCTCCCTTCTCTAGTGGTGGCTATGTTCCATATATAGTGGCCTTGGTACTCTTCCCAAATATGAGCGGGAAGGGATTCCACAAAGGAGGGATTTGAAAGGAGATAAGTAGTATAGTCTATCCTGATAAAAGTAGTATTTGCCTGTGAAAAGCCTCTGGTCGTGACGCTGTGATGGGCTCAGTGATGACCTCTATCCTGCCGTCCTGGCGGTCTTGGTCTTGTTGCACCAGAATGGAAACCTTTGCCTGATTCCTTGGGACTCCGCGCCTGTGGTTTGCCTCCCTTGCACCAAAGAGGAAACCTGGACTCTGCATCGCCTGGCGCCCGCATGGCCTTGGTCGTCATGGCTCACATCAGCTGAGCCTCATGAGGTAGTTGCATAGAACTCTCCGCCCCTCAGGAGCCCTCCTGAGGAGGACACTCCTTCAGAGGTCTTGGCTTCGTCCACCTCATGAGAGTCTTGTTGTGTTGGTGTCGAAGCTGGGCCGTACCAGGCCGTCGATGGAGCCACGTGGTGGGCTGCAGGCAGGCATGACTGGATACCCCCAAGTCCAGGACGCCGACAGTAGCCCCTGGGCCCAAGGCGTGCTCAGACTTGGCTTCTAGGCGAAGCTAAAGAGAAAGTGCGGAGCGCCGCGGGTGAGGGAGTCCAGGATTAGGGGGTCCTCGGGCAGCCGTACTAGATGCTTATGCCGGACTATTGGACTATGAAGATACAAGACTGAAGACTTCGTCCTGTGTCCGGGTGAGACTCTCCTTTGCGTGGAAGGCAAGCTTGGCAATTCGGATATATAGATTTCCTTCTCTGTAACCGACTCTATGTAACCCTAGCCCCCTCCGGTGTCTATATAAACGGGAGGGTTTAGTCCGTAGGACAAGAACAATCATAATCATAGGCTAGCTTCTAGGGTTAGCCTTTACGATCTCGTGGTAGATCAACTCTTGTAATACTCATATCATCAAGATCAATCAAGCAGGAAGTAGGGTATTACCTCCATAGAGAGGGCCCGAACCTGGGTAAACATTGTGTCCCCTGCCTCCTGTTACCATTAGCCTTAGACGCACAGTTCGGGACCCCCTACCCGAGATCCGCCGGTTTTGACACCAACATTGGTGCTTTCATTGAGAGTTCCACTGTGTCGTCACCGTAAGGCTTGATGGCTCCTTCAATCATCAACAACTATGCAGTCCAGGATGAGACTTTTTTCCCCGGACAGATCTTCGTGTTCGGCGGCTTTGCACTGCGGGCCAATTCGCTTGGCCATCTGGAGCAGATCGAAAGCTATGCCCCTGGCCGTCAGGTCAGATTTGGAAGCCTAAACTTCACGGCCGACATCCGCGGAGACTTGATCTTCGATGGATTCGAACCACAGCTGAGCGTGCCGCACTGTCACAATGGGCATGATTTAGCTCTGCCGCCGGACAGTGCCCTGGAAGCCGCACATGAGTCCGCTCCAACCCCTAGTTCGGAGCCGACCACGCAGATCGAGGACAGGTGGCTGTACGCCGCCTCGGGAACTACAATCTCTACGGCAATGGAGCCGAACACTGACCTTGTCCCTTGTAAAGCTCGTGACTCTGAGGTGCCGGACTCCGAACCTCCTGCGCCCCTACCAATCGAATCCGATTGGGCGGCGATCATGGAGTTCACCGCCGCGGACATCTTTCAGCACTCACCCTTTGGCGACATTCTGATTTTGCTAAAACGTCTCTCGTTATCAGGAGAGCGCTGGACGGACTGCGGTCAGGACGGTTGGGATGCGGACGATGAAGAAATTCAAAACCCACCCACCACCCACTTTGTAGCCACTGTCGACGATCTAACCGACGTGCTAGACTACGACTCCGAAGACATCGACGGTATGGACGATGATGCTGGAGACGACCAAGAACCAGCGCATACCGAGCACTGGAAAGCCACCTCAACTCATGATGTATACATGGTGGACACCCCAAAAGGAAGCGATAACGAGGAACAACGGGACGCGGCGAAGGATAATTCCCCCAAAAAACAACCAAAACGGCGACACAAGCGCCGCCCTAGGTCCCGCCTCGACAACAACAGCACTCATAATGACCCAGCCATAGAGCAGGGCAAACCAGTGGGCGACGAACATGCAACCAAGCAACCATCCGAACAGGATGAATCGGATAATCAATCCATTCCCGGCGAAAACAATAGTCTAGACGATCTCACGCCAGACACACCAGCGGAGCATAAGAACCTTCACAATAGGCTTGCCGCCACTGCAAGAAGTCTCAAGAAGCAAAAACGGAAGCTCAAAACAGCGGAAGACATACTCAGAATGAGATGGAGCAAAGTACTCAAGAACGCGGACAAATATGGCAACAGCCACCAAACAAAGAGCTACCCGAAGCGCAAGCTGCTGCCCGAATTCGACGAGGTGGCCGTAGAGCCCCCACAGTCAAAAATCAAAGAGGCCGCCTGGCCGGATAGATGACCAGATAACAGGCCTAGAGCGACAAGCGGCGCCGCACACAAGCCGGCACATGATCCTCGCAAAACATATGGCCCGGTCAGGTCCATTTATGGGACAAAAAAGAGGGCCCCAGGAAGTAACATAACACGCCGAGTGTTCGAAGACAACAGCA
Source organism: Triticum dicoccoides (assembly GCF_002162155.2). Lineage (NCBI taxonomy): Eukaryota > Viridiplantae > Streptophyta > Magnoliopsida > Poales > Poaceae > Triticum > Triticum dicoccoides. The sequence continues at coordinate 251,828,888 of NC_041389.1, forward strand.
CACCCAAATACAGGGGCGCCGCACACCCACTATGTTTCACCAATGAGGTGCTGGATCATGAATTTTCAGCAGGGTTCAAGCCCGTAAACATAGAGGCATACGACGGAACAACAGACCCCGGAGTCTGGATTGAGGATTACATCCTGCACATACATATGGCTAGAGGAGACGATCTCCACGCCATAAAATATCTGCCCCTCAAGCTCAAAGGGCCAGCTCGGCATTGGCTCAAAAGCCTCCCAGAAAATACCATTGGAAGTTGGGAAGAGCTCGAGGATGCATTTAGAGCAAATTTTTAGGGGACTTATGTCCGCCCTCCGGATGCAGACGATTTAAGTCACATAACCTAACAGCCCGAAGAATCAGCGCGCCAATTTTGGAACAGGTTCCTCACCAAAAAGAACCTAATAGTCGACTGTCTGGATGCCGAAGCCTTAGCAGCTTTTAAACATAACGTCCGAGACGAATGGCTCGCCAGACACCTCGGCCAGGAAAAGCCAAGAACAATGGCCGCGCTAACAAGCCTCATGACCCGCTTTTGCGCGGGTGAAGACAGCTGGCTAGCAAGATGCAGCACCAGCGACCCGAGTACATCCGAGATCAGAGATGGAAACGGAAAATCACGGCGTAGAAAGGACCAGCGCCGAAATAAAGAAAAGAGCCCAAAGAACACAGCGGTCGCCGGATTCAAAAGCTCGCGACCGAACAACAAAACACTGCCTCTTAAGGACAACAGTGACGAGCTATCCAACTTAAACAAAATTTTGGATCGGATATGTCAAATCCACAGTACCCCCGGGAAGCCTGCAAACCACACCCACCGAGATTGTTGGGTCTTCAAACAGTCCGGCCGACTCAACACCGAACACAAGGGGCTCGACGCGCCAAGCAAGGATGACGATGAACCCCACCAGCAGAGCGCCGGAAAACAAAAGAATTCCCACAAGAAGTCAAAACAGTAAACTCACTTCATGTGATAATACGGAACAATAGTGCGGCACCCGCTAAAGTACGTGTCGCACGATCCACCCCAGCGGAACCCTGAGATTGGATGTCAAAACCAATTACTTTCAACCACCTGGACTATTCCAAAAGTATTCGAAACGCAGGATGGACTGCTTTGATATTGGATCCTATAATCGACGGACTACAATTGACACAAGTCCTAAAGGATGGCGGCAGCGATTTAAACCTGCTATATCTGGACACCATCCGCAAGTTGGGGATAGACCCTACTAAAATTCTCCATAGCCGCACTTCCTTCAAAGGAGTTACGCCAGGCCCTTACGCCAAGTGCACGGGCTCATTACTACTAGAAGTTGTGTTCGGATCACCTGACAACTTCTGTCGCGAAAAGCTAATCTTCCATGTCGGTCCATTCAAAAGTAGCCATCAAGCACTATTGGGACGTGAAGCTTTCGCCCGCTTTAACGCAATACCGCACTACGCGTCTCTTACACTTAAAATGGCCGGTCCACGCGGCATCATCTCATTAAAAGGTCGTTTAAGACCCCGGACATGGCTAGACAAGTCCGGCACAAATAAACTAGGGGCTCCCTAGCCGCATACCCCTTCACAAGGGGCTGCGCGTACAAACAATAAAGAGCCACTAAAAGCTCAACTTTATTCATTCATTCATACTTTGCTTTCAATAAAAAAAATTGCACGATTTCTTTTCAAGCTAAGTTCCTCTCTTTTTATAGATGAACAACGTGCACACCCGTCCAGGATACAGCACAATGGAGACACATGCGCAGACGTGCAGCAGGGTCCCGTCCCAAGGATTCTTTTCAGATTAAGACCCTGCGTAAACCTTTCTTACTGTCTCTTGTTGATTCATATCCCACGGTTTTTTACCATAACCAACGAGGAGGCTGGCGTTTTGGCATCGGCCGCGCCAGAAATTCTTGCCTGTACCTGGACACTAGGGACTTAGGGCATTGTTCTGCCCGTTATCATAAAGACCGAATACCTTAGGGAGTGTTCGGCGTCTCGAGTTAGGCCTTATATGCATCAGCTCCGAATCATGTCTTTGGTCAAATGTTGGGTTTGCCCGGCTCCTGTGTTTTGCTGCCTTACGTTCCGTATCATCGGCTAACGCGGCACCAGGAGAACTACTGCGATTGTGCCCCGGTTCGGCCGGGCGAGAACCTCAGTAGAGAAAGCCGAAAGCTGACTGTCATGATACAACGAGAGACTGGTTAACCACTCGATCGACTACCGGAATGTTTAGAATTCCTCCGCTTTGATGAAGGACCGTTTCCCGGTCAGGCACATACGCGCCCCGAATTCGGTGAGCGTGGTGCTCCTAGGGGCTATATCGTAGCCCCACCCTCAAACTCCTATGGCTAAGTGAAAGTGATAAAGCATTATAGTCCGGTTGCCTCGTTTGCTACGCTACCACCTCCTTCACAGGACCAAGACGTTGGATTAAGTGTGAAAATGCGCTATTTTTGCAAACACCCCCGCACCATGTGCGTGGGGGCTGAAGCCGAAGACTGCCATCTTTCAGGTTATACACAGGTATACATTAACGTCCGCACAGGAGATATTTCAATACTTGAACACACAAGTATAAAAAGCACTGATATTATATATATAGTCTTACAAATCATAGAAATCATTTAAACATGACATTCTTTGAGCACTGTGACTCTATTGCACGAGCACCCCGCATAACTTCCCCAAAATAGTGCTCGGCAGGTAACCAGCTCTCGTCCAAACCCCGGGTTGCAACATCGGTGGCATCCATTTCCGTCCAGTACGTCTTCACACGGGCGAGGGCCATCCGTGCACCCTCTATGCAGGCCGACCGCTTCATCGCCTTGATATGCGGCACCGCCCCAAGGAATTGCTGCAATAAGCCAAAATAACTTTTCAGCTTGGGCCTATCCGGCCAGACATGAGCCACGATATCCGTCGTGGCAAGTCCGGACAGTCTATTCAGCTGAGCCCACTCAGCCAACCTATTAGTCAGCGGAAGTGAACGCTCCGGACTGTGGAATTGAGACCAAAACAGCTCTTCTGTCTCGTGATCCTTTTGACTTCGGAAGTGCACAACGGCATCTGCCGCACTCGCCGCTAAATCCATATAAGGATCCTCCGGACCCCACAGCTGGCCAAGATGAGTATACATCGGATCTGTGAACCTCCTGCGCAGCAGAAAAGACTTGGCAGCCGCAATATCTCCGGCCTGACGCAGCTCCTCCTTTATAGCCCTCATTGCAGAACGAGCATCCTTGGCTTCGGCGGTGGCCTTCTTCAGGCTTTCTTGCTCTGCTCGGCGCTCTTTTTCAAGAACCTCATAGCGGTCGGTAACATCTTTCAGCTTCACGGCCATTTCGGCCATCTCCCCCCTGCTTCGGCAGTGAGCAGCCCTTTCGGCTTTTAGCTCTTCGGCCGCCTTCGAGGCAGCCACATCACTCCTCCTGGCCTGCTCCTTGGCTCGAGCAAGCTCTGCTCAAAGGTCCTCCACAGTAGCGGCACCATCTGCATCAAGCACACATATTGTAAGGAGTGAGCTTCGGCTCCCTTACTAGGTGACCACGGAGAAACAACCTACCTCGCGACTCCTCAAGTCGCTTATTGACCAGCGCGATGTCCACATCCGCAATGTCGAGTTGCCGCCTTAGTTCAGCAACTCCATCAGTCTGGCTGGCCACCGGACTATCCGCCACCTGTGTAGGAAAGGCGAGAATTAATACCTGAGATTATGATCCTCGGCATGATGTCGCCTTCGACAACATACCGAGTCTCAGGGGCTACTATCTATACAGGGCGCGCTTTATGTGCAAAACTGTCAAGAGGTATGTCATTTTTACGTACCTCAAACCCCGCCAGCAAACTTCTGACGGCATCGTGCAACCCGCCTTCGGCGGATGAAATTCTTCCAATCACCATACTCATCAATGTACGGTGATCTTCTGAGATAGACGCCCTCTCAAGCAGATCCTTCAGCTCCCCCGGCCGTACACCAGCTGGTGCCGAACTCTTCGGCCCTGCCGGACCTGGGGATACCCTTCGTGATGACACCTCAGGGTCGTCCGCCCCACTTGACGGTGCGGTAGATGGAGGCATCTCGCTCTCCATCATCTCCGGACGAAGGTCCCCCGAAGACGAGCTCATCTGAGAAGGACGGAGATCCGAACTACAAGGTAAAAACTTAGGTTATCCTCAGAAGCACAAATAGGGATGTCCCTTATTACAAAACTCCCCTTTTTGTACTTACGGCTCGCTGGAGGGCTGATTCCTTAGGGGAGATAGTGCGGCCGGGGCCTCCCCAGACGCAGGACCCTCCGGTGAAGATCTCTTCCCCCGCTTCGAGGCCTTGGCCTCCGGGTTTTCGGAAGCGGTCCTCTTCTCCCCTTGGAAGGAGGGATTCTCGATCCCCCCTTTCTCAAAAGCCTCCTTGGTATAGGCGGTAGTTCCTCTGTTCTCCCCTTCGCCTTCCTCTGAAGGCGCAACCTCCAGCATCCTGACCAGCACGGGATCCGGCGTGGTCTCCGGGAGGGGGGCGGACACCGTATCAGTTTTGCTTGCGCTATCCACTCATGTTCAGAGGACAATTGGTTAAAAGGCAAATCCTAGAAATGCAAACGAACGGTATGTCCGGACACAGAGCTACTTACTTGTGTATCCGGGCGATTGCAGCTTAGGCCGGTGTCCTCGGTCAATTCCGGACACACCTCTTGTGATCCGAAGAACAGTTTGTACATCTCCATGGGTGTCATACCCATGAAGTGTTGGAGAATTCGTGGTCCCTCCGGATTGAATTCCCACAACCGGAGAGGACGCCATTTGCAGGGCAGAAGACGCCTAATCAGCATGACCTGCATCACCATGACCAGATCGATCTCCCTCGCTTGGAGGTCTCGAATCCGGCCTTGCAATAGGGGCACGTCCTTTGACGGCCCCCAGTTGAGCCCTTGGTTGACCCATGACATCAGCCGTCGTGGAGGTCCCGAGAGAAAGATGGGCGGCGGCTTCTGCCTGCTGCCCCTGGGAGCGGTAATATAAAACCACTCCTGTTTCCACAAGCCGAGCTCCTCCTGGAAAGAGCCCTCGGGCCATGGAGCATCGGCCCTCTTGCTTACAACCACCCCACCGCACTCTGCTTGGCGCCCCTCGATCATCTTCGGCTCCACGTTAAAGGTTTTGAGCCACAAACTGAAGTGGGGGGTAGTGCGAAGGAAGGCCTCGCAGATGACAATGAATGACGAGATGTGGAGGATGGACTCCGGAGCCAGGTCATGGAATTCCAACCCATAGTAAAACATGAGCCCTCTCACAAAAGGATCCATAGGGAAGCCTAAACCCCGACGGAGGTGGGACACAAACACGACGCTTTCGCCGGGCTCGAGAGTGGGAATGACTTGCCCTTGGGCGGGCAGCCTATGCGAAATCTCGTAGGTCAAGTACTTGGCTTCTCTCAGCTTTTGCACGTCCTCTTCCGTGATGGAGGAGGGCATCCACTGGCTCTCTAGGTCGGATCCGGACATCATTGAAGGTCCGAGGCGCTCGAATCTGAGGCTCTGGGTGTTGGAACTCGGGGAGAGGGGCAGATTCGATTGAGGATTGAAGAATAGAAACGAGCCTTGGTCCCATTATAAAGAGGGAGAACACCAAGAGCCGTCCCCGTTTGGGACTCGCCTTCGATAGAGGAGGCGTGGCAACGGGCGCGGTTGGATTACCCACGTCCGTATTGATGGGAATCCCGGAATAAGGGGAACACGATCTCTGCTTCGACAAGACGTGCCAAGGAAACCGCTTCGCTAAACGCGCTGAGCGGTATAGTAAAAACGATTCAAGTAAAGGCTTGGTAGTGGTGTGACGTCATGCCACAAAATATGTCAGCAGATTGAACTTGTGTACATATTATTCTCTCTACGGTGGTATGTGGAATTTATTTTGCAGAGCCGGACACTATCCTAGTGTTCACAAATCTTCTAAGATTAATTCGAAGGAGGAACCCGCCTTGCAATGCCGAACAATATGCGCGCCGGACTCATCGTCATTGAAGCCTGGTTCAGGGGCTACTGAGGGAGTCCTGGACTAGGGGGTGTACGGATAGCCGGACTATCATCATCGGCCGGACTCCAAGACTATGAAGATACAAGATTGAAGACTTCGTCCCATGTCCGGATGGGACTTTCCTTGGCGTGGAAGGCAAGCTTGGCAATACGGATATGTAGATCTCCTACCATTGTAACCGACTCTGTGTAACCCTAGCCCTCTCCGATGTCTATATAAACCGGAGGGTCTTAGTCCGTAGGACGAACAACCATTACAACAATGTTACCATAGGCTAGCTTCTAGGGTTTAGCCTCCTTGATCTCGTGGTCGATCTACTCTTGTACTACCCATATCATCAATATTAATCAAGCAGGAGTAGGGTTTTACCTCCATCGAGAGGGCCCGAACCTGGGTAAAAACATCGTGTCCCTTGTCTCCTGTTACCATCCGCCTAGACGCACAGTTCGGGACCCCCTACCCGAGATCCGCCAGTTTTGACACCGACACATTCCTTGACAACTTCCAGGGCACTTATGTGCGACCACCGGATGCTGATGACTTAAGTCACATAACCCAACAGCCCGGAGAGTCAGCCAAGAAATTCTGGACTCGGTTCTTAACTAAAAAGAACCAAATTGTCGACTGTCCGGATGCCGAAGCCCTAGCGGCCTTTAAGCATAACATCCGCGATGAGTGGCTTGCCAGACACCTCGGCCAAGAGAAGCCGAAATCCATGGCAACCCTTATGACACTCATGACCCGCTTTTGTGCGGGCGAGGACAGCTGGTTGGCTCGTAGCAACAGCACAGCAAAAAATCTTGGCACTTCGGATGCCAGAGATAGCAATGGCAAGCCTCGGCAGAACAGACACAAGCGTCGAATAATGGCGATAACGCCGAAGACACGACCGTCAATGCCGGATTCAGTGGCTCTAAATCCGGTCAACGGAAAAGGCCATTTAAAAGAAACAATCTGGGCCCGTCCACAGCACCCCTGAGCACCCCTGATAAACCAGCCAACCACACCAACAAAGAATGTTGGGTATTTAAATAGGCTGGCAAGTTGAATGCTGAAAACAAGGAAAAGGGGCCGCATAGTGATGACGATGAAGAGCCCCGGCCGCCAAACACAGGAGGACAGAAGAAATTTCCTCCCCAAGTGAAAGCGGTAAATATGATATACGCCACCCATATTCCCAAGCAGGAGCGGAAGCGTGCACTAAGGGACGTCTACACAATGGAGCCAGTCGCCCCAAAGTTCAACCCATGGTCTTCCGGCCCGATCACCTTTGATCGCAGGGACCATCCGACCAGTATTCGTCATGGCGGCTCAGCCGCACTGGTCCTTGACCCTATCATTGACGGATTCCACCTCACACGAGTCCTCATGGACAGTGGTAGCAGCCTGAACCTGCTCTATCAGGATACAGTGCGCAAAATGGGTATCGATCCCTCAATGATCAAACCCACCAAAACCACGTTCAAAGGTGTCATACCATGTGTAGAGGCCTGTTGTACAGGCTCAATCATGCTGGAAGTGGTCTATGGATCACCGAACAACTTCCGAAGTGAGGAGTTAATCTTCGATATCGTCCCCTTCCGTAGTGGTTATCATGCACTGCTAGGATGAACCTCATTTGGTCGATTCAATGCGGTGCCACACTACGCCTCTCTCAAGCTCAAGATGCCCGGACCTCCCGGTGTTATAACAGTCAATGGAAATACAGAGCGCTCCCTCTGTACGGAGGAGCACACTACGGCCCTTGCAGCAAAACTACAGAGCAGCCTCCTTAGGCAGACCTTCAATTCGGCAATAAAGCCCCCTGACACCGTCAAGCGAGTCTGGAGTACTCTGCAACAGGATCGTCCGGCCCATCCAGAGCTCGCCTAGCAATTCGGCCTCCGTCCTTGCCCCAGTCAAACAGTGAAATTCGTGTCGCGCGTACATAATTACGCACTCAAAATACCATGGGCATAGATGGAGGCACAGCTACACCGCGGTCCACAATGCGGCTCAACCGCCCCGGAATCCGCATACCTTCATCTTTTTCTTTCTTTCAGGTCCCTATCTTCTTGAGGCTCTTCCGATAACCCGATTATCGGACTCATCACGGGACGGAAACGCCAAGGAGGCAAGGAGCTTTGACGTACAAGGGAATCCCCATGTGGTCTCTGATAACGATCGCTATACCTATTTTACATACCTGCACGCAGCTCGCCCTTGGTTAGGGCATGTCAAATAAGCCCTTTTTTGCTTATCGCACTACCTGTATACATACGCCTTGACATATCATTCAAATAACAAGGGAAAATAATTTATAGTGTTAGCTTATTACTTCATTTACTTTTTCCTTGACTGTTTATTTTTTACAAATCGCACCCGTACACTCTGGTACATTCAGTTCGCCAGGGGTTTCAGTGTACCCCAAAACACGGCAAGAAAGTCCGAACTTTTTCGACAGTGCGGCACCCCGAACTTATAGCATTATATGCATCAACTCTGAATCATGTCTTGGGTCAATAGTTGGGTTGCCTAGCTCCTGTGCTTGCTAGCCTACGTTCTGCTATATCGGCTAGGGTAGTAAAGGGAGAACTACTTCTATTGTGTCCCGGTTCTTCCGGACGAGCACCTCAGTAGAGAAAGCTCAAAACTGACTGTCATGATGTGGCGAGAGCTGGTCGCTGTTCGAGAGGTTTCAAATCCTTGAAGATTTTTTCTGCTTTAGGCGAGGAATCGGTCTTTGTCTGATTTAGGCATGTATAGCGCCCCAAGTTCGGCCTTCCGAATATCAGGGGCTACGCCAAAATTTAAAATTATAGAACTTCTATGGCTAAGTGAGGGTGATAAAGTTGTATAGTCCGATTGCCTTGTTCGTTGCGCTAAATACCTCCTTAAAGGACGAAAAATTTGTATAAAGAGCGTTTAGATTTGTCCCGAACACCCCTGTACTAGTTACATGGGGGCAAAAGCCGATGACTGGCCAACTCTCAGATTTTATAAACGGCCGCACAGGAGGTAAAATTTTAAATCAACAAGCGTTATATTGTGCAAATGAACTTATTTCATATTACAGGATAAAATGAGTGCATCCACTCAAATATTACATCCTTAGCACATTGCTCTGTCACAAGGTGGGAACCCTTCACGACACTAACATAGTAATTTTCGGGCCGGTGGTGCTCCTTTCCCCTTGGTGGCCCCTCGGTCATCAGCTTTTCGGCATCCATCTTCGCCCAGTGCACTTTTGCGCGGACGAAGTCCATTCGCGCACCTTCAATGCAAACTGGCCGCTTTATGACTTCGAGCCGCGGGCAGGCATTCCGAAGCCGCTTCATGAGGCCAAAGTAGCTATTGGGCATAGGCTCGGCAGGCCAGCTCCGGACTATGAGGTCCTTCATGGCCAGTTCGGCTGCCTTGTGCAGTTCGACCAGTTGCTTCAGCTGGTCGCTTAAGGGCATTGGATGTTCTGTCCCAAGATACCGAGACCAGAACAACTTCTCCGTTGAGCTCCCTTCTTCGGCTCGGTAGAACTCCGCAGCATCAGATATGCTGCGCAGAAGATCTGCGAACGCTCCTAGAGAGCTCCCAATTCGGGTAAGTAAAAGGAAAGTCTCCTTCACATGCTTGCTTGCATAATGAATGCCTTAACCGCTGCAATATTCTTGGCCTCTTGAATCTTTCGGAGGGCCTTTTAGGCTTCGGCTTTCGCATCTTGCGCACTGTGGAGGGCCTTAGAAAGCTCAGACTCTTGAGTCTTAGAGTCGCGATCCAAGGACTTGTATTTCTAGACGAAATCCTGGAGCTCTTGATAGACCTGTTGACCCGGGCCTCTTGCTTCTCGCGCTCGGCGCGTTCCTTGGCTGCTTTGTCTTTGGCCCCGGCAGCACCTTCTTAAGGGCTGCCACTTCGTTCGTGGCCCCTAATAAAGCCCATGACGCTTCTATTAGTATAAGCCATTTATCCTTTATCAATATATAGATGGGGCATTGTGTACCTCGACTTTCCTCAAGCTGCCTCTTCATGAGGCCGAGCTCTCCCTCGGTCCGCCCCTGGTCCTGCTTTAGTCCAGAGACCTCCATAGTACGAGCGGCAGCGGCCAGCAGCGACGCCTGCTTATTCACATAATACATATTCTGTTAGACTCCTGTGAACATTAATTGATCCTCTGTTCGGCTTTTCTTTCCGAACACCAAACAGAGCATCAGGGGCTACTGTCTATATTGTGATACTCTCTCACAATTTTATTACTTACCTCAAAGCGTGTTAGGAGGCTAGCGCAGGCTTCTGTAAATCCTCTTTTGCCGGAACGGACCTTCTCAATCACCGTACTCATAAGAGTAGGTGTTCTTCATCAATGGAAGCGCCATGAAGCGCTTCCAACAAGTTGTCCGATGCCTCTAGATGGACAGAGGTCATTGGTATAGGCGGCTCGCCCTCCTTAGAAGGAGGCTGCCTGCTTGAGTTCGGAACCACTTGGGGTTCCGGAGCTGTATTCGGCTGGGGGCCAAACTGGCTGCGGCCCCCACTATCGGATTCCATGGGGGTCTTCCCCCCATGTGCCTGGCGACAGGGATTTCGCCAGGGGGTGTCTCCGGAACTGTCTCCCCCAGACCCGGTATCCTTCGAGACAACACCACGGTGTCGTCCGCGGGCCTGGGGGAGGAGGCTGTCGGAAGCGAATTGATGTTCATCGCCGATGGGCCCAGAGACCCCTCCGAAGAGGAGGATGACTCGATGTGGGATTCGCTCGGACTGCATGTGCATGTTCAACATGATAAGAAGCAATCAAGCATACATACCAGAAGTATTATAGTGTCCGGATACTTACGACTAAGCCAGGGGCTTGTCTGTCACGCCCAAGATGCGATACTATCCTAAAGAGACTCGAAGGTCCCACCAAGGATAGAATCGCATATTGATACGCTTTTGCAAGGTGGATATCATTACATCAACAGTACATAATAGATGGGGATACATACAAAAGGCATACACTGCCACACGAATACAACATCATTTTACATAAGAGCACCATACGACTATAGATGAAACACAAACAGAAACTCAAACGACATCCACCCTGCTAGCCTAGGCTGCCGACCTGGAACCTATCCCCTGATCAAAGAAGAAGAAGAAGAAGAACTCCAAAACAAGCAAACATCGCTCTCGCGTCATGATCATCGCATAACCTGTACCTGCAACTGTTCTTCTAGTAATCTGTGAGCCACGAGGACTCAGCAATCCCATTACCATGGGTATCAAGACTAGCAAAGCTTAATGGGAAAGGAAGGGGTAAAGTGGTGAGGTTGCAGCAGCGTCTAAGCATATAGGGTGGCTAACATACGCAAAGAAGAGCGAGAAGAGAAACAACGGAACGGTCATGAAACTAGCAATGATCAAGAAGTGATCCTGAACTCCTACTTATGTCAAACATAACCAAAACCGTGTTCACTTCCCGGACTCCGCCGAAAAGAGACCATCACGGCTACACACACGGTTGATGCGTTTTAATTAATTCAAGTGTCAAGTTATCTACAACCGGACATTAACAAATTCCCATCTGCCACATAACCATGGGCATGGCTATCGAAAGTTTATACCCTGCAGGGGTGTCCCAACTTAGCCCATCACAAGCTCTCACGATCAATGAAGGATATTCCTTCTCCCAGGAAGACCCGATCAGTCTCAGAATCCCGGTTTACAAGGCATTTCGACAATGGTAAAACAAGACCAGCAAAGCCGCCCGATGTGCCGACAATCCCGATAGGAGCTGCACATATCTCGTTCTGAGGGCAACACCGGATGAGACTAGCTACGAGTAAAACCATCCCTCAAGTTTCCCCGAGGTGGCCCCGCAGGCAGCTCGGTTCGGACCAGCACTTAGAGAAGCACTGGCCGGGGGGGGGGGGCTAAAATAAAGATGACCCTCGGGAGCACGACTCCCAAGGGAAAAGTATAGGTGGTGGTGAGGCAAATGGTAAAACCAAGGTTGGGCCTTGCTGGAGGAGTTTTATTCAAAGCGAACTGTCAAGGGTGTCCCATAAATCACCCAACCGTGTAAGGAACGCAAAATCAAGGAACATAACACCGGTATGACGGAAACTAGGGCGGCAAGAGTGGAACAAAACACCAGGCATAAGGCCGAGCCTTCCACCCTTTACCAAGTATATAGATGCATTAATTAAATAAGAGATATTGTGATATCCCAACATAATCCTGTCCATCATGGAGCAATCTTCAACTTCACTTGCAACTAACAAGGATATAAGAGGGGTTGAGCAAAGCGGTAACATAGCCAAGCAACGGTTTGCTAGGAAGGATGCAAATGTTAGAGGCTGACATGGCAATTTGGGAGGCTTGAAGAGCAAGTGATAGGTAGCGCAGCATAGCGATAGAATGAAGCAACTAGCATAGCAATGACAGTAGTGAGATCCAGAGTAACGGTCATCTTGCCTGAAATCTTGCTAGGAAGAAGAATGAGTCCATGAAGAAGATGAGTCCACAAAGACGAACCAAGCGTAGACGAACGAATCCTCACGATCGCAACGAAACGGGAACTATCGAGAAGAAGCACACAACATGGTAAACACACCACACATATACATGACATGATGCTCAACCAAGTATGATGCAAGACAGGGCTACATGAAGCTACTCATGGCAAGAGATGATGCATACAAGGACAACACATCAAAGCAAGGTTAAATGAGGCCTAAAACAACATATAACAATTCCGGTAAGTCCTCATATGCAAATTTTAGAATCTGGTATAGAACTGAATAAACCTTATGTTCAAGTTGTTAAACAGCAAGTTAAGATGCACCAAGATGATCTACACGAGAGTCTAGTCAAGTTACATATAAAGTTCATTTAATTCGGAGCTACGGCCTAGAAGATATGAGCAAAACAAGTTAAGCATCGCATTGCTGCAAAATGCATACAAAAATCAAGCAAACACTCTCAAAACATGGATTGAACATGATAATATGAAACTTCATGCAATATCAAGCAAGTTTCATATATAGCACACTCAAAACGGAGCAACGGTTCAACACATACACATGAAACAAGTTTAAAGGACAAGCTGTCCAAAACAACAACTATGCATCTAGCAAGCATCAAAACAATATGCTACACCACCTCAAAATAAGAACAAAAGGCATGGGCATGAAATACAGGTAAAGCATTACAAAACATGAACACTGAGCTATCTCCATAGAGCAACATAACATGCTCAAAAGGACATGGCAAGATTGCAAATAATAACAGTTTCGCAGACTTAGCAGAAATCACTGGAGATGGCAGAAATAACATCAGGTTGTAATGTTTAGAGCTATCAAACAACATGTTACATGAACTTAACATGGAAAACAAAGGTATGGCATGCTAATACTAAAGACAAAGAACAAAACTCCCTTAATGAACATATTCCAAAGATCAACAGAAAAGATGGTAGCATCCATGCAAACATGGCAAATGATATGACAGATTCAGACATGGCAGGAACAACGATAAGTAGGCATGTTGGTGAGCCTGTAACACGCACCACAGAGCAATACATGGCATGACAAGGTAACCAGCAGGAACATGACATATTTATGAAGCTATACATGGCAAGAACAAGTTCATAGGGTTCATGGATCACTAGTTATTGACATGGCAAAACTGAAATTAATGTTAACAGGCTGACAGCAACATTATTTAGCAAATTTGGAGCATGATATGAATAATCTACAGCAAGCTATAAATGCAACCAGGGGCATGGATGGATAGAGCATGACATGTATAACAAAACATCCTTAGTGAATATCTCCAGATTATGCATAGAATGACTTGTAGCAGCAGGTTTCCAAAGCATCATGGTATAACAGTTTCAGCCTAGCAAAACAGTAAGAGCAAGTACCCTACTACACAAGCTTGATGCACTCACTACAAGACTCACAAAAATACATGGATTGCACCACTGTAAAGATGACATGATGTAGCTCAAAACTCATGTAGACATCAAGCTCATAGGACTCACACACAAAATGCAATGAAAAATACAAATCACCAAGTTCTGTTAACATACAGCAGTTAACATCATATAGCACTCTTGCAATGATGATTAGGGCATCAATATGGATTCAAACAAACATGGACAATGGAACACAATTAAGAGCATCTAATAATGAACATTTTGATATATTACATGCACAAAATGGAGCAGCACACAAGAAGTTATGGCATGATGAACATGATACCAGAATGCAAATATTTCGGAACTTGGGCGTTTTTTACCTCCGCGAAAGTCAACGCGGGACAGGACGGTGTGGGACGGTGGGTCCAGGGACGCAGTTTGGTTCGTCGAACGGGTAGATCTGTCCAGATCCGGCTGGCGATGAACTCCGGCGAGGTCGAGCGACCGGAGGTGGCGGTGAGGGTCCGGCGAGGCGAGGGCCGGTGGGGCAAGCGGCAGACGGCGAGGAGCTCGGGAAAAGCAGCGGTGGCGTGTGCCGGCGACGAGGAGGCGGTGGCTGGCGCGATCGGTGGCGAGCGTGAGGCAGCGGCCCGAGGTCGGACCGAGGAGGTGGCGTCGGCGAGGTCGGGCGACCGGCGAGGTGGGTGGCGGAGCTGGCGAGGTCGGTGGCGTAGGACGGTCGGGGCGGAGCAGCGGAGGAGAAGCGCGGGCGACGCGCGGGGAGGCGCCGGGGCTCGCTGGCGGGAGGAGCGAAGGCAGCGAGGGGCGGCGGATGGTGGCGCCGGCGGGCGGAGCAGCGGGCTCCAGCGCGGAAGCGCGGGTCGCGGCGGCGGGGCGCTCGGTCTTGAGGCAGCCCGGGGCGGGCCGGCCGTGGGCTCCGCGGGCCCGGCGGCGCGGAGGAAAGAGAAAGGCCGGTGAGGACACGTGGTGGCGCGCTATTAGACGAGGCGACGGGTGGACATGTCCGTCGTGGCGGAGACACATCCGGTGGCGCGGAGGAAGAGGAGGCTAGGGTTCATCCATGAAAAATGGAGGGGGAGGACCTATTTATAGGTAGAGGGAGCTAGGAGAGTCCAAATGAGGAGCGGTTTTCGCCCACACGATCACGATCGAACGACCGAGAGCATGGAGTGGGTTTGGATGGGCTCATGGGCTGTGGTGAAGAGGGGCTGGGCTGCAAAGAGAGAGGGGTTTCAGGCTACGCGGTTAACCGTTGGAGCGTCAAACGGAGTCCGAATGCGACGAAAATTGACAGGTGGTCTACCTACTCTAAAACAACACCTCATGCCAAGTTTCATCCCATTCCGAGAACATTTTTCCCCGCTCATGAAACAAGGTCTGAGAGGTGCGACGGGCGCGTGCGAGTGTGGTTGGGCTCAGAACGGACAACGGAGAGAACCGGGGGAACCCGAATGGATGCAAGTTTTGAAAAACATGCAGATGAAATGCAGATGATGACATGAGAAAATGCAACACGTAAGCAAAAGACATGGCAATGACGGTGAATAGCTAGAAGACACCTGGCGCATCGGATCCGGGGCGTTACAACTCTCCTCCACTATAAAGAGATCTCGTCCCAAGATCTTAGGAATGAGACGGAAGAGAAAGAGGAAGTGGTTAAGTAAGAACACAAGAGAGAAGATGAACAAAGTCGACAGCACTCAGTTAGAAAAGATGAACGGCGAATATGACGAGAATCAACTGCTCATGGAAACAAGATACACTCTGAAAGCACACGGTTAGAACAAGATAGAAAAGGAATAAGAATGAAAGAATTTAGGCAACACTACGGCTGAAACTGGGAGGAATACAACATGAACTTCACAAGACGGGATGGCACTTGACGAGATGAACAACACAATGCCTTCGGAAGAATTGAAACAATGGAATGAAATGAACGGATGAGAGAACAACAACTTCCACCATGAATGAATTTGATAGCATCCTTAGAAGAAGGTTAGAACGGAGTTGTTGCCGAAAAACAACAACAAACGAATAAGCTTGTTGTGGACTTATCAAAAACAACTCAAAACTTGAGGTGAAATTACACCGCAACCAATGTCTGAATAGCTGAGAAGAACGAAGAAATGCAAACTCCACTTCAGAAGAAAATGAGGAATTATTTGCACTTCGAGATGCAAGAAGAAAAGATAGTTGAACTCCACCAACAAAATCTTGATGAACTCTTGAAGAATGAATTAAATCATGAAGAACCACCATGAAGAACTCCGGTGACAAAAGGATGATGAGATAGAATGAAGGAAGAAAGAATAAGATGAGCCTTGCGGTGATTTAGATGGAGGTTCCATAGAAATGGCCAAGGAAAAATTGAACTCCGGAAAATAAAAGATGAAAACACTTGGAACTAGAATTTATTCACCAAGAACAAACTCCGAAGGAAGAGATTACTCACTTGGATGAAATAAGAATAAGATTTATTGTATGCTTATCCTTCATAAAATTAAATTGATGACAAGCAATGAATTTTTCATACTACTTATTCTTCTTGAAAAGGATTGAGAAGTGACATATCGCGAACTTGAGAAGGTCTTCATGAACCACCGGGGATTGAAAAGAACGAATGAATTAATATGATAATCAAAGAAAAAGAATCTTGAACGAACCACCGTAAAAATTTGAAAATGACTGATTAAAGAGAATGAATCACCGGGAAGAATTAGAAGAACCAATATGCTAGAGGGGATTTAGATGCAAAAGAACAAAGAGATCATGAGCTTTAAAGAACACTTCAACGAAGCACCGGGATAATTGGATAATGGTAACTGAAATGTGAGGACAAAGAATTCTTCAGGAATGATGGCTTTCGGTGAAAAAAAACAGGAAAAAAACTTATGACATACTCTGGATTAGTGAGATAGAGGAATATATGACAAATGGAATATTTTGAGAGCATAACAAGAAGCTAGAACCGCGAATCTTCGAGAGAACGGGCAAGATTTAGAGGAAAAACTCTTTTTCGGACTTCAAATGACGACAAGAAACACCACCAAAATTACTGAGATACTCCGGGAGAATGAAAGGCGAAGAGGTTGAGCCAACAATGAAAGAATTTGAAAATGATCTTGGAGAAGCCATCTGACTGATGGGATCCATTCTTACGTCACACTTGAAAAGAATTTGAGAATAACACCGGGAGAATTAGAAGAGTTAGGTAGGATCCCGGGAAAAGACATGTGGGTTAGGGCCCACTAAAAGAAAACACCGTTGTAAAGGATTGGTTAAAAGATAGATGATGCACCGGAACAATTGAAATATTTGAATAAGGTGACAACCTTGACTTAATTCGAACACAGACGAATCTCTTGAGATGTCTTGAGCACTCCGAAAATATAAACTGGCGAGAGGCGAACGGGCAAGGGGAAAACATTTGAGCCGAGGAAAAGCATATGATCAACACCGAATACTTGAATTGGGTCCACCGGAAAAGAAAAACAAGATGAACAATGATGAACTAGGTGAGAATTCACCGGATGAGACAATTGAGGAAAGACTGAAGAGGCTCCGCACGAATGAAATTGATGGTCGAAAGAGACTCAAACTCCGGGAAGAAGAGGGTGGGAGGGCGGGAAAATAAAGGCACCTGGAAGGGAGAACCGACGAATAGAAAACACCGGTTGAAAGAAAGCAAAGGTTTCACACGAGTAGGATGGATACTCGATTACGGACTCCGACTCCAAGAAGAAAAAGGGTGGGTGGGTGGTAAAAGAAGACAACTGAGGATTGAACTTGGCAAACATGAAGACACTCGAGTCAACTTGACGAGAAATGCACTGGATGAAAAAAAACTAAGAAACAATGAACGAAAAACTAACCATGTGATCCTAAGGAAAAATTTGAAGGGGAAGAGGAGTAATTCAAATCACCTACGTCAAGATTTCTCACCAGAGCGACGAAGGGGCTGAGGAGTAAAAAGAATTCCTACTCTCCGATATAACTAGACTCCAAAATAGTTTCTTCTAGACTTGACAGTGGCCAAGCTACACGATCAAACAAGGGGGGCTCCTAAGATCGGTCGAGGCTCTGATACCAACTTGTCACGCCCAATATGCGATACTATCCTAAAGAGACTCGAAGGTCCCACCAAGGATAGAACCGCATATTGATACGCTTTTGCAAGGTGGATATCATTACATCAACATTACATAATAGATGGGGATATATACAAAAGGAATACACTGCCACATGAATACAACATCATCTTACATAAGAGCACCATATGACTACGGATGAAACACAAACAGAAACTCAAACGACATCCACCCTGCTAGTCCAGGATGCCGACCTAGAACCTATCCCCTGATTGAAGAAGAAGTAGACTACAAAACAAGCAAACATCGCTCTCGCGTCATGATCATCGAATAACTTGTTCCTGCAACTGTTGTTGTAGTAATCTGTGAGCCACGAGGACTCAGCAATCCCATTACCATGGGTATCAAGACTAGCAAAGCTTAATGGGAAAGGAAGGGATAAAGTGGTGAGGTTGCAGCAGCGTCTAAGTATATAGGGTGGCTAACATACGCAAAGAAGAGCGAGAAGAGAAACAACGGAACGGTCGTGAAACTAGCAATGATCAAGAAGTGATCCTGAACTCCTACTTACGTCAAACATAACCCAAAACCGTGTTCACTTCCCGGACTCTGCCGAAAAGAGACCATCACGGCTACACACACGATTGATGCGTTTAATTAATTCAAGTGTCAAGTTATCTACAACTGGACATTAACAAATTCCCATCTGCCACATAACCGTGGACACGGCTCTCGAAAATTTATACCCTGTAGGGGTGTCCCAACTTAGCCCATCACAACCTCTCACGGTCAACGAAGGATATTCCTTCTCCCAGGAAGACCCGATCAGTCTCGGAATCCCGGTTTACAAGACATTTCGACAATGGTAAAATAAGACCAGCAAAGCCGCCCGATGTGCCAACAATCCCGATAGGAGCTGCACATATCTCGTTCTCAGGGCAACACCGGATGAGACTAGCTACGAGTAAAACCACCCCTCAAGTTTCCCTGAGGTGGCCCCGCAGGCAGCTCGGTTCGGACCAGCACTTAGAGAAGCACTGGCCCGGGGGGGCTATAATAAAGATGACACTCGGGAGCACGACTCCCAAGGGAAAAGTATAGGTGGTGGTGAGGCAAATGGTAAAACCAAGGTTGGGCCTTGCTAGAGGAGTTTTATTCAAAGCGAACTGTCAAGGGGGTCCTATAAATCACCCAACCGCATAAGGAACGCAAAATCAAGGAACATAACACCGATATGACGGAAACTAGGGCGGCAAGTATGGAACAAAACACCAGGCATAAGGCCGAGCCTTCCACCTTTTACCAAGTATATAGATGCATTAATTAAATAAGAGATATTGTGATATCCCAACATAATGCTGTCCATCATGGAGCAATCTTCAACTTCACCTGCAACTAACAACAATATAAGAGGGGCTAAGCAAAGTGGTAACATAGCCAAGCAACAGTTTGTTAGGAAGGATGAAAAGGTTAGAGGCTGACATGGCAATTTGGGAGGCTTGAAGAGCAAGTGATAGGTAGCGCAGCATAGCGACACAACGAAGCAACTAGCATAGCAATGATAGTAGTGAGGTCCATAGTAATGGTCATCTTGCCTAAAATCCCGCTAGGAAGAAGAACGAGTCCATGAAGAAGATGAAGCCACGAAGACGAACCAAGCATAGACGAACGAATCCTCATGATCACAACGAAACGGGAACTATCGAGAAGAAGCACACAACATGGTAAACACACCACACATATACACGACATGATGCTCAACCAAGTATGATGCAAGACAAGGCTACACGAAGCTACTCATGGCCAGAGATGATGCATACAAGAACAACACATCAAAGCAAGGTTAAATGAGGCCGGAAACAAAATATAACAATTCCGGTAAGTCCTCATATGCAAATTTTAGAAATTGGTCCAGAACTGAATAAACCTTATGTTCAAGTTGTTAAACATAAAGTTAAGATGCACCAAGATGATCTACATGAGATTCTAGTCAAGTTACATATAAAGTTCATTTAATTCGGAGCTACGGCCTAGAAGATATGAGCAAAACAAGTTAAACATGGCATTGATGCAAAATGCATACAAACATCAAGCAAACACTCTAAACATGGATGCTACATGATAATATGAAACTTCATGCAAAATGAAGCAAGTTTCATATAGAGCACACTCAAAACGGAGCAACGGTTCAACACATACACATGAAACAAGTTTAAAGGACAAGTTGTCCAAAACAGCAACTAGGCATCTAGCAAGCATCAAAACAATATGCTACAGCACCTCAACATAAGAACAAAAGGCATGGGAATGAAGTACAGGTAAATCACTACAAAACATGAACACTGAGCTATCTCCATAGAACAATATAACATGCTCAAAAGGACATGGAAAATTGCAAATAATAACAGTTTCGCAGACTTAGCAGAAATCACTGGAGATGGCAGAAATAACATCAGGTTGCAATCTTTAGAGCTATCAAACAACATGTTACAGGAACTTAACATGGCAAACAAAGGTATGGCATGCTAATACTAAAGACAAAGAACAAAACTCCCTTAATGAACTTATTCCAATGATCAACAGAAAAGATGGTAGCATCCATGCAAACATGGCAAATGATATGACAGATTCAGACATGGCAGGAACAACGATAAGTAGGCATGTTGGTGAGCTTGTACCACTCACCACAGAGCAATACATGGCATGACAAGGTGACCAGCAGTAACATGACATATTTATGAAGCTATACATGGCAAGAACAAGTTCATAGGGTTCATTGATCACTAGTTATTGACATGGCAAAATTGAACTTAATGTTAACAGGCTGACAGCAACATTATTTAGCAATGATATGAACAATATACAGCAAGCTATAAATGCAACCAGGGGCATGGATGGATAGAGCATGACATGTATAACAAAACATTCTTAGTGAATATCTCCAGATTATGCATAGAATGACTTGTAGCAGCAGGTTTACAAAGCATCATGGTATAACAGTTTCAGCCTAGCAAAACAGTAGCAGCAAGTACCCTACTACACAAGCTTGATTCACTCACTACAAGACTCCGAAAAATACATGTATTGCACCACTGTAAAGCTAACATGATGTAGCTCAAACTCATGTAGACATCAAGCTCATAGGATGCACACACAAAATGCAATGAAAAAGACAAATCACCAAGTTTTGTTAACAGACAGCAGTTAACATCATATAGCACTCTTGCAACGATGATTAGGGCATCAATATGAATTCAGAAAAACATGGCACAATGGAACACAATGAAGAGCATCTCATAATGAACATTTTGATATATTACACGCACAAAACGGAGCAGCACACAAGAAGTTATGGCATGATGAACATGGTACCCGAATGCAAATATTTTGGGACTCAGGCATTTTTTACCTCCGCGAAAGTCAACGCGGGACGAGACGGTGCGGGACAAAGGGATCCGGGAACGCCGTTTGGTTCGCCGAACGGGTAGATCTTATCCAGATCTGGCCGGCGACAAACTCCGGCGAGGTCGAGCGACCGGAGGCGGCAGTGAGGGTCCGGCGAGGCGAGGTCCGAGGCGAGGGCCGGCGGGGCAAGCGGCGGACGGTGAGGAGCTCGGGAAAAGCAGCGGTGGCACGCGCCATCGACGAGGAGGCGGTGGCCGGCCCGGTCGGTAGCGAGGGTGAGGCGGCGACGCGTGGTTGGACCGAGGTGGCGCCGGCGAGGTCGGGCGACTGGCGAGGTGGGTGGCGGAGCCGGCGAGGTCGGGTGCGGAGGACGGCGGGGCGGAGTGGCGGAGGAGAGGCGCGGGCGTCGCGTGGGGAGGCGCCGGATCCGGGGAGGCAGGCGGCTGGGCTCGTCAGCGGGAGGAGCGAATGCGGCAAGGGGCGGCGGATGGCAGCGCCGGCGGGCGGAGCTGCGGGCTCCAGCGCGGGGGCACGGGTCGCAGCGGCAGGGCGCTCGGGCTCGAGGCGGCCCGGGGCGGGCCAGCAGTGGGCTCTGCGGGCCCGGCGGCGCGGAGGAGAGAGAGAGGCCGGCGAGGACATGTGGCGGCGCGCTATTGGACGAGGCAACGGGCGGACATGTCCGGCGCGGCGGAGACGCGTCCGGCGGCATGGAGGAAGAGGAGGCTAGGGTTCATCCGCGAAAAATGGAGGGGGGGGGGACTTATTTATAGGTAGAGGGAGCTAGGAGAGTCCAAATGAGGAGCGGTTTTCGCCCACACGATCACGATCGAACGATGAGAGCATGGAGGGGGTTTGGATGGGCTCATGGGCTGTGGTGAAGAGGGGCTGGTTTGCAAAGAGAGAGGGGTTTCGGGCTACGCGGTTAATCGTTGGGGCGTCAAACTGACTCCGAATGCGACGAAAATTGACAGGCGGTCTACCTACTCTAAAACGACACCGCATGCTAAGTTTAATCCCATTCCGAGAACATTTTTCCCCCGCTCAGGAAACATGGTCTGAGAGGTGCGACAGGTGCGTGCGACTGTGGTTGGGCTCGGAACGGATAACAGAGAGAATCGGGGGAACCCGAACTGATGCACGTTTTGAAAAACATGCAGATGAAATGCAGATGATGACATGAGAAAATGCAACACGTAAGCAAAAGACATGGCAACGACGACGAATAGCTGGAAGACACCTGGCGCATCGGATCCGGGTCGTTACAACTCTTCTCCACTAACAAGAGATCTTGTCCCGAGATCTTAGGAACGAGACGGAAGAGAAAGAGGAAGAGGTGAAGTAAGAACACAAGAGAGAAGATGAACAAAGTCGAGAGCACTCGGTTAGAAAAGATGAACGGCGAATATGACGAGAATCAACTGCTCATGGAAACAAGATACACTCTGAAAGCACACGGTTAGAACAAGGTAGAAAAGGAATAAGAATGAAAGAATTTAGGCAGCACTCCGGCTGAAACTGGGAGGAATAGAACATGAACTTCACAAGATGGGATGGCACTTGATGAGATGAATAACACAATGCCTTCGGAAGAATTGAAACAATGGAATGAAAAGAAGGATGAGAGAACAACAACTTCCACCATGAATGAATTTGATAGCATCCTTAGAAGAAGGTTAGAACGGAGTTCTTGCGGAAAAATAACAACAAACGAATAAGCTTGGTGTGTACTTATCAAAAACAACTCAAAACTTGAGGTGAAATTACACCACAACCAATGTTTGAATAGCTGAGAAGAACGAAGAAATGCAAACTCCACTTTAGAAGAAAACGGAGAATTATTTGCACTTCGAGACGCGAGAAGAAAAGATAATTGAACTCCACCAACAAAATCTTGATGAACTCTTGAAGAATGAATTAAATCATGAAGAACCACCATGAAGAACTCCGGTGACAAAAAGATGATGAGATAGAATGAAGGAAGAAAGAATAAGATGAGCCTTGCGGTGATTTAGATGGAGGTTCCAACGAAATGGCCGAGGAAAAATTGAACTCCGGAAAATAAAAGATGAAAACACTTGGAACTAGAATTTATTCAGCAAGAACAAACTCCGAAGGAAGGGATTACTCACTTGGATGAAATAAGAATAAGATTTATTGTATGCTTATCCTTCATCAAATTAAATTGATGACAAGCAATCGATTTTGCATACTACTTATTCTTCTTGAAAAGGATTGAGAAGTGACATATCGCAAACTTGAGAAGATCTTCATGAACCACCGGGGATTGAAAAGAATGAATGAATTAATATGATAATCAAAGAAAAAGAATCTTGAACGAACCACTGTAAAAATTTGAAAATGGATGATTAAAGAGAATGAATCACTGGGAAGAATTAGAAGAACCAATATGCTAGAGGGGATTTAGATGCGAAAGAACAAAGAGATCATGAGCTTTAAAGAACACTTGAATGAAGCACCGGGATAATTGGATAACGGTAGCTGAAATGTGAGGACAAAGAATTCTTCTGGAATGATGGCCTTCGGTGAAAAGAAACGGGAAAACAACTTCTGACATACTCCAGATTGGTGAGATAGAGGAATATCTGACAAATGGAATATTTCGAGAGGATAACAAGAATCTAGAACCGCGAATCTTTGAGAGAACGGGCAAGATTTAGAGGAAAAACTCTTCTTTAGACTTCAAATGATGACGAGAAACACCACCAAAATTACTGAGCTACTCCGGGAGAATGAAAAGCGAAGAGGTTGAGCCAACAATGAAAGAATTTGAAAACGATCTTGGAGAAGGCATGTGACTGATGTGATCCAATCTTACATCACACTTGAAAAGAATTTGAGAATAACTCCAGGAGAATTAGAAGAGTCGGGTAGGATCCTGGGAAAAGACCTGTGGGTTAGGGGCCACTAAAAAAACACTTTTGTAAAGGATTGTTGAAAAGATAGATGATGCACCGGAACAATTGAAATATTTGAATGAGGTGACAACCTCGACTTAATTCGAACACAGACGAATCTCTTGAGATGTCTTGAGCACTCCGAAAAGATAAACTGGCGAGAGGCCAACGAGCAAGGGGAAAACATTTGAGTCGAGGAAAAGAATATGATCAACACCAAATACTTGAATTGGGTCCACCGGAAAAGAAAAACAAGACGAACAATGACAAACTAGGCGAGAATTCGTCAGATGAGACAATTGAAGAAAGACTGAAGAGGCTCCGCACGAATGAAATTGATGGTCGAAAGAGACTCGAACTTCGGGATGAAGTGGGTGGGAGGGCGGGAAAACAAAGGCACCTGGAAGGGAGAACCGACGAATAGAAAACATCTGTTGAAAGAAAGCAAAGGCTTCACACGAGTAGGATGGATACTCGATTATAGACTCCGACTCCGAGAAGAAAAAGGGTGGGTGGGTGGGAAAAGAAGACAACTGAGGATTGAACTTGGCAAACATGAAGAGGCTCGAGTCAACTTGATGAGAAATGCACCGGATAAAAAAAAACTGAGAAGCAACGAACGAAAAACTAACCACGTGATCCTAAAGAAAAATTTGAAGGGGAAGAGGTGTAATTCAAATCACCTACGTCAAGATTTCTCACCAGAGCGACGAAGGGGCTGAGGAGTAAAAAGAATTCCTACTCTCCGATATAACTAGACTCCAAAATAGTTTCTTCTAGACTCGATAGCGGCCAAGCTACACGATAAAACAAGGGGGGCTCCTAAGGTCGGTCGAGGCTCTGATACCAACTTGTCACGCCCAATATGTGATACTATCCTAAAGAGACTCGATGGTCCCACCAAGGATAGAACCGCATATTGATACGCTTTTGCAAGGTGGATATCATTACATCAACATTACATAATAGATGGGGATACATACAAAAGGCATACATTGCCACACGAACACAACATCATCTTACATAAGAGCACAATCCCACTACGGATGAAACACAAACAGAAACTCAAATGACATCCACCCTGCTAGCCCAGGCTGCCGACCTGGAACCTATCCCCTGATTGAAGAAGAAGCAGAAGAAGAACTCCAAAACAAGCAAACATCGCTCTCGCGTCATGATCATCACATAACCTATACCTGCAACTGTTGTTGTAGTAATCTATGAGCCACGAGGACTCAGCAATCCCATTACCATGGGTATCAAGACTAGCAAAGCTTAATGGGAAAGGAAGGAGTAAAGTGGTGAGGTTACAGCAGCGTCTAAGCATATAGGGTGGCTAACATACGCAAAGAAGAGCGAGAAGAGAAACAACGGAACGGTCGTGAAACTAGCAATGATCAAGAAGTGATCCTGAACTCCTACTTACGTCAAACATAACCCAAAACCGTATTCACTTCCCCGACTCCGCCGAAAAGAGTACATCATGGCTACACACACGGTTAATGCATTTTAATTAAGTCAAGTGTCAAGTTATCTACAACCGGACATTAACAAATTCCCATCTGCCACATAACCGCGGGCACGGCGCTCGAAAGTTTATTCCCTGCAGGGGTGTCCCAACTTAGCCCATCACAAGCTCTCACGATCAACGAAGGATATTCCTTCTCCCAGGAAGACCCGATCAGTCTCGGAATCCCGGTCTACAAGACATTTCGACAATGGTAAAACAAGACCAGCAAAGCCGCCCGATGTGCCGACAATCCCGATAGGAGCTGCACATATCTCGTTCTTAGGGCACCACCGGATGAGACTAGCTACGAGTAAAACCAGCCCTCAAGTTTCCCCGAGGTGGCCCCGCAGGCTGCTCGGTTCAGACCAGCACTTAGAGAAGCAGTGGCCCGGGGTGGGGGGCTAAAATAAAGATGACCCTCGGGAGCGCGACTCCCAAGGGAAAAGTATAGGTGGTGGTGAGGCAAATGGTTAAACCAAGGTTGGGCCTTGCTGGAGGAGTTTTATTCAAAGCGAACTGTCAAGGGGGTCCCATAAATCACCCAACGCGTAAGGAACGCAAAATCAAGGAACATAACACCGGTATGACGGAAACTAGGGCGGCAAGAGTGGAACAAAACACAAGGCATAAGGCCGAGCCTTCCACCCTTTACCAAGTATATAGATGCATTAATTAAATAAGAGATATTGTGATATCCCAACATAATCCTATCCATCATGGAGCAATATTCAACTTCACCTGCAACTAACAACGCTATAAGAGGGGCTGAGCAAAGTGGTAACATAGCCAAGCAAGGGTTTGCTAGGAAGGATGAAAAGGTTAGAGGCTGACATGGCAATTCGGGAGGCTTGAAGAGCAAGTGATAGGTAGCGCAGCATAGCGATAGAACGAAGCAACTATCATACAATGATAGTAGTGAGATCCAGAGTAATGGTCATCTTGCCTAAAATCCCGCTAGGAAGAAGAACGAGTCCATGAAGAAGATGAAGCCACAAAGATGAACCAAGTGTAGACGAACGAATCCTCACGATCGCAACGAAACGGGAACTATTGAGAAGAAGCACATAACATGGTAAACACACCACACTTACACATGACATGATGCTCAATAAAGTATGATGTAAGACAAGGCTACATGAATCTACTCATGGCAAGAGATGATGCATACAAGAACAACACATCAAAGCAAGGTTAAATGAGGCCAGAAACAACATATAACAATTCCGGTAAGTCCTCGTATGCAAATTTTAGAAATTGGTCCAGAACTGAATAAACCTTATGTTCAAGTTGTTAAACAACAAGTTAAGATGCACCAAGATGATCTACACGAGATTTTAGTCAAGTTACATATAAAGTTCATTTAATTCGGAGCTACGGCCTAGAAGCTATGAGCAAAACAAGTTAAACATGGCATTGATGCAAAATGCATACAAACATAAAGAAAACACTCTCAAAACATGGATACAACATGATAATATGAAACTTCATGCAAAATCAAGCAAGTTTCATATAGAGCACACTCAAAACGGAGCAACGGTTCAACACATACACATGAAACAAGTTTAAAGGACAAGCTGTCCAAAACAGCAACTAGCCATCTAGGAAGCATCAAAACAATATTCTAAAGCACACCAACATAAGAACAAAAGGCATGTGAATGAAGTACAGGTAAATCCCTACAAAACATGAACACTGAGCTATCTCCATAGAACAATATGACATGCTCAAAAGGACATGGAAAATTGCAAATAATAATAGTTTCGCAGACTTAGCAGAAATCACTGGAGATGGCAGAAATAACATCAGGTTGCAATCTTTAGAGCTATCAAACAACATGTTACAGGAACTTAACATGGCAAACAAAGGTATGGCATGCTAATACTAAAGACAAAGAACAAAACTCCCTTAATGAACTTATTCCAAAGATCAACAGAAAAGATGGTAGCATCCATGCAAACATGGCAAATGGTATGACAGATTCAGACATGGCAGGAACAACGATAAGTAGGCATGTTGGTGAGCTCGTACCACTCACCACAGAGAAATACATGCATGACAGGGTGACCAGATGTAAGATGACATATTTATGAAGCTATACATGGCAAGAACAAGTTGATAGGGTTCATGGATCACTAGTAATTGACATGGCAAAACTAAACTTAATGTTAACAGGCTGACATCAACATTAATTAGCAAATTTGGAGCATGATATGAACAATCTACAGCAAGCTATAAATGCAATGAGGGGCATGGATGGATAGAGCATGACATGTATAACAAAACATCCTTAGTGAATATCTCCAGATTATGCATAGAATGACTTGTAGCAGCAGGTTTACAAAGCATCATGGTATAACAGTCTCAGCCTAGCAAAACAGTAACAGCAAGTACCCTACTACACAATCTTGATGCACTCACTACAAGACTCACAAAAATACATGGATTGCACCACTTTAAAGATGACATGATGTAGCTCAAAACTCATGTAGACATCAAGCTCATAGGACGCACACACAAAATGCAATGAAAAATACAAATCACCAAGTGCTGTAAACAGACAGCAGTTAACATCATATAGCATTCTTGCAACGATGATTAGGGCATCAATATGGATTCAAACAAACATGGACAATGGAACACAATTAAGAGCATCTAATAATGAACATTTTGATATATTACATGCACAAAATGGAGCAGCACACAAGAAGTTATGGCATGATGAACATGATACCAGAATGCAAATATTTCAGGACTTGGGCATTTTTTACCTCCGCGAAAGTCAACGCGGGACGGGACGGTGTGGGACGGAGGGATTTGGGGACGCAGTTTGGTTCGTCGAACGGGTAGATCTGTCCAGATCCGGCCGGCGACGAACTCCGGCGAGGTCGAGCGACCGAAGGGGGCGGTGAGGGTCCGGTGAGGCGAGGTCCAAGGCGAGGGCCGGCGGGGCAAGCGGCGGACGGCGAGGAACTCGGGAAAAGTGGAGGTGGCGCGCGCCGGCGACGAGGAGGCGGTGGCCGGCACGGTCGGTGGCGAGGGTGAGGCGGCGGCGTGGGGTCGGACTGAGGTGGCGCCGGCGAGGTCGGGAGACCGGCGAGGTGGGTGGCGGAGGACGGACGGGGCGGAGCGGCGGAGGAGAGGCACGGGCAGCGCGTGGGGAGACGCCGGATCCGGGGCAGCCAGC
>NC_041389.1:251858226-251864787 GCF_002162155.2 Triticum dicoccoides
GGCCCGGGGCGGGCCGGCCGTGGGCTCCGCGGGCCCGGCGGCACGGAGGAGAGAGAGAGAGGCCAGCGGGGACACGTGGCGGCGCGCTATTGGACGAGGCGACGGGCGGACATGTCCGGCGCGGCGGAGACGCGTCCGGCGGCGCGGAGGAAGAGGAGGCTAGGGTTCATCCGCGAAAAATGGAGGGGGAGGACCTATTTATAGGTAGAGGGAGCTAGGAGAGTCCAAATGAGGAGCGGTTGTCGCCTACACGATCACAATCAGACGTCTGAGAGCATGGAGGGGGTTTGGATGGGCTCATGGGCTGTGGTGAAGAGGGGCTGGGCTGCAAAGAGAGAGGAGTTTCGGGCTACGCGGTTAACCGTTGGGGCGTCAAACGGACTCCGAATGCGACAAAAATTGACAGGTGGTCTACCTACTCTAAAACAACACCGCATGCCAAGTTTCGTTCCATTCCGAGAACATTTTCCCCCTGCTCATGAAACAAGGTCTGAGAGGTGCGACGGGCACGTGCGAGTGTGGTTGGGCTCAGAACGGACAACAAAGAGAACCGGGGGAACCCAAAAGGACGCAAGTTTTGAAAAACATGGAGATGAAATGCAGATGATGACATGAGAAAATGCAACACGTAAGCAAAATACATGGCAGCGATGGCGAATAGGTGGAAGACACCTGGCGCATCGGATCCAGGGCGTCACATTGTCCCTGGGCTCCCACTCCTCGCCGCTGTTGGTGGCTGCGGTGGAGTGGTCCGGAAGGAAGGTCTTTCCCTTCTTGAACACCTCGGCCTCCCCCTGCGGGCGGACTTCCTCTTCTTTCTCCTCCTCTTTGTTGGAGTGTGTCTCGGTGTCTTCGGACGTCATGTCCAATGCATCCTTGCGTGGGAGACCTTTCCTGGTCCCCGCGGCCGTCTTCTAGGCCTTCTTCTCCGGCACCTCATAGGGCGCCGGAAACAGCATCTTCATTAGAAGAGACGATTCTGGATCTTCAGGCAGCGGAGCCGGACAGTCAATCCGCTCCGCTATCGCTACCTAGTCCTGTTAAATTGGCACGGAGGCTTAGATTCCTCCCGTGAATGTGCTGGTAAAAGGCACGTCTTGCAAAATATAAAAACTCACCGGATTGGCTAGGCGTTTCACGCTGAGTCCACGATCTTCGGTTATGGGTGGTGGTACCTCGGTGGCCTTGAACAGCACCTTCCAGACGTCTTCGTGCGTCGTGCTGAAGATCTCTTGCAACGTATTGCATACCCGTCTTTGACACAGAAGGATCCGGTGAAGGAGCATAACCTGGACCATATTGACAAGCTTGATTTTCTTGCCTATCATATTTTGGACGTAGGTCTGAAGTCTGGTCAGCTCCACAACTGAGCCCCAGACAAAGCCCTTCTCTTTCCAGGAGGTAAGCCGCATGGGGACGCCGGGTCGAAATGCGGGGGGCGCCGCCCAGTTAGCGTCACGCGGCTCGGTGATGTAGAACCATCCCGATTGCCACCCCTTCACACTCTCCACAAAGGAGCCCTCGGGCCAGGTGACATTGGGCATCTTGCCCACCATGGCGCCCCCGCACTCCGCTTGCTGGCCGCCCACCACCTTTGGTGTCACGTTGAAGGTCTTCAGCCATAAACTGAAGTGGGGCATGATGTGGAGGAAGGCCTCGCACACAACGATAAACGCCGCGTTGTTGAGGATGAAGTTGGGGGCCAGATCATGGAAGTCCATCCTGTAGTAGAACATAAGTCCGTGGACGAATGGGTGGAGGGGGAATCCCAGTCCGCGGACGAAGTGAGAGAGGAATACTACCCTTTCCTGGGGTTTCGGGGTAGGGATGATCTGCCCTTCGGCCGGAAGCCGATGCGCGATGTTTGCAGACAGGTATCCGGCCTCCCAAAGCTTCATGATGTCCTCCTCCGTTATCCTCCGTAACAGAGGAGGCCATCCACTTGCCTCCCGCTCCGGACATGCTCGGAATGACTTTGCGGAGAAGGTGAAAGCTCGGGCATTGGAGCTCGAGAATGGATGAGCAGAGGAAGAAGAAGGCGTGGGTGAAAAAGGGGAGTCCTTATCTCTTTATAAAGGCGGTAGAAACCATGCGCCTCCCCACTTGCCCTAGAAACTCGCCTATTCCCCAAGCGTCGTGCTAATGGCACGGTTGGGTTACCCACACCCGTATTGATGAGAATCCCGTGATAAGGGGACATGATCTCTGCTTCGACAAGACGTGCCAATAAAACCGCCTCACAAGATATGCAGTAGCAGGTTGAGAAAAACGGTTTGAATAATGACCGGGCTGCGGCGTGATGTCACGCTATGAAAAAGTTGTCAGCAGATTAGACTTGTGGAATGTTGTGCTCTCTATGGTGGTCTGTGGAATTTGTTTTGTAGAGCCGGACTCGATTCTTGTATTCAAGATCTTCTTTGGAGTATACAGAGAACGAACCCGCCTTTGCAATGATGAAGACAATCTGCACGCCGGACTCAACGTCATTGAAGCCTGGTTCAGGGGCTACTTAGGGAGTCCAGGATTAGGGGGTCCTCGGACAGCCAGACTATATGCTTATGTCGGACTGTTGGACTATGAAGATACAAGACTGAAGACTTCGTCCCGTGTCCGGGTGGGACTCTCCTTTGCGTGGAAGGCAAGCTTGGCAATTCGGATATATAGATTGCCTTCTCTGTAACCGACTCTGTGTAACCCTAGCCCCCTCTGGTGTCTATATAAACCGGAGGGTTTTGTCGGTAAGACAAGAACAATCATAATCATAGGCTAGCTTCTAGGGTTAGCCTCTACGATCTCGTGGTAGATCAACTCTTGTAATACTCATATCATCAAGATCAATCAAGCAGGAAGTAGGATATTACCTCCATAGAGAGGGCCCGAACCTGGGTAAACATTGGGTCCCCCGCCTCCTGTTACCATTAGCCTTACACGCACAGTTCGGGACCCCCTACCCGAGATCCACTGGTTTTGACACCGACATTGGTGCTTTCATTGAGAGTTCCACTGTGTCGTCACCGTAAGGCTTGATGGCTCCTTCAACCATCCACAACAATGCGGTTCAGGGCGAGGTTTTCCTCCCCGGACAGATCTTCGTATTTGGCAGCTTCGCACTGCGGGCCAATTCGCTTGGCCATCTGGAGCAGATCGATAGCTATGCCCCTGGCCATCAGGTCAGGTTTGGAAGCCTGAACTACACTGCCAATATCCGTGGAGACTTGATCTTCGACGGATTTGAGCCCATGACAGGTGCGCCCTACAGTCGCAATGAGCATGACTTAGATCTGCCATCAGACGGTGTTCAGGAGATCACACCTGCAGCTGCCCCGGCTTTAAATCCAGAGCAGATCGTGCCATCCGAGGACGGGTAAATGGACCCCGCCACAAAGGCCGCACACTTAGCGGCGATAGAGCTAAAAATGGATCTCACTTCCAAGGAGGTCTGCATCATCGGACCCTCAGACTCGTCTACGGCCATAGGCTCCGAACCACGTGCATCCGTGCCCATCGTACCTAACTGCGCACCGATCATGGAGTTTAGCTCCACGGATATCTTTCAGCACTCGCCCTTGGGCGACGTGCTAAGCTCACTAAAATCTATCTCCCTGTCAGGAGACACTTGGCCGAACTATGTTCGGCTTGAGTGGGAAGCGGACGACGAAGGAATTCGTTACCCACCCACCACACACTTAATATCCACTGTCGATGACTTAACCGACATGCTTGATTTCGACTCCGAAGACATCGACGGTATGGACGACGATGCCGGAGAAGAACAGGAACCACCGCCCACAGGGCACTGGACAACCACCTCATCATATGATATATATATATATATATATATACAGACGGTCTATTCTGCTAATATTAGCAGAATAACTATTCTGCACACCATTTCCGCACTACACGCTGAACGCAAGTGCACTGCATCTTCTTGACGACGAGCACTGCAATAGAGACTAGTGAACTTCTCGTTGGAAAAAACTGTACACGTTATTTTTCGGTACTATTTTCGCTCTAATTTTTTAACCATATATCAGAATGACGCATATAATATACCGTTGAAAAGCTATAGATTAGTGGCAACTTTGACATGTTTAACACTTTTCGAGATTCCACACGGTTTAAGAGCAGTTTTGAAAATGGTGCGGCGGATGACGAGTGGCAGTCAACGTTTTTTCGCGTTTTTTCTAAACCGCTTGTCGGAATGAAGCAAATGATACGTCGTTGGATAGATATCGTCGAGGCGCATCTTTTTCACATATAAATCTTTCTCTAATTCATTACGGTTGAAGAGCAGTTTCAAATTTACTAAATCGCGGAACTCTGTTTTTTCAAATTTTTTGAAATTTTCGGTACTGTTTTCGCTCCAGTTTTCTAATCGTTTGTCGAAACGAGACGTATGATACGCCGTTGGAAAGCTATGGACAAGGCGCAACTGTCGTATGTTGAAATGTTTTTGAGATTTCTTAAAATTTTTAGTTAATTTTGAAAATCGTGTGGCTGACGTCGAGAGGCAGCGGCTGTTTTTTCGCGAAATTTTTCCGAACGGCTGGTCGGAATGATTCAAATCATACGCCGTTGGAAAGATATCGACGAGGCGCAACTTTTTCATGTAGAACACTCTCTCTAATTTTTTACGGTTTAAGAGCAGTTTTGATTTTAACGAAATGCGGACACACTGTATTTTTGCGACAACAAAATCGTGGTATGTACTGCATCAGATAGAATACCGCATTGCTTTAGACTGAAAACCACACTGCAATGTCTACAAGGAACTGCATTATTACTTTTTTGCTAATATTTCTCTTTTGTAATTTCATCTAAACCTCGAGGCAGAGTGTAGTGACCTGCACGCAACGACGAAGTGCATTGCAACTTCCGATTGCATTTTACTTTTTTTGAACACATGACCCTGTAGGAACGAGTACAGTTTTGGATCACCAACTGAACCACGAAGGAGTTTTATGGCGAACTTCGTGAGAGAACAAAGTGAGCTTCAAAACATACATATCCATTCATTATTTTTACACAGCCATCCAGTACATAGCAGAATCAACGACGGAGTACCCAACTGTACTGCACTAGGCAAAGACTTGCTTATGCAAATTACCATCCATTTTTCTTACTACAAAATGAACTTCAAATGCACTAGGCAGTACCCTTTTTCTCTCCGAGTTTCTCATAAACAACAAAATGAACTTCAAATGAACAACGACGTTCTGTTTCTTTTCTTTACTGAGGCTTTTCGGTAACTGGAACCGCACTGCATTGAAATGCAACCAAAGTGTAGGTCCAAATTCTGAAAACGCAAAAAGTAAGCTTCTTGCCGCAGCACACTGCATTGCCTTTTTGCCTGAAACGGGTGTGCACTGCACTCATTTCCTCTTTCTTTTTGCTGGTAGTCTTTCTCTCTGCAAAAATAATGAAACTGGACTAAAAGAACAAACAACAGCAGCATGCAGTGCACTAATCTTTTTTGACTGTTTGCTGGCGGTGAAGCAAAAATAAGCAAACTATACAGGAAACTCCAGCGGCAACTGAATCGCATGGGGCCATGGGGCCGCCGCGACCACCACGGCGGTGACGAAAGGCCTCCGGCTGGTGTCGGTGATGCTGCTCCTAGAACCAAACCGCCACACGCACCAAACCGCATCGCTTGCCGTTGCGCACTGCAAGATCGAACCAACTGCACGGCCACACGCACCAAACCACATCGCTTGCCCTAGTGCACTTCAGGCCCGAGACGCCTGGACTGCAAGGGAAGGAGGGGCAGCTCGTCGGGAAGACATGGCGGATCTCGTCGACGATGCAGAAAGAGCCCGCTGTACTGCATCAACCGTCGTGGACAACTTTTGGACAGCAACAGGGGATGGTTTGTGGTGGAGCTAGCCATGGACTGGGGGGGAGGGGAGGTGAGGAGAGAGGGGACAGATGGAGACGAGGAGGACTGCATGGTGTTGAATGGGCGTGCTGCTGCACCCACACAGTGGACTGCACGGTGCCGCCACCGATGGCTTGATGGAGCAGACCACAGGAGGCCCAAAGAGGATGGTGGGGCAGTTGTGGGCACAGCCGCCGGTGAGTACAGAGAAGGGAGAAGGCCATGGGAGACCGACAGCCATCCCGTGGTAGCCGTCGCATGGACGGGGAGGCCGGATCCGGCGGCAGGGCGCCGGAGGGAGGGGGACGGGGGCTGCTAGATCCAGCGGACGAGGTTGGCGGAGGGGGAGGGGAGGGCGGCAGAGACCGTCCCCGCCTCAGAGGGAGCGTCAAACAGAAGGCCACGGGGTGTCGCCGGATCTGGCAACCAGAAGGAGGTGGGGCCATGGCCGGTCCTGGTCGGCCTCGACGCCCGGTGACCCCGGCGTGGTGGAGGAAGGTGGGAGGGGCGTCGGCGCTTGTTGGGTACTGTGGCTACCCAGTTGGAAGGCGGTGGGACGGCGCCGGTTCAGGGTGGCGCGGATCCAAGGGAATCTGGGCGTTGGAGGTAGGTGGCGCGGCGTGGCCGGTGGCCAAGGCGGGGCGGCGCGGGATGGCCGGTGGCCAAGGCGGGGCGACGCG
>NC_041389.1:251865023-251872509 GCF_002162155.2 Triticum dicoccoides
GGTCGTTGGGATAGTGGTGGTAGGTGCTAGTAGTAGCAAGGTGGGGGGCGGTTCGGTTCGTGTTTGCTTTGCGGTGCCGAACGGTTAGCAGAATAAGTATGTTTGGTGTGCAGAATAAGACTCTAGAGGGTGTTATCATAATAGACCCACCCTATATATATATATATATATATATATGTGGTGGACACACCCAAAGAAAATAATGGCGAGGATCAAAAGGATGCAACGGAGGATGATCCTCTTGAGAAGCAACCCAAGCGCTGATGTCAGCGGCGCCGCTATAAATCCCGCCATAGCAAAAACAACGATACCGGCACCAGAGACAATAGCACTCCGGATGATGCCGAAGACGAAAACAATCCCGCCCAGCCAAGCCTCGTGCAGGCTGGACGGGAGGATGGACAAGCTAGCCCAAATGAACAGGCAATGGATGATGACTCA
Source organism: Triticum dicoccoides (assembly GCF_002162155.2). Lineage (NCBI taxonomy): Eukaryota > Viridiplantae > Streptophyta > Magnoliopsida > Poales > Poaceae > Triticum > Triticum dicoccoides. The sequence continues at coordinate 251,865,465 of NC_041389.1, forward strand.
AAGGATGACAACTACATGCCCCTCTCCGAATACGAGGTGAGCCTCGGCGACGAAGAATTTATCGTGCCTGAGGATCCCGTCGAGCAGGAGCGCTTCAAGCGCCGGCTTATAGCCACTTCAAAAAGCCTGAAGAAAAAATAGCAGCAGCTTCAAGCTAATCAAGATCTGCTCACTGACAGATGGACTAAGGTCCTGGCGGCTGAGGAATATGGACTCGAGCGCCCAACCAAAAGCTACCCGAGGCGCAGGTTGTTACCTCAATTCGAGAACAAGGCACTAGAGCCTACACTACCAGCGCAGGATGCGGCTGACCGACCACCTCATGGCCGAGACAAAGCGGCATATCAGCCCGAACACCAGCCCGCACCCCGTCGCCAATCAAACAAAAACACGAAGGCCCGGGGCTACACGCATGACCTGCGAGACGACTTGAAAAAAAAAGCAGGACAGTCAAGATCGATCTATGGATCACGGGGGCGCACCCCAACATGTGACGATGACCGCCACGCCGGATACACTGAATACAAATCCGTGCAGGCCGAATACAGCAGACCAGATTCATTGGAACTGCGTCGCGATGTAGCCCGGCATAGAGGCGCTGCACACCCCCTATGCTTCACTGACGAAAGAATGTTGTATGAGTTCCCAGAAGGGTTTAAATCCGTAAACATTGAACCATATGATGGGACAACAGACCCGGCGGTATGGATTGAAGATTTCCTTCTCCACATTCACATGGCCCGCGGCGATGATCTACATGCCATCAAGTATCTCCCACTAAAGCTCAAGGGACCGGCTCGGCATTGGCTCAATAGTCTGCCGGCAAACTCCATTGGCAGTTGGGAGAACCTGGAAGACGCATTCCATGACAACTTCCAGGGCACTTATGTGCGACCGCTGGACACTGATGACTTAAGTCACATAACCCAACAGCCCAGAGAGTCAGCCAAGAAATTCTGGACTCGGTTCTTAACTAAAAAGAACCAAATTGTTGACTATCCGGATGCCGAAGCCCTAGCGGCCTTTAAGCATAACATCCGCGATGAGTGGCTTGCCCGACACCTCGGCCAAGAGAAGCCGAAATCCATGGCAGCCCTTACGACACTCATGACCCGCTTTTGGGCGGGTGAGGACAGCTGTTGGCTCGTAGCAACACCACAGCAAAAAATTGTTGGCACTTCGGATTCCAGAGATAGCAATGGCAATCCTCGGCGGAACAGACACAAGAATCGCAATAATGGCGATAATGCCGAAGATACGACCGTCAATGCCGGATTCAGTGGCTCTAAATCCGGTCAACGGAAAAAGCCATTTAAAAGAAACAATCCGGGCCCGTCCAGTCTGGTCCGCATACTCGATCCCTCTTTTCAAATCCACGGCACCCTCGATAAACCAGCCAACCACACCAACAGAGAATGTTGGGTATTTAAACAGGCTGGCAAGTTGAATGCCAAAAACAAGGAAAAGGGGCCGCATAGTGATGACGACGAAGAGCCCTGGCCGCCGAACACAGGAGGACAGAAGAAATTTCCTCCCCAAGTGAAAACGGTAAATATGATATATGCCACCCATATTCCCAAGTGGGAGCGGAAGCGTGCACTAAGGGACGTCTGCGCGATGGAGCCAGTCGCCCCAAAGTTTAACCCATGGTCTTCCTGCCTGATTACCTTTGATCGCAGGGACCATCCGGCCAGTATCCGGTATGGCGGCTCAGCCGCACTGGTCCTTGACCCTATCATTGACGGATTCCACCTCACACAAGTCCTCATGCATGGTGGCAGCAGCCTGAACCTGCTCTATCTGGGTACAGTGCGCAAAACGGGTATCGATCCCTCAAGGATCAAACCCACCAAAACCACCTTCAAAGGTTTCATACCAGGTGTAGAGGCCTGTTATACAGGCTCAATCATGCTAGAAGTGGTCTTCAAATCCCCAGACAACTTCCAAAGCGAGGAGTTAATATTCGATATCGTCCCCTTCTGCAGTGGTTATCATGCACTGCTAGGACAAACCACATTTGCTCAATTCAATGCGGTGCCACACTACGCCTATCTCAAGCTCAAGATGCCCGGACCTCGGTGTTATAACAGTCAATGGAAATACAGAGCGCTCCCTCTGTATGGAGGAGCACACTGCGGCCCTTGCAGCAGAAGTATAGAGCAGCCTCCTTAGGCAGACCTTCAATTCGGCAATAAAGCCCCCTGACACCGTCAAGCGAGTCCGGAGTACTCTGCAACAGGATCGTCCGACCCATCTAGAGCTCGCCTAGAAATTTGGCCTCCGTCCATGCCCTAGTCAAACGGTGAAATTCGTGCCGCGCATACATAATTACGCACCCAGCCTGCCTACTCGCGATCCTCCCTAGCCTAGCGCGTCGAGCTCACAGAGACACAAAGACATAGAGGTTTATACTGGTTTGGGACACTGTTGTGGTGTAATATCGTAATCCAGTGTGGTGTGGTGGATTTCCTCGAGGGGCTATGGATGAACTAGTACAAAGGATGAACAAGCCTCAGGAGGCGAGGTGTTCTTGAGCTGGTGTGGTGTTCTACTTGTTCTGGTTTCGGTCCTCCTCGTCCTCCCTTCTCTAGTGGTGGCTAAGTCCTATATATAGTGGCCTTAGTCCTCTTCCCAAATATGAGCGGGAAGGGATTCCACAAAGGTGGAATTTGAAGGGAGACAAGTAGTACAGTCTATCCTGACAAAAGTAGTCTTTGCCAGCGAAAAGCCTCTGGTCGTGACGCTACGGTGGGCTCGGTGATGACCTCCATCGTGCCGTCCTGGCGGTCTTGGTCTTGTTGCACCAGAATGGAAACCTTTGCCTGATTCCTCAGGACTCCTCGCCTGTGGTTTGCCGACCTTGCACCGAAGAGGAAACCTGCGCTCTGCACCGCCTGGCGCCCGCCTGGTGCCCGCCTGGCCTTGGTTGTCACGTCAGCTGAGCCTCATGAGGTAGCTACATAGAATTCTTCGTCCCTCAGGAGCCCTCCTAAGGAGGCCACACCTTCAGGGGTCTTGGCGTCGTCCGCCTCGTGAGGGTCTTGCTTTGTTGGTGTTGAAGCTGGGCCGTACCAGGCCGTCGATGGAGCCACGCGGTGGGCCGCAGGCAGGCATGACTGGATACCCCCAAGTCCAGGACGCCGACAGTAGCCCCCGGGCCCAAGGCGCACTCAGACTTGGCTTCTAGGCGAAGCTAAAGGGCAAGTGCGGAGCGCCGTGGGTGAGGGAGTCCAGGATTAGGGGGTCCTCGGACGGCCAGATTATATGCTTATGCCGGACTATTGGACTATGAAGATACAAGACTGAAGACTTTGTCCCTTGTCCGGGTGGGACTCTCCTTTGCGTGGAGGGCAAGCTTGGCAATTCGGATATATAGATTTCCTTCTCTGTAACCGACTCTGTGTAACTCTACACCCTCCTGTGTCTATATAAACCGGAGGGTTTAGTCCGTAGGACAAGAACAATCATAATCATAGGCTAGCTTCTAGGGTTAGCCTCTACGATCTCGTGGTAGATCAACTCTTGCAATAGTCATGTCATCAAGATCAATCAAGCAGGAAGTAGGGTATTACCTCCATAGAGAGGGCCCCAACCTGGGTACACATTGTGTCCCCCACCTCCTGTTACCATTAGCCTTGGACGCACAGTTCGGGACCCCCTGCTCGAGATCCGCCGGTTTGACACCGACAGCGGCCCCTAACCGTCTGCGGCTTTGATGACGGGTGGCGATTGATTGGACGTGGGCGACTCCGTTTCCCCATGCTGCCTCGGCAACTGCTCGACTTGACTGGTCGATGCTGCATGCAGAGGGTCATGATGGTGCGAGGTCGTGGAAGCCGGCGGTTGGCCTCCCTTGGCTATAAACGTGAGGGAGGGGCGGAGCCCCAGTCCATCTTTCCTTCGTCTTGCTCCCGCCTGCTTCTTTCCTCTCTGTCTTGCTCCCATGGTGTCGCCGAAGAGGTTCTCAACGACCGAGACAGGGAAGGCCCCCAAGGAGGGTCCAGCCTCTCCCCCTCCCAAGAGGGGCCGCGGCCGTCCCCGCAAGCACCCTGCGGTCCCTCCGGCAGCATCCAGGGGCGCAGGCGCGCACCCCCCAAAGGCAGCGTTGCTCTGGGCACCCGCGATGGCACCTCTTCCCGCTCTGGGAGCTACCGGCTCCGCAACAGCCCCCATGACGAAGGGAGGCCCGCCGTGATCGTGTGCCCGCCTCGGTCACGATTTTCCTCTCTAGAGGTGCTTCCTGAGTTCATGGTATGGTCAGAGAGCCCAGCTGGCACCTCGCTCCGGCTCCCGCGCTTCTTCTTCGGCGAGCTTCCTTCTTTAGGGCTTGCTGGCCTCTGGCTGCAGGCTGAGGGGTGCTGCAACAGAGCCTTGTGGGTCAGCATCGAGGTCTCCGCATCTGGCAGCGTGGTGCTGGCCCGCGGCTGGCAGAACTTCGCCCGAGCATGTGGTCTGGGCGGAAGGTGCACCCTCCAATTCAAGTACAACGGCTTGGCGACCCTCTACGTGAGGGTTTTTATGGGTGACGGCCGCCGCGTGGGGTGTTGCTAAGAGGACAACAACAACGACGATGGTGGCGACGGCGAACTTGGCCTTGACGACATGCGCTCCTCCTCTCGCGATGGAAGCTCTTCCTTAGACGAGAGCTCGAGCAGTGGTGGCTACGACCGGCCCCAACGTCATCGTGCTCGCGTCGAGGACGCAGATGGTTCGTCTCGTTGCAGCGCTCCAGTGAGGCCGAAGAGGAGCCCGGCTTGAAGCCGGGGGCCGGCGAACTTGACCTCAAGGCCGGTGGCCCCAGGCTTCCTGTGGAAGAACTGGTGGAGCATCGAGCTACCTTGAGGCGGTGCTTGAGGATGCGGCGCTGGTGCTGAGTTTGCACACCCTCGAGCCCTCTTTGTTTAGCCTTTTCCTTTCTCCTGCAATCCAAAAAAAAGAAGAATGTACCCTGCGAGGGCGTGTAATGAACCATTGTTGCTATGCCGTTTTATGTTTTAGTTGTCGTGTTGATGTTTTGTTGTAGTGTTTGCAATCAGAGCGGGTTAAGGTAGGAAGTCTTAGCGTGGTATGTGCAGTCGTCCTCCACCTCATGAGAACCTAACCCTTGGCACTTGACAGGGCCCCCAGGGGGTACACCCTGTGCCCTCAGGAGATACACCTTGTGCCCTCAGGAGACGCGGCAGGGCAGAGATGTCCCTTGTAGAAAGAGAAAAATTGTCGAGCGACTTGCTCCCTCCTACGCGAGCCCCCTGCCATAGGTTAGCTTGGTCCTGATGCACTATGTCGCGCTGCCCCTGGGGGGCACGGACATGAGGGGTGCTGGCGCCAGTGGGCTCAATCGAGGGCTCCTCGTGAGGATGAAGCCGAAATAACGGGTTCGGTGTGGTGTGTGCGCGCAAGGGCAGGCCCTAGGCGCACACACCTACCTAGCCCCACGCGCGAGGAGCGCGAGGAGAAGTGGCGGGCGACTGCCACCTCTCTCACGTCCTTGTACCAAAACAGCTTAGGAGAAAACACAACTCGAGGAACCAGCGTTCGAGAATACTAAATCCATTGAAAGACTGCTAGAAACTACAAGCAACTTCAGAAAGAGAATGAACAGCCGCGTCCGTCACCTAATCTAGTCTTCTCACCAGCGCGGAGCTAAGTGCTGCCACTAGGATGTGGGAGGGAGCCCCCATGAGGCCCCAGGGCGACTCTCAAGAGACTCTGGGGCGTGTACAGCCCCACTCATTATTACGTGAGAGTGTCATGAGCGGAGACCTTCACAGGCCAGAGCCTTGCTTCACAGGCCGGAGCCTTTCTTCAGGGGTAGAACTTCCAGAGGTCCTGGATGTTCCAGGCTTTCTGGATGGGGACCCCGTCCTGTGTCTCCAGGCGCGCGGCGCCAGGCCTAGAGACACGGGCAATCCTAAATGGGCCCTCCCACATGGGAGAGAGCTTATGCAGCCCCTCCCTGGATAACACCTGCCTCAGGACGAGGTCGCCCACCTCCAACATCCTGGAGCAGATGCTACAGCAGTGGTACCGCCGTAGCGCCTGCTGGTAACTCGCTACTCGGAGCGAGGTTTGACGGCGACGTTCCTCCCCTAGCACGAGATCCATCCTCCACGTGGCGTCCTGCTGCGTTTCGTCGAATGCCAGGACCCGCATGGAGCGATGCTTGACCTCGTGAGGGAGAACCGCTTCTGCTCTGTAGACGAGGAAGAACGGTGTTTCTCCTGTTGGCTTGGTCGCGGTGGTGCGGATGGACCACAACACGGACTACAACTTGTCGAGCCAGCCCCTACCGCAGGGCTTGAGCTTCTTCTTGAAGGTATGGGTCTTGAGGCCCCTCGGGACTTCCGCATTGGCCCTCTCAGCCTGTCCGATGCTCCATGGGTGTGCTACTGAGGCATAGCAGATTTGTGTTCCAAGGTTAGCACAGTATGTTTTGAAAAGGTGTGACGCCCGGATAATTAGACTATAGTAACCCCACATTAATGATGCCATGTCACCTCGGATTACTGTTGATAATCTCACGTTAGTTCGAAACGATTCATATTCAAAATTTGAATTTAAGTTAAACAATTAAAGTTTTCAAAAGTCAAAACTAAATTGTTCCTAATGTGTCTAATAATCCTTAGTAAATATTGGTGGATAAATTATCTTTTAATAAAATATTTAAATGCACTAAAGTAATAGAAATGACAGCCAAAAACAATTAATTAGATGCCTTTTATAAAGTTATAATAATAAAACTAAATTAGTAGTGTGCCAAAATAATTGTGGCAGTGGACTAATTAGTAATACTAATTTAGGTGTTGACTGGGTATTTTATAAAACTAAAATAAAAGAAACTCTAAATGAAAACATTAAAGAAAATAAGTAAAAAAAGAAAAAAAAAGAAAAGCAAACCCCCCATCACTGGGCTTCGGCCCAGCAGGCCACCAGCCCAACTGGGCAAAGGCCAAGCGGCCGGCCCACCCCACTCCCTTAACCCCCTGGTGCCGAAACCCTAGGCACCGACACCCCCCACTCCCCCTACTCGCGCCCCCACTCTCCC
>NC_041389.1:251872913-251904818 GCF_002162155.2 Triticum dicoccoides
CGGCGCGCCGACGCCGCTTGTCGTCTCCGGCGCCGCCCGCTACCCCAGGATCGCCGCACGCCTCGCCTTACTCCACTCCTCCCCTCTCCTCTCGATCACCTCTGGATCGGGGAGAGGCCCGACCCCGACGCTGCCCGATCCCGTCGCCCTCGGTGCCCGATGCCGCGCTTCGCCCGGCCCCGCCGCCGTCACACCTCGCCGGGCCGCCGCCGCCTCCACCTCGTCGTTCTACCTCGCCGGCCTGCCTCCCGCTCCGCGACGTCGTCCCCGTCGACCACCCCGAGCCTCCCCGAGCCCACTGCCCGTGCCCTACTCCCCCTCTGTGAGCTTCCCCTTCCTCCTCTCTCTCTGCCGTGGTCGCGCCCACTCCCCGCGCTCGGCTCCACCACCGGACGTCGCCCGCGGCCAGCCACACCCGGCCAACCCCGCGGCGCTCGCGCCCTCAATGCCTGCCGCGCGTGCGCGCGCGCCCCTCGCCTGCCGCGGCCTCCTTCCCCTCGCCGTGCTCCGCCCTGGCCTTCTCCTCTTCCTGCCGCTGCTGCGTGGTTGTTGCTGCTGCCTCGGGCCGCCGTCGTTCGTCACCGTGTGCACGCCCGCTGCCGCTGCCCCTGTCACCTCCGCCCACCGTGGCCCTCGTGCCCCGCTGCGGCAGCCCCCGCCGTGGCCACGGCCACGCCCCGCCCTGGGCAGGTTATGGGCGCCCGTCGCCCGTTACGCCCGCGCCCGCACCCACGCCCGGTCGGCCCCCTTGGCCACTGCCGGGTGGGGCCCGATGCCCTCTGGGCCACAGACACATGGGGCCCGCCCCCAGAACGCTTAAAAAAATAAAAAAATAAAAAATAAAAATAATAAAATAATAAAATAAATAAGATAAATAAAAATAGTAAATATGATTAATAAAAATAAAAATGATTTAATAAAATTAATTATTAATTAATTAATTTATTAAGTAATTAATTAAGTTAATTAATCCTGATTAGATTAACATAATCACTAATTAATTTAACTAATCTATAATTAAACAAAACAGAGAATGACAGGTGGGTCCCACTGGACCCACATGTCAGGGTTGACCTAGTCAACTCTGTTGACTGCTGATGTCAGCATGACATCATGCTGATGGCATTAATCTGTTTTCCGAATTAATTAAATAATTAAATAAATTCCAGAAATTAATAAAATCTTTAGAAAATCATATCTTTTAATCCGTAACTCGGATTAAAATATTTTCAACATGAAAGTTGCTCAGAACGACGAGACGATTCCGGATACGCAGCCCGTTCGTCCGCCACACACCCCTAACCTATCGAACCCGCAACTTTCCCCCTCCGGCTCCTCTGCCCGAAAACACGAAACACCGGGAATACTTTCCCGGGGGTTTCCCCCCTTCACCGGTATCACCTACTACCGCATTAGGGCACACCGAACACCGCGTATTGCCTTGATATATTTTGTGGTGCTTTGTTTGCTCTGTATTCATTATTTCTTCCCCCTCTTCTCTCCGGTAGATTACGAGACCGACGCTGCTGCTGACCAGTTCGACTACGGAGTTGACGACCCTCTCTCTTGCCAGAGCAACCAGGCAAGCCCCCCCCCCTTGATCACCAGATATCGCCTACTCTTCTCTATACTGCTTGCATTAGAGTAGTGTAGCATGTTACTGCTTTCCGTTAATCCTATTCTGATGCATAGCCTGTCATTGCTGCTACAGTCATTGATACCTTACCCGCAATCCTAAATGCTTAGTATAGGATGCTAGTGTTCCATCAGTGGCCCTACACTCTTGTCCGTCTGCCATGCTATACTACTGGGCTGTGATCACTTCGGGAGGTGATCACGGGCATATACTATATACTTTACACTGTTACATTACCTGTGATACTGTTCGGAGTTGGGGGCTGAAGGGGCAGGTGGCTCCATCCCGGTAGAGGTGGGCCTGGGTTCCCGACGGCCCCCGACTGTTACTTTGTGGCGGAGCGGCAGGGCAGGTTGAGACCACCTAGGAGACAGGTGGGCCTGGCCCTGTTCGGCATTCGCGGATACTTAACACGCTTAACGAGATCTTGGTATTTGATCTGAGTTGGCTACGAGCCTATACGCACTAACCATCTACGCGGGAGTAGTTATGGGTATCCCGACGTCGTGGTATCAGCCGAAGCACTTCAGACGTCAGCGACGGAGCGGCGCGCGCCGGATTGGAACGTAAGCCTGCTCTTGTATTAAGGGGGCTAGTTCTGCTTCCGGCCGCCCACGCAACATGCAGGTGTGCTATGGGCGATGGGCCCAGACCCCTGTGCGCTTAGGTTTAGACCGGCGTGCTGGCCTCTCTGTTTTGCCTAGGTGGGGCTGCGATGTGTTGATCTTCCGAGGCCGGGCATGACCCAGGAAAGTGTGTCCGGCCAAATGGGATCGAGCGTGTTGGGGAATGTGGTGCACCCCTGCAGGGAAGTTAATCTATTCGAATAGCCGTGATCTTCGGTAACAGGACGACTTGGAGTTGTACCTTGACCTTATGACAACTAGAACCGGATACTTAATAAAACACACCCTTCCAAGTTCCACAGACAACCCGGTGATCGCTTTTCTACAGGGCGACGAGGAGAGGATCGCCGGGTAGGTTTATGCTATGCGATGCTACTTGGAGATGATACTTGGAGATGCTACTTGGAGATGATACTTGGAGATGCTACTTGGAGGACTTCAATCTACTCTCTTCTACATGCTGCGAGACGGAGGCTGCCAGAAGCGTAGTCTTCGATAGGACTAGCTATCCCCCTCTTATTCTGGCATTCTGCAGTTCAGTCCACCGATATGGCCTCCTTACACATATACCCATGCATATGTAGTGTAGTTCCTTGCTTGCGAGTACTTTGGATGAGTACTCACGGTTGCTTTCTCCCCCCTTTTTCCCCTTTCCTTTCTTTCTGGTTGTCGCAACCAGATGCTGGAGTCCAGGAGCCAGTAGCCAGCGTCGACGACGACTACTACATTGGAGGTGCCTACTACTACGTGCAAGCTGACGACGACGACCAGGAGTAGTTAGGAGGATCCCAGGCAGGAGGCCTGCGCCTCTTTCGATCTGTATCCCAGTTTGTGCTAGCCATCTTATGGCAACTTGTTTAACTTATGTCTGTACTCAGATATTGTTGCTTCCGCTGACTCGTCTATGATCGAGCACTTGTATTCGAGCCCTCGAGGCCCCTGGCTTGTATTATGATGCTTGTATGACTTATTTTATTTGTAGAGTTGTGTTGTGATATCTTCCCGTGAGTCCCTGATCTTGATCGTACACATTTGCGTGCATGATTAGTGTACGATTGAATCGGGGGCGTCATAGGTTGTTGGTGAATTGCGAGCCATTGTCGGTGATGATGCGATTGGGGACACCAAATCGGCTCACGGTTCCCTTGATGAACTTGACGGCTGATCCAGCTGGAATGGTGCGCCCGGCCTCTACCTCCGCCCACTTGGTGAACTTGTCGATGGTGACGTAAAGGTATCGGTAGCCCCCTGGCGCTCGAGGGAATGGTCCCAAGATGTCTAGCCCCCAGACCGCAAATGGCCACGTGAGCGGTATCGTCTGGATGCTATGCGCGGGATGATGAATCTTCTTGGCGTGAAACTGGCATGCTTCACAAGAGTGCACCAGCTCTATAGCATCGTTGAGCGAGGTGGGCTAGTGGAAGCCATTCCGGAACGCCTTGCCCTCCAGGGTGCGCGACGAGGAGTGATGCCCGCAGTCCACACCATGTATGTCCGCTAGCAGCTCGAGCCCCTGTTCCCTGGAGATGCATCGCAACGAAACGTCATTGGGCCTCCTGCGATATAACTCACCATCCTTGATGCAGTACGCGGTGGCCTGGTGGGCCATGCGCTCAGCGTCCTCCTACTTTTCTGGCAGGGTCTCCTGAAGCAAATACGCCTTGAACTCTTCGGTCCAGCACCCCTCCTGAGGCTCGAGTGCGAGCAGCAAGCGGGCTCCTGAGTGGTCCCCGCAGGCTGGAGCGCCCATCTGAGGTGCCTGTGGCAAGTCCTCCCGAGGTGGCGCTGGAGCCGTGACGTGCGGGGTCGCAGATGGCTCAAAGAGCCGCTCCTCAAACACCCCTGGCTCCTAGCCTGCGGGAGGCTCTTTTGGCAATGTCGTCTGCTTCCTTGTTTGTCCCCCGCGGCATGTGCTGCAGCTCCACTCCCATGAACCGCTTCTCCATCTTGCGCACCTCCTCTAGGTACGCCTCCATGTGCTCGTCCTTGGGCGTGTACTCCTTGTTGGAGAAGTTGATGAGAAGCTGAGAGTTGCCCTTGATGGTGAGGCGCTTTACCCCCAGCGCGGCCGCGGCGCTGAGTCCGGCAAGCAAGCCTTCAAATTCTGCGATGTTATTGTTGACCTTCTCGCCCCGCTGAAAGCAGAGTTGCACTGCATAACAAAGCTTGTCCTTGGTGGGGGTGCAGAGCATCGGGAGTGCGCCTGCTCCCGTTGTGGTGGGGGGTGATCTTCGCGGCGGAACGTGAGGTTAGCTTGGGGCGCCGCCCAGCCCAGGGGAGCCCCCGAGCCCGCCTGAGTGTTGCCTGCCCGTCGGTAGAACTTCTTGAGGTGGCGGTCGAAAGGTGGCGCCTGCGAGCCACCTAGGAGAGCTGCGACGACTGGGAGCGCCGGCGCCGCATAGTGGGCGAGGAAGAGGTCGCGCAGCTCCTCCCATGAGGCCACAGAAGATGCCGGCAGGTTGAGCAACCAGGCATGCGGTGCACCCACGAGGGCCATGGGGAACCAGTTGGCCTTCACCTTGTCATCTCCACCAGCTGCCCAAACTGCTTCCTCGTATGCCTGAAGGAAGGGGGCTAGATCTGCCGTGCCATCGTAGCGCGGCGGCATCTCCGGTCGGAACTTGGGCGGCCACTTCACCTGCCGCAGGGAGAGGGTGAAGCAACGCAGCCCGGTGCTTCTCCAGGAACGTGCGTCGACGAGGCCGACGGAGGAGCGCCTGCCATGGGGGTCGGTGGCACGATAGAGAGGTCGAGGAAGAGGATTCCGACACACACCTACCTGGCACGCCAAATGTCGGATTTATGGATCCAGCAACCCTTGAGAGGTTCGAACTCTGGGGTGAGTGCGGAGATCTCAACCTGCCCAGCCTGCCTACTCGCGATCCTCCCTAGCCTAGCGCGTCGAGCTCACAAAGACACAAAGACACAGAGGTTTATACTGGTTCGGGCCACCGTGTGGTGTAATACCCTAATCAAGTGTGGTGTGGTAGATTGCCTCGAGGGGCTATGGATGAACTAGTACAAAGGATGAACAAGCCTCAGGAGGCGAGGTGTTCTTGAGCTGGTGTGGTGTTCTACTTGTTCTGGTTTCGGTCCTCCTCGTCCTCCCTTCTCTGGTGGTGGCTAAGTCCTATATATAGTGGCCTTGGTCCTCTTCCGAAATATGAGCGGGAAGGGATTCCACAATAGCGGGATTTGAAGGGAGACAAGTAGTACAGTCTATCCTAACAAAAGTAGTCTTTGCCTGCGAAAAGCATCTGGTCGTGACGCTGCGGTGGGCTCGGTGATGACCTCCATCCTGCCGTCCTGGCGATCTTGGTCTTGTTGCACCAGAATGGAAACCTTTGCCTGATTCCTCGGGACTCCGCGCTTGTGGCTTGCCTCCCTTGCACCGAAGACGAAACCTGCGCTCTGCACCCGCCTAGCGCCCGCCTGGCCTTGGTCGTCATGGCTCACATCAGCTGAGCCTCGTGAGGTAGCCGCATAGAACTCTCCGCCCCTCAAGAGCCATCCTGAGGAGGCCACTCCTTCAGGGGTCTTGGCGTCATCCGCCTCGCGAGGCTTGGCCCCTCACAAGGGTCTTGTTGTGTTGGTGTTGAAGTAGGGCCGTACCAGGCCATCTATGGAGCCACGCGGTGGGCCGCAGGCAGGCAGGACTGGATACCCCCAAGTCCAGGACGCGGACAATTGTCTTCACCAAGCCTACTGGTTCTGTTTCCTCAACCCTTTCATTTCCTCAGTTATGTGTTGATGAACCTGATCATTACTGTTTGAAGACTTTGACTGAAGAGTTTCTCTAATTCCTCAATCCTATTTCTTCAATCAGTTTGTCTTCATCCTTCTTATCCTGTGTTTACGCTTTCTGTACTGTGTGTTTTTGTCTTTCATTTCATCATGATGACTATGCTGTTGCTCTATTATGCTTATACCTGAGTACTTATTCCGCTGCAAGTAGTTCTTCGCTTAGGAATTTCCTCACCCTGAAATTCCTCAGTGAAGAATTCATAAAAATTGTCTATTCACCCCCCTCTAGTCGACGTAACGCATTTTCAATTGGTATCGGAGCACGGTACTCCCTTGTTCTGTGTGATTTTGGTTTAACCGGCTGGAGTTTTAGTTATGTCGACTGGAGGTATGATCAAGGTCTCGGCGCGGTGTCCTACCTTTGATGGGACGGACTACCCCTACTGGAAGAACAAGATGTGCATGCATCTTGAGGCAATTGATAACGAGCTCTGGTATGTTGTGGAAAATGGCGTTCCCTCTGTCACTTCGTCTGTGAATGCTGCTGATGTGAAGAGATTCAAGCAACTCGATTCTCAAGCAAAGAATATCATATGTGGCCATCTGAGCAAAGGACAGTACGGCAGAGTGAGTGCCCTGGAAACTGCCAAGCTGATTTGGGGCAGGCTGTCCAAGGTCAAAGAAGGAGTCTCAACTCAACATGACTCCCGAGTTGATGTTCTTCGCAATCTCTTCAACCGCTTCAAAAGACTTGACAACGAAAATGTTCAGCAAACCTTCGATCGCCTCACTGACATCTCAAATGAGCTTTAAGCACTTGGTGCCACTGACATCACCGATCACGAGGTGGTGAAGAAATTGCCGAGATCACTTGATACCTCATTCGATACCCTTGCACTGATGATTCAAGAGAAAGATCATTACAAGTCACTTGATCCCACTGATATCCTCGAGAGGCTAAACACACATGAGTTCCAGCTTGCTGAGAAGAGAGATCTCTATGGACCGAGTTACGGAAGATCACGTGCACTGAAAGCCAAGGCAGTCTCTGAGTCTGAAGATGAAGACTCTGGTAGTAGCCTTGGTGATCCTGAAGAACTAAGCTAGGATCTAGCAATGCTCGTGAGGAAATTCCAGAAGTTCTCTTGCCATGGTCGCTTTGGAAAGTCTTCAAGAAATGAGGATTCCTCGTCTCGTGACTACAAAAAGAGAACTTTCCACAAATGCAAGAAACCTGGTCACTACATGTCTGATTGTCCTCTGTGGGAAAAGGAATCAAAGAAGAAGAAGTACAAAGATGACGATTCTGATGACTCAAAGAAGAAGAAGAAATCTTCAAAGTATTCATCATCAAAATCTTCAAAGTCTTCATCTCACAAGAAGAGCAGTTCCAAGAAGGCTCGGGCATTCATTGGCAAGGAAATGGACTCTGAAGCTGAATCTCAGGACAATGTGGAGGAGTAGGAAACTGAGGAATCAGACTCTGGTGTGGCAAGCTTATCCCTCGCTACCGCTTACGTCAACAAGTCCATTTTCAACACTGAAGAAAATGCCCTCCCCAACTCTGCTGACAAAAGCTTCGATGACTATGCTCCCACCTACTACTTCATGGCAAATGGTGCCAAGGTACTCAAACATTCCCCCTCTGACTCTAGTGAGGATGAATCTGATGACAATCTCAAGCCTAGCTACACCAACCTTGCTAAAATTGTTGTTAAACAACAGAAGGCTTTAGAAAATATTCAAAATCAACTAGACAGAAGCGATGACCTGTTGGGTGAGGAATTAAATCGAACCAAGCCTCTGACAGATAATCTTCAGAGACTTCAAACTCGGTTTGACAACCCTCAAAATCATCATAACACTCTTTTAACTAATCATGAGAAGCTTTCTCATGAATTCCTTCAAAGAAATCAAGATCTTGAGAAGCTAAAAGTGCGTTATGATGATCTTCAGAAGGAAAACGATTCATTGCTTGCTCAACAGATCAGTTCTTCCCAGGAAGAATTTATTCCACCATGTCTTAAATGCATTGAACGTGAATCTTCTAATTCATCACCTGAATGTTCAAATGCTTCTATTGCTGCAAATTCTTCAAGTGTCTCTGTGGTCACAAATTTCTCATCTGAGGATACCACAAGTATCACTAACGATAATGCAGGGCTGAAGGAATTGTATGTGATAGGCATTTACAAAAGCCTCAAAGGGCATCAGACTCTATGTAATGTGCTCAAAAAGCAGATCCTGAATAGGTACCCTAGGAAAGAGGGTATTGCCTTTGAGAGGAAACTCAATGCTGATGGGACCTACTGGAAACCTGAGCAGTATCCCAAAACCTCATGGGTTGCTGCAAAAGGACCTCCTATAGATCCATGCACTCTATCTGGCTTTACCTGTGATTCTTCATATTCCTCTAATGAGTCTTTTGACTCCAACTATAAACTGTTTAAGAATCAGAAATGTGACGTATTTGCTCGATATGTTGGAGCTAACTGCAGGAACGGTCCCCCTATGAAGAAAATTTGGGTTCCTAAAAGATGTCTTGAAAATCTTCAGGTGAATGTCATCATGACACCACCCATGAAGAATAGGAACCTCAGATCAAATTCTTCATACGGATCAAAATCTTCATATGGATCCAAGTCCTCAAATGGACCAAATTCTTCACGTGGATCAAAATCCTCATATGAACATCATCATGCTAACACTTCTGTTTCGCAGGGAATGTCTAAGGGCCATGAATATGTGCATTATTATTCAAACCATTATGTTCATAAGTCATCGAAGAATTTCTCTGCTTATTCATATGCTTACCCTAACCACTCTTCTGTGAAACAAAGTGCACTGGCTTCTATGCCATCCTTTTCTTATGGAGCTCGCAGAATGATGGATTCTTTGCCACCCCTCCAGATGTGGGTGGTGAAGAAAAAGAACTAATCTCTTATGCAGGATCAGGCCTCCAGATGAACTTGATCGTCTAAAGAAATTGCTGGAGACCTCAAGGTGCTTGAAAGGATGCAAGCTAATCATCACTACAAAAAAATACACTTTCGTGATGATACGTGTTTGTCACAGTAGGTCGCGTTTTCTGTCATGCATGTACATCCATGATGATTTTATGACAGAATCAAGATAGTCATACCTGTGTTGTCGTAGAAGTGTTCCACGACATTACCAAAATTATCATCACGGAAATGTCCACTTCCATGACGATAAGTCATGCGTCACAGAAGTGCTTTCGTGAAGGGTGACCGACACGTGGCATCCACCATAACGGAACGTCGTTAAGCTATCAGGTCGGGTTTTCGATCCGATAACCTGTTAACAGCCCCGACCAATGGGGATTTTCCACGTGCAAAATCATCATTGGCTGGAGGAAACACGTATCGGCTCATTGTTGGGACAGATGTCATCCACTCATTGGACAGAAGGCGCCTATGATACGTCGACACGTGGCACGGCCCAACAGAGGCCCATTCTTGTGAAAAGGCCGGCCCGTTTGACTTGGTCAAAAGGTGGCGGGCCG
The DNA here is from genome assembly GCF_002162155.2 of Triticum dicoccoides. NCBI lineage: Eukaryota > Viridiplantae > Streptophyta > Magnoliopsida > Poales > Poaceae > Triticum > Triticum dicoccoides. Next base: position 251,882,446 of record NC_041389.1, read on the forward strand.
GCCCATGGAAAGCCTGTTAACGGCCTATTCGCATATAGCCCATTTACAGCCCGCTAACCCAAGGCCCGTTACGCCCTATCCGAATTAGGCCCAGTAGAGTCATCTGGGACGTCCAATATGATTCCAGCCCGTTTTCACTTCTGGCCCATGTATGGCCCATGACGTCTTTCGGCCCATATGAGGCCCTATGCAACTCTTGGCCTATTAACGGCCCGTGGTGAAACTGGCCCGTAATGAACAGTGTATCACTTTACACACATTAACGGCCCGTGGTGAAACTCGCCCGTAATGAACAGTGTATCACTATATACCCATTAACGGCCCGTTATTCCGTTGGGCCATTTCCAGCCCATGTTATCTTTTGGCCTTCTCAGAGCCCATTTATTCTTGGGCTCATTTCCAGCATTCTTTTACTTACGGCCCGTTACTGTCATTTCCTGCTTGTGGGCCAAATTCAGCCTGTGGTTACAGTCGGCCCGTTTGTGGTCCGTTAATACGTTGGGCCGTTTTCATAGCGTCATCAAATACGGCCTATTAACGATGGCCCGTTATGGTCGGCCCATGAACGGATGATTCCAATTCTAGCCCGTTTATGGCCATAATGCGGTCTGTTTGGCTCATGTTTGGCAAATCGATCATACGGCCCGTATAAGGCCCATTGATGATACGGCCCGTAGAAGGCCCATTGTTTCTACGGCCCGTGTAAGGCCCATTGTTTCTATGGCCCGTTGAGGGAGTCCTGGACTAGGGGGTGTCCGGACAGCCAGACTATCATCGTCCGCTGGACTCCAAGACTACGAAGATACAAGATTGAAGACTCCGTCCCGTGTCCGGATGGGACTTTACTTGGCGTGGAAGGCAAGCTTGGCAATACGGATATGTAGATCTCCTACCATTGTAACCGACTCTGTGTAACCCTAGCCCTCTCCAGTGTCTATATAAACCGGAGGGCTTAGTCCGTAGGACATAACCTCCATTACAACAATCATACCATAGGCTAGCTTCTAGGGTTTAGCCTCCTTGATCTCGTGGTAGATCCACTCTTGTAATACACATCATCAATATTAATCAAGCAGGACATAGGGTTTTACCTCCATCAAGAGGGCCCGAACCTGGGTAAAACATCGTGTCCCTTGTCTCCTGTTACCATCCGCCTAGACGCACAGTTCGGGACCCCCTACCCGAGATCCGCCAGTTTTGACACTGACATTGGTGCTTTCATTGAGAGTTCCTCTGTGCCGTTGCCGACAGGAAGGATGCCTCCACCCGTCTTCAAGGATGGTATGTTCGCCAAAGGGGCCTTGGCTGCCGGCCAAACTATCCGGCTAGGTGGTTTTCTTATGACCTCCTGTCCGGCCACCGCTTCGACAATGACTTCTCAAGTCGTCAAAAGCAATCTTCACGTCAGCTCGGAATTTGCCGAGCGGCTGGATCCGATAGAGCTTTCGTCTGTCAACGAGCTCTTGGATTGCATCACCGCCCTGGGAGTCGCTACGGACTACAATCAGATTGGGCTTAAAACCGATCTGAGAGAGATTAACTCTACCCAGGTCACCCACCACGTCGTAGTGGTAGAGGAACAATGCGGCGACTCTTCTCCTGTATTGAAAACTAGTCATGTCCGGGCTCCCGAACCCTCCATGCCGGATTCCCGCGGAGGGACGGACTTCGGTCAAGCACTGAACTTAAAGTCAGGCATCGGACCGGACTCGTTGGACAACGTCCAGCAATCCAAGCTTCCAAATTTGGAAACTTCACGGCCTTCAAGCCTTGAGATGGGTAGGGTTCCGGCCTTTATTCCACCCACCCGCCCAGACATATGCGATCTATCTCTAATACGGCAAGAGCCCGCTGAAACAGTACATCACTACTGGGCCAGATTCCTCCTGGTTATGGACAGGATAAAGGACTGCCGAGAGGAAAACGCAATCTCAATTTTTTGCAATAATTGCACGGACAAGGGAATATTGAACGCCATCAGCCGTCGTGAAATTACACGCTTCGCCGACCTGGCGTCCATAGTACGAAAGTACTGTGCGACGGAGAGTTTCCGGAAAACCGAAAACCAGTTTTGGGACAATCCGTCCTCGAATACAACCCTAGTCCGCAACAAAAGGGTGCATTACACTCAGGCCCCAGATACAAAAATCAAAAAGCAAAAACCCCATAGAGGGCACGGAACCATATTGGAGGGATGGCTTAGCGGACCCTGTAAAATTCATAGTACAGAGGGCGCCGTCCCAACACATAGCCTTCGAGCATGTTGGATATTACGGCAGGTGGCCAAAAGTGGCGAGGAGCTTCTAGCACCGGAAAACCACTCCAACAATACCGGTACGGTATCAACAGTCTTCGAGACCTTCGCATCAAATAATATGCGGAAACGAACAATCCGCGGCCTCGCTGAAGTCTACCAAGTAGCAACAACAAATCCACGGAGCGACACAGCCATCACCTTCAACGCCAGCAACGAACCTAAATTCCGAACAGCCCGAGCACCAGCCGCACTGGTTCTTAGTCCAATAGTGGACGGCTTTCGACTTACAAAGGTCCTCATGGGTGGTGGCAGCGGACTAAACCTCATCTACGAGGAAACTCTTCAAAAAATGGAAATAGACTGGAGCCGCATTGAGCGAAGCAGCACAACCTTCAGAGGAATAATCCCTAGCCGGGGAAGCACGCTGCACCGGAAAAATCACACTCGATGTGGTGTTCGGCTCGCCGGACAATTACAGATCTGAAGAAGTCACGTTCCAAGTGGCCCCGTTCAACAGCGGATATCACGCTATATTAGGACGAGAGGCATTCACAATTTTTCAAGCCGTACCCCATTACGGGTACATGAAGCTCAAAATGCCTGGGCCCGGCGGAATAATCACTCTCATTAGTGATCCGGACATAGCACTCCGCGCCGAAAACAAGACAGCCGCATTAGCCCTGGAGGCATTATCCGAAGCCCTAGCGGCAGATGAACTCACCGCGCTGCGCTCTATGGTGAATAGGGACGATGTGATACTTGATAAGAGATCCAAGTCCACCTCCTTTAAACCAGCAGATGAAATAATAAAATTCCAGGTCCATCCAACGGACCCGACAAAGACGGCTTCCATCGGGGCACAGTTGAACCCTGATGTAGACGCCGCACTGCGAGAATTCCTTCGGGAAAATTGGGACATTTTCGCCTGGCACCCTTCGGATATGCCCGGAATCCCACGCAGATTGGCAGAACACAGCCTAAACATCCTAAAAGGATTCAAGCCAGTCAAACTGGCTCTTCGACAATTTTCTGAACCTAAAAGACAGGCAATGGGAGAAGAGCTAGCCAAACTATTGGAAGCCGGATTCATCAGAGACATCAAACATCCGGATTGGCTAGCAAACTGTTAATGGTACCAAAGAAGGACAAATCCTGGCGCCTATGTGTCGATTTTAAAGACCTCAACAAGGCCTGCCCAAAGGATCCCTTCCCCCTCCCCCGCATCGACCAGATAATCGATGCTACCGCAGGACACGATTCACTGTGCTTCCTTGACGCATACTCCGGCTACCATCAAATCAAGATGGCGGAAGCAGACCAAGCCGCAACGGCATTCATCACTCCATATGGACCATTCTGCTTCAACACGATGCCCTTCGGACTTAAAAACGCCGGCGCAACATATCAGCGCATGATTCAAACATGTCTGGCAACCCAGATCGGCAAAACAGTAGAGGCATACATAGACGACGTAGTCGTCAAAACCAAACATGTCGAAACTCTAGTAGACGATTTGAGGCTCACATTCGACAACCTCAGAGCATATGACATCAAGCTGAATCCGGAACAATGCGTTTTCGACGTACCAGCCGGAAAGCTGCTGGGCTTCATTGTATCCGGTAGAGGAATTGAAGCAAACCCGGCCAAGATCCGAGCTCTGTCACAGCTGGATATTCCAAAAGACCTCAAACAGATACAAAAATTGACTGGATGTGTGGCGGCTTTAAGCCGCTTTATCTCCCGCTTGGGAGAAAAGGCATTGCCACTCTATCGCCTCCTTAGGCGCACCAAACACTTTGAGTGGATGGATGCTGCCACTGCCGGACTCGAAGAAATAAAGGCCATATTGGCAACAAATCCGGTCCTGGCAGCGCCCAACCTGGGCGAACCAATATTGTTATACATCACGGCAACACATGAAGTTGTAAGCGCGGTACTCGTCGTCGAACGAGAGACAGAAGGGCATAAATTCCCCCTTCAAAAACCAGTGTACTACGTATCCACTGTGTTAACACCCTGCAAGTCCCGTTACCCGCACTATCAAAAGATAGCGTATGCGGTGTTCATGGCATCCCAGAAGCTCCGACACCACTTTCAAGAGTGTTTGATAACAGTGGCCTCCGAAGTGCCCCTCAACGACATCATAAACAACCGCGACGCGACGGGTAGGATTGCAAAATGGGCCATCGAGCTCTTACCATTCGATATAACTTACAAACCTCGGCGAGCTATAAAGTCACAAGTTTTGGCTGACTTTGTCGCTGAATGGACCGAAGCCGAACTCCCTAAAGAGTACGACGCATACTCCAATTGGATTATGCACTTCGACGGCTCTAAAATGTTGGCCGGATTGGGGGCTGGCATCGTATTGACGTCCCCAACTGGAGACACAGTCCAATACGTACTTCAGATAATGTACACGGACTCCAACAACGCAGCCGAATACGAGGCCCTTTTACATGGCCTCCGGATGGCAATCTCCATGGGCATTCAACGCCTAGAGGTGCGCGGGGATTCAAACCTTGCAATATCCCAAGTAAATGGAGACTTTGATGCCAAGGATCCGAAAATGGCAGCATATCGTAAAGCTGTCCTAAAAATGTCAGCTCGGTTTGACGGACTTGAATTCCACCACGTAGCCAGGGATAATAACCAAGCGGCCGACATATTGGCACGCATCGGCGCAAAACGTGATGCTGTCCCTCCAAACATCTTCCTGGAACGGTTGTTTAAGCCATCCGTACTATGGGAAGAGGAGCCCGGAAATAACAAACCGGAAGCAGCCACACCAGCCGACACAGAGCAATCTGACATAACCGGCGATTCAGCCGATGAAATAACACCTTCAGCCCACGACATAATGGAAGTAATCGCCCCATGGACAGAGCCATTCCTAGCCTACTTGCTTAGGCAGGAACTTCCCGAAGACCAAAATGAGGCCCGCTGCATAGTCCGGCGATCTAAACCCTACAAGGTCCATGAGGGAGAACTCTATAAGAAAAGCACAACCGGAGTCCTTCAAAGGTGTATCTCCGAAGAGGATGGGCGAAACCTTCTAGCTGAAATTCATGCCAGACTAGGCGGACACCACGCAGCAGCTCGGCCCTTGTAGGAAAGGCATTCCGTACAGGATTTTATTGGACGACGGCCCGGGCAGATGCTCAGGATTTAGTCCGAAGATGCGTCGGTTGTCAGCTCTTTGCTAATCAAAGCCATATGCCACCCACCACCCTCAAAACTATACCTATTACCTGGCCGTTCGCGGTCTGGGGGCTTGACATGGTTGGACCCCTTAAAGGGGGAACCCACAAGCAAAGGTACCTATTGCTCATGGTGGATAAATTCACCAAATGGATAGAGGCCAAGCCAGTAAAAACGGCAGAGTCCGGACCAGTGATAGACTTTATCTCCGGGGTAGTACACCGTTATGGTGTTCCCCACAGCATCATCACCGATAACGGCACGAACTTCACGGCCGACGAGGTTAAACCATGGTACAAAAATATGGGCATTAAGCTCGATTACGCCTCAGTCTATCATCCTCAAACCAACGGTCAAGTGGAACGAGCGAACGGTCTAATAATGAGCGACATTAAACCTAGACTAGTGCGGTCACTTACGAAATCTGACACGCACTGGGTAGAGGAGCTCGACTCCGTACTCTGGGGGCTGCGGACAACACCCAACCGTACTATCGGATTCACACCATTTTTATGGTATACGGCGCAGAGGCAGTTCTGCCCTGCGACATCATTCATGACTCACCTTGAGTGCGCATGTACGAAGAAAGAGAAGCCGAGCTGGATCGGCAGGACAGCTTGGACGCATTGGAGGAAGAACACGACGTCGCCAAGGCTCGTTCCGCATTCTATCAGCAGCAGGCTCGAAGATATCAAAGCAGAGAAGTACGGGCCAAGACTTACAACGTTGGCGAACTAGTTCTACGCCTGCCGGACAAGAAAAAGGACAAGCTCAAGCCCAAATGGGAGGGGCCCTTCATTATCGATCAAGTCCTGACCGGAGGAGCGTACCATCTACGAAATGCGTCGGACAACCGACTCGAGCCTAACTCATGGAATGCAGCCCGCCTCCGAAGATTCTATGCCTAGCGCTGGACTAAGAGTTCGTCCCCATCCCCCGTCCAAATTTTTTACACTTCACTTGTGTTTTGTTTCTCTTTCTTCTCTTAACCCTTTTCCTAAAAAAGCCCTTAAGGGCCTACTTGCGCATTGTTCGCACATACTTGATGTGCCATCCGCACTCATTATACCTGGGGGCTTCTTTACCAGAAGCTCAATTATAAGGGCTTCATGCCCAGCACATGTGTCAAGCTTCCACATGTACCTTTTACTCACCATTATATGCATCGATATGACTTAAGTTTTGGCCAAGCTGGGTTGCCTGGCTCCTGTGCTTACCCCTACGTTCCCGATTGCTCGGCTAGGAGGTAAAGGGAGAACCTCTGCGATTGTTACTGCCGGGTCAGCCGGATGTGTACCTCAGACTGGGTGAAGCCGAAAGCTAGCGTTCTTAAGGGAATATTCGGTTGGTGACTTGAAAGATGATTTTTTACCTACTTATTTATCTGCCCCCAGATGTTTTTCTGCTTTTTTCGCAGTCCGGACATGCACTTTAGGGCATGACTCCCAGGGAAAGGAACCCTTAACGGAACTATTCTCCCTGGAAGATGTTTCTTACTAACCATGTAATATAACATAACTAGTTGGGCACTTGTCTAATAAAGCACTAATGACCCCTACGCCTGGTCTCCATGCATACCCCGGTTGTTTCTTAACCGAGAAGGTATTCGGACACCTCCGGACTCTAGGGTCCCGAGGTTGAAGCGAAAAGGTCGGCAAAGACAAACGATCTACAATCCGGCTAGAAGGCATTTCACATGTCATTTTAAAATACATTGTCAAATCTACTGACTGTATTCCTCCTCAATCCCGTCTAATAGGCTGTCTAATTTACAGTCCCGTTGGGAAAATTTAGCGGCCAACTCTACTTGGCCGTATACTAAACTCACAGGGATCTCCTTCCCATCGGACCCCACAGGTCCGACCTCGGCCATGTGGTTGGGATCCGCCTTCTTGTACCGCGTCTTCACCATGGCCCAAGCCTCCCTGGCACCTTGGCGGCAGGCCGAAATCTTCCATAAACGGAAGCGCTGCCGCACTCCCCGAAGCTTCTCCGCAAGCTCCCCAAGGCCCTCGGGTAGGGAGAGGGCTAGCCATAAAGCCTGGACGACGCCGCTCATTTCCTGCCGAACTCGTTCGAGCAGCTGCAACAGCTCGGGAAGTTGATCACCCGTTGATACAGGCATCTCCTCCGCAGGGCGACCTATGAGTATACCTACAAGACATATTTTGTCAATTGACTTCCTCGCCGAACTCTTCTTTTCAAAGGAGTCCGCTCAAGCACTTACTATAGATGCCGCAACGAAGCCGCTGATTCTCCTTAACGGAGCCTGACAGCTCGGCCCGAACGCCTTTCAGCTCTTCTCCAAGCTGGGCGTGGGCATCTTGGAGCTTGTTCCTTTCTTGCTGCACTCTATTCAGCACCCTCTCGCCGGCCTTCAACTGGCGCAGTAGTTCCTGCCTGTCCGGATCTTGTCAGGCAGCACCTGCAATGTCATTATTAGACTTGCGCGCATGCCGCACATCGCTTATATTTTTTTTTAAAATGTGTTACCAGGAGGGGCCTCTGTGTTTCCTCCTGCGGCAGCAAGTGCGGCCTCAAGTTGGGCCTTGCACTCTTGCAGCCCCTGACACAGTTGGGTATTCTTCTCAGTAAGATCCTGCATTTCAAATGATCCTTAAATCAGTTAACATAACTACTTTAAGTCTTGGGGGCTACTGGCATATATAACTGTTAAATTCCTTTACCCGTATGTCTTTCACATACTGCTCTGTGGCTCTGGTAAAACCATCTTGAGCAGCACGGAGGTGCGCGTCCCCCGCGTTAAAGGCATTCAACGCCTCAGGGGAGAAGCACGCGTCACGAAATACTGTCCGGCGGCGCCTATGGTTCATGGCGCTCTCCACCTCAGACTTGGTGGCGGACAACCTGTCGGCATCCTCCGTTGGAGGAGTGTCCGGCTCGCGCCTTGCGCTCGCCTCCCCCTCCAGACCGGGTGCTGGAGCCTGGCTGGTAGATGTTGGATTGGCAACCTCCACGCCCGCAGTCCGGCGGGCGCTTTTTCTCCTACAAAAGTCATGAGCACTCAAACGCTTCCTAGGAACGTTGCTCCAAATAATTAACTGCGAGCTATACCTTTGCGGCGACGTTTCAGTCTGTGCCGCGCTCCTCTTCCGCCTACTGGTCCGGACTGGCCTTTGTTGGTCAGCCGCCGCGGGCTCGGCTTCCCGCCTTGAAGGCGCTTCCTGAAAACACCATCGTACGCGAAGGTCAGAAATGAGCAAGGAAGAGATAATGGTGTCAGGACTTCCGTCACAATCACCTGGGAAGCCGGATATAGTCCGGGGTAGTCATCCGTAATGGCGACTAAAGCATTATCCATGCTGAGCTCGTGGAACACCCCGTCGATTAGCTCCACCTGAATGTCCGGATCCTCTTCGGAGTCCGGATCCTGGGATCTCTCTGGATCCTCGGGTTGCGGAGCTGGACTTATCATGTCCTCCACAATCCGACGCAGTTCCTGCGTCGAAGACATAATATAAGAAGCTTAAACTTTGAAAGCATGGGTCGGGCCCTTAAAGTGTTCGCTTACTCAACGCCGAGGGTTATTCATGGAGAACCCATTCAACGTGTTCGTCTGAAGGAAGTCCTCCTTCTCCCCCTTGTACAGGCCGGACAGGATCTGCACCAGATCCTCGGCCGAATCCGGTCCTTTGCGGCCATGACGGGTGGCATCGTCTTCCCCGTTGAAATCCCACATGGGGTGGCCCCTGTATTGCAGTGGCTGCACCCCCCGCGTAATGCATGTTTCCATGACTCCAATCATGGTCAACCCGGAATGGGCCAGTAATCTTATTCGGCCCATCAGATAATGGACGCTCTTGTCTTCCTCCAGTTGGGGGCTCCGCGGGCGCCAACTAAGGAGTTTCTTCAGAGGAGCAGTACTGAACTCCGGAAGGCCGATCCGAACAGGGTCCGGCAGCGGAGCGTCTTCTATGTAAACCATTCCGAAGGCCAGTCTTCGGACGCCTTCTTAGGGGTTCCGGATGGATATCCGGTCCAGGCAATGCGCCATATTTCGGCGCCGCCCACTTGATATATGGACCCCTCGTGAGAATGGGGTACGAGGCAGAACAACCTCTTCCACAGTGCAAAATGGGGCTCGATGCCCAGAAATAGCTCGCAAAGAGCTGCGTAACCCGCGATATGCAGGATAGAGGCGGGTGTAAGGTGATGGACCTGGAGTCCGTAGAACTCCAGGAGCCCGGGGAGGAACGGATGTATAGGAAATCCGAGTCCCCTTATCAGATAGGGGACGAAGCATACCCGCTCCCCTTTGTTGGGACTTGGGGTAGCCTTCGCTTGCTTCCCACCTTGGTAGGTGGCCAGCCCGGCGCAAACCAGAACCATGAAGGCCGGAGGGAGATATCCCTCCGCTTGGAGCTTCACCAGCTCGTTGTGCGGAACAGAGCATCTCCTCCAATCTCCTGGCAGAGGGCTGGGAGCGCGAGAAGAGGGGCCGCATCGACGGTCCATGATGGAATGGATTCTGGGTCAAAAGCGCTCCGATCAGTATTCGCGGAAGGAAGATGGTGTGATTTGGATATGGATTCTTGCCTCTCTTATAGGCAGATTATTTGCACAGCTAGGGGGTAAAACATAAAAGATACCCTGGCTTTTCGCATTCGTGCGACGCGTGGAAGAAGGCCATTATTGGGCGTAGAAGCCAAGAAGCGCAACATTGATAAGGAAGCCGGACATTGTTCGGCAGGTACATGGAACTTAAAAGGAGAACCCGCTGAGGGAGTACTGGACTAGGGGGTGTCCGGATAGCCGGACTATCATCGTCCGCCGGACTCCAAGACTACGAAGATACAAGATTGAAGACTCCGTCCCGTGTCCGGATGGGACTTCCCTTGGCGTGGAAGGCAAGCTTGGCGATACGGATATGTAGATCTCCTACCATTGTAACCGACTCTGTGTAACCCTAGCCCTCTCCGGTGTCTATATAAACCGGAGGGCTTAGTCCGTAGGACATAACCTCCATTACAACAATCATACCATAGGCTAGCTTCTAGGGTTTAGCCTCCTTGATCTCGTGGTAGATCCACTCTTGTAATACACATCATCAATATTAATCAAGCATGACGTAGGGTTTTACCTCCATCAAGAGGGCCCGAACCTGGGTAAAACATCGTGTCCCTTGTGTCCTGTTACCATCCGCCTAGACGCACAGTTCGGGACCCCCTACCCGAGATCCGCCGGTTTTGACACCGACATTGGTGATTTCATTGAGAGTTCCTCTGTGCCATCACCGATAGGCTCGATGGCTTCTTCAATCAACAACAACGCCATCCAGGGTGAGACTTTTCTCCCCGGACAGATCTTCATATTTGGCGGCTTCGCACTGCGGGCTAATTCACTTGGCCATCTAGAGCAGATCGAATGCTACGCCCCTGGCCGTCAGGTCAGGTTCGGAAGCCTAAACTTCATGGCCGACATCCGCGGGGACTTGATCTTCGACGGACTCGAGCCACAGCCGAGCATGCCGAACTGTCACGATGGGCATGATTTAGCTCTACCGCCGGACAGTGCCTTGGTGGCCGAACATGAATCCGCTCCGACCCATAGTTCGGAGCCGATCACGCAGATCGAGGATGAGTGGTTGGACACCGCCTCGGGAGCTGCAACTTCCGCGGTGATGGAGCCGAACACTGACCTTGTCCCCTATAAAGCCCGTGACTCCGAGGTGCCGGACTCCCTGCCGGACTCCGAACCTCCTGCGCCCCCGCCAATCGAATCCGATTGGGTGCCGATTATGGAGTTCACCGCCGCGGACATCTTTCAGCACTCACCCTTTGGCGACATCTTAAATTCGCTAAAACATCTCTCGCTATCCGGAGAGCCCTGGCCGGATTATGGCCATGATGGTTGGGATGCGGACGACGAAGAAATTCAAAGCCCTCCCACCACCCACTTTGTAGCCACTGTCGACGATCTAACCGACATGCTAGACTATGACTCCGAAGACATCGACGGTATGGACGACGATGTCGGAGATGAACAAGAACCAGCACCCACACTGGAAGACCACCTCGTCATATGACATATACATGGTGGACACCCCAAAAGATGGGGACAGGGAAGAAGCAGCGGAGGCAGATTCCTTAAAGAAACAGCCCAAGCGCCAACGTCAGCGGCGCCACTCTAAATCCCAATACAGCAAGAATGGAGATTCCGGCACAGGAGATAATAACACCCCAGAAAGTGCCGAAGACAATCCCCTCCAGCAAGATTCAACGCAGGAGGATGCAGAAGCAAGCCCTCACAAGAGAGCGGCAGATGAAGAGGTCGAGGATGATAATTACATACCTCCCTCCGAAGACGAGGCAAGCCTCAACAACGACGAATTAGTCATGCCCGAGGATCCCGTCGAACAAGAGCGTTTCAAACGGAGGCTAATGGCCACAACAAATAGCCTAAAGAAAAAGCAGCAGCATCTTCAAGCTGATCAAGACCTGCTGGCCGACAGATGGACCGAGGTTCTCGCGGCCGAAGAGTATGAATTCGAATGCCCCTCCAAAAGCTACCCAAAACGCAAGTTGCTCCCCCGATTAGAAGAGGAAGCATACATACCTTCATCACCAGCGCACAATACGGCCGACCGACCACCCCGTGGTCGCGACAGAGAGGCATCTAGGCCTTCCATCAAGACCGTACCCCGGCGTCGCTCGAAAAGTACGAAGCCACGAGGGAACGCGCCGGACTTGCGGGACATATTGGAGGATAAGGCAAGACAATCCAAATCTATCTATGGATCACGTGGGCGCCCCACGACCCACGACGAATACCGTCGAGCCGGATACAACAACTCCGGCCGGGCCGAACACAGCAGACAACGCTCCCTGGAGCTACGTCATGATATTGCTCAATACAGAGGCGCCGCACACACGTTATGCTTCACTGACGAAGTAATGGATCATCAAATCCCTGAAGGGTTTAAACCCGTAAACATTGAATCCTACGATGGCACGACAGACCCCGCGGTTTGGATTGAAGATTATCTCCTTCACATCCATATGGCCCACGGCGACGATCTCCACGCCATCAAATACCTCCCACTCAAGCTTAAATGACCAGCTCGGCATTGGCTTAACAACATGCCTGCAGAGTTAATTGGGTGTTGGGAGGACCTGGAAGCCGCATTCCTCGACAACTTCCAGGGCACATATGTGCGACCACCAGATGCCGATGACCTAAGCCACATAATCCAGCAGCCAGACGAATCGGCCAGGCAATTCTGGACACGGTTCTTAACAAAGAAAAATCAAATCGTCGACTGTCCGGATGCAGAAGCCCTCGCAGCCTTCAAACATAACATCCGCGACGAATGGCTAGCCCGGCACCTAGGACAGGAAAAGCCGAAATCCATGGCAGCCCTCACATCATTAATGACCCGCTTCTGTGCGGGAGAGGATAGCTGGCTAGCTCGCAGCAACAACCTCAGTAAAAATGCTGGTAGTCCGGACACTAAGGACCACAATGGCAGGTCGCGTCGAAGCAAAAATAAACGCCGCGTTAACGGCGACGACAAGGAGGATACGGCAGTTAACGCCGGATTCCGAGGCTCTAAACCCGGTCAGCGGAAGAAGCCATTCAAAAGAAACACTCCGGGTCCGTCCAATTTGGATCGAATACTCGACCGCTCATGCCAGATACATGGCACCCCCAAAAAGCCAGCTAATCACACCAACAGAGATTGTTGGGTATTCAAGCAGGCAGGCAAGTTAATTGCCGAAAACAATGACAAGGGGCTGCACAGCGACGATGATGAAGAGACCCGACCGTCGAACAGTAGAGGACAGAAGGGTTTCCCCCCACAAGCGCGGACGGTAAACATGATATACGCAACCCATACACCCAAGAGGGAGCGGAAGCATGCACTAAGGGACGTATATGCGATGGAGTCAGTCGCCCCTAAGTTCAATCCATGGTCCTCTTGCCCGATCACTTTCGATTGAAGATACCATCCGACCAGTATCCGCCATGGCGGATTCGCCGCATTGTTTTAGACCCAATCGTCGATGGATTTCACCTCACAAGAGTCCTGATGGACGGAAGCAGTAGCCTGAACCTGCTTTATCAGGATACAGTGTGCAAGATGGGCATAGACCCCTCAAGGATTAAACCTACAAAGACGACCTTCAAAGGCGTCATACCAGGTGTTGAGGCCAATTGTACAGGCTCAGTCACACTGGAAGTGGTCTTCGGATCCCCGGATAATTTCCGGAGCGAGGAGTTAATCTTCGACATAGTCCCATTCCGCAGCGGCTATCACGCTCTGCTCGGACGAACCGCGTTCGCAAAGTTCAACGCGGTGCCGCATTACGCATACCTCAAGCTCAAGATGCCAGGCCCTCGTGGAGTCATCCGGTCAACGGAAATACGGAATGCTCCCTCCGAACGGTGGAACACACAGCGGCTCTCGCGGCAGAAGTACAGAGCAACCTTTTAAGGCAATTTTCAAGTCTGGCCGTTAAACGGCCGGATACGGCCAAACGCGCCCGAAGCAACATCAACCAAGACCACCTGGCACGATCCGAGCACGCGTAGCAATGCGGCCCCAAACCTAGCCCTTGCATAATTGCAAGACCAACCCTCCGCGTACATCATTACACTCTGGAGATACCATGGGCCTAGGGGGAGGGGCACGACCACAACAGACCCAGAGTGCGGCTCGACCACACCAGGGGCTCACAAGTGTGTCAATCCTTTTTATTATTATTTTCCTTCTTTGTATACACAGGACTCCGTTCACCAGAGGCCCTGTCCGGCGGTGAACCCGCCGAACTCACGATGCAACAGCCAGGGAAGAAAGAAGGCTGCGATGAACACTCAGGTGGTCTCCATTACGAGCATTAAATTTGATTATATACACCAGTCCGCAGCCCACCCCTGGAGGGGGACATGTTTAATTAGTCCAAGCCCTTGCTTACCGCACTATTTGTATCATTCCGCACTCATAGCAGAATCCCTTATATGCAGCACTTTTTGCCTGTTATTGCAATACTTTACATATATGTTCACTAATGACATCTTGCACTCGTATATTTTGGTACGGCCGAATACACCAGGGGCTTATGTTCCCCGCATTATGGTGTGATCAGTCCGAACACTTTCACAAGTGCAGCACCCCGAACTTATAGCATTATATGAATCGGCTCCGAATCATGTCTTGGGTCAATAGTTGGGTTTGCCCGGCTCCCACGTTTTGGTACCTTACGTTCCGTTCTGTCGACTAAGGTGGCACTGGGAGAACCACTGCGATTGCGCCCCGGTTGAGTTGGGCGAGCGCCTCAGTGGAGAAATCTAAAACTGACTATCATGATAAGGCGAGAGACTGGTCGCTGTTCAAGAGGTCTTTTCGAGTCCTTAAAGACTTATGCCGCGTTAAGCGAAGAACCGGATAATGTCCGGCCAAGGCGTGGATAGCACCCCCAACTCGGTCTTCCGAATACCAGGGGCTTCACCGAAATTTAAAATTATAGAATTCTATGGCTAAGTGAGAGTGTTCAAGCATTATAAGTCCGGTTGCCTTGTTCGTTGTGTTGAGCGCCTCCCTAGATGGACCCAAGAATGGGAACAAGAGTGCTCAAGCTTATCCCGAACACCCTAGCACTCGTGGCTTGGGGGCTGAAGCCGACGACTTGCCATCTCTCAGATTTTATAAACGGCCGCACAGAAGGTAATATTTTAAATCAAACAAGCGTTGCTTAGCGCATATGAACAAAGTTTTCAGCGCACAGGATAATACATAGCGAGTCTACTCAATAATTACATCTCTGGGGAACTCATTCGCAATCTTGCGGGCACCCTTCAGGACAGTCTTATAGTACATCTCGGGCGTACGATACTCCTTGCCCGCTGGCGGCGCGTCAGTGATAAGCTTCTCCGCATCCAGCCTGCCCCAGTGCACCTTTGCGCGGCCAAGGGCCCGACGAGCACCTTCAATACAGGCGGAGCGCTTGACGACCTCCAACAAGGGGCACACATCCACCAGCCGCCGCACGAGGCCGAAGTAGCTCCCAGGCATGGCCTCTCCAGGCCACAGCCGGACTATGAGGCCCTTCATGGCCTGCTCGGCTACCTTGTGGAGCTCGACCAGCTGCTTCAGCTAGTCGCTAGGGGGCACCGGAAGGCCGGCCTCAGCGTACTGAGACCAGAAGACCTTCTCCGTTGAGATCCCCTCCCCGCCACAGTAGAATGCGGCGGCATCAGATACACTGCGAGGCAGATCTACAAACGCTCCTGGAGAGCTCCGAATTCAGGTAAGTGTCAGGTAGTTTACATTAACATGCTTGCTTTGCATGAAAAATGCCTTACCCGCCGCTATTTTCTTCACATCCTCAACCTCCTGAAGGGCCTTATGGGCCTCGGCCTTGGCGGCTTTGGCACTTTCGAGAGCCGAGGCAAGCTCGGACTCTCGAGTCTTTGAGTCGCGCTCCAAACTCTCATGCTTTTCCATGAGAGCCCGGAGCTCTTGCCGCACTTCCGCCACCCGCGCCTCCTGCTTCTCGCGCTCTGCCCATTCCGCGGCCGCATTGCGTTCGGCCGCGGACACAACCTCCTTCAGGGTCGCCACCTCGTTCGTGGCCCCTGCAGTACCCACGTTATCCTTGTTATTTTTATTGCAACCTAAATCCTTTTCTGTAAGGTAACTATTCAAAGTGGTGTCACTCACCTTCTTTGTCCTCGAGCTGCTTCTTGGCACGGCCGAGCTCTTGCTCGGACCGCTCGAGATCCTGCTTCAATGCACCGACCTCCGCAGTCAGTGCGGCAGAGGTCAGCAGCGCAGCCTGCAAACCCATATTGACATAATTTTTAGCAACCCTGCGTATATCTATTTAGATCCTCAGTCTGGCTTCTCTTTTCGAACACCGAACCGAGCATCAGGGGCTACTGTCTATGCGGTATTACATTACATAATTTTAAACTTCTTACCTCAAAGCCTGTTAGAAGGCTGCTGCAGGCTTCGGTCAGCCAGCTCTTGGCGAGCTGAACCTTCTGAATCACCGCACTCATGATAGTGCGGTGTTCTTCCTCGATGGAAGCGCCTTTGAGCGCCTCCAACAAGTTGTCTGGCGCCTCCAGTTGGACGGGGGACGCTGGCGTCACGGTCTTGCCCTTCTTGCGAAGGGGCCGCCTGCCGGACTCCGGAACCACTGCGGGTTCCGGTATGGAGTCCGGCGCAAAGTCCTGGAGGCTGCCTTGCGGCGCCTCTGGAGCCTCCTCCTGATGGATCCCTTCCTGGGATCCCACCTCGGCGTCCTCAGCAGCGCGAGGGGTGGAGGCAGTCGGAATGGAATCCACATCCGACGAAGCCAACGACCCGCTCGACGAAGCGGGAAGATCATCATCGGCCAGACTGCATGCAGTATGCGGCATTAGAAGGACACTATGTGACACAAAAGAAATTGCAGATCATTCAGGAATCGGATACTTACGATCTCGCCGGAGGCCTGGCCCTTGAGGGCCACTCTTCTTCGCCAACGTTGGCATTGGCGGAGCTGTCCGGGGGAATAGTTCTTCCCCTCTTGGACCCTTCGGCCTCCCCTGTTGGGGAGGCCTTCCTCTTCCTCTCTCCCTCCTCTGGGAGAGAGTCCTCTGTTTCCTTCTTCGGGAGAGGAATCCGCCTCGAAGTCATCGGTCACCTGAAAACGGGAACTCTTTCGAGTACCCGTGGCCACCTTCTTGGCCTTCTTCTCCGGCACCACGTGCAGTGCCGGAACCAGCAGCCCCGCTAGACGGGCGTCCACTGGGTCTTCTGGCATGGGAGCCGGATAGATGAGCTGCTCGGCCTTCTTCATCCATTCCTGTCAAAGGAAAAGGGAGATTGAAACCCGCTTAGGGTCGAACTATTAACAACAAGTGTCCCATAAAGGGGTAGAATCACTTACCTCGTCAGCTGGACGCTGCGAGTGAAATCCGCGATCTTCTGTCGCGGATGCAGGGGCTTCGGCGCCCTTAAACAGCACCCTCTAGGCGCCTTCGTACGTCGTGTTGAAGAGCCCGCTCAACGCCTGGTGCTGTGCGGAATCAAACTCCCACGGGTTGAATGCCCGTTCTTGGCATGGGAGAATCCGGCGGACGAGCATGACTTGGACCACATTGACAAGCCTGAGCTTCTTGCTCACTAGCTTCTGGATACAGGCTTGGAGTCCCGTTAGCTCCTTCGAATTACCCCATAGCAAGCCCTTCTCTTTCCAGGAGGTGAGCTGCACAGGGATACCAGATCTGAACTCGGGGGCCGCCGCCCACTTAGGGTCGCGCGGCTCGGTGATGTAGAACCACCCCGACTGCCACCCCTTGATGGACTCCACGAAGGCCCCTTCAAACTAGAGGACCTTGGGCATCTTTCCCAACATGGCGCCTCCGCACTCCGCCTGCGTGCCCTTCACTACCTTCGGCTTGACGTTGAAGGTCTTGAGCCACAAGCCGAAGTGGGGCTGGATGCAGAGGAAGGCCTCGCACACGACGATGAACGCCGCGATGTTGACGATGAAGTTCGGCGCCAGATCATGGAAATCCAGGCCGTAGTAGAACATGAGCCCCCGGACAAAGGGGTGAAGTGGAAAGCCCAGTCCACGGAGGAAGTGGGGGAGAAATACGACCCTCTCATGGGGCCTGGGGGTGGGGATGAGCTGCCCCTTGTCGGCCAGCCGGTGCGCAATGTCGCCGGAAAGGTATCCAGTGCTGCGCAGTTTGGCGATGTGCTCCTCCTTAATGGTGGAAGCCAACCATTTACCTCCCGCTCCGGACATGGTCGGAGAAGGTTGAGGCGAGACGCACGGACTTGGGCGCTGGAGCTCGAGAGTGCGTGAAGACGGATAAGCAAAGGAGGAAGAAGGCGTAGGTGAAAAGGTGGATCCTTATCCCCTTATATATAGGCGGACGAAGACTATACGTCCCCACGGGCCTGGTAAAACTCGCTTATCTCCCAAGCGCCACCATCAATGGCGCGGTTGGGTTACCCACGTCCGTATTGATGAGAATCCCGGGATAAGGGGGAACACGATCTCTGCTTCGACAAGACGTGCCAAGGAAACCGCTTCGCTAAACGCGATGAGGTGGTATAATAAAAAAAACGATTCGGGTAAAGGCTTGGTAGTGGTGTGACGTCATGCCGCAAAATACGTCAGCAGATTGAACTTGTGTATATATTATTCTCTCTACGGTGGAACGTGGAATTTATTTTGTAGAGCCGGACACTATCCTGGTGTTCACAATCTTCTCTGGATTATTCAAAGGAGGAACCCGCCTTGCAATGCCGAACATTATGCGCGCCGGACTCATCGTCATTGAAGCCAGGTTCAGGGGCTACTGAGGGAGTCCTGGACTAGGGGGTGTTCGGACAGCCGGACTATCATCGTCCGCCGGACTCCAAGACTACGAAGATACAAGATTGAAGACTCCGTCCCGTGTCCGGATGGGACTTTCCTTAGCGTGGAAGGCAAGCTTGGCGATACGGATATGTAGATCTCCTACCATTGTAACCGACTCTGTGTAACCCTAGCCCTCTCCGATGTCTATATAAACCGGAGGGTTTTAGTCCGTAGGACACAACCTCCATTACAACAATCATACCATAAGCTAGCTTCTAGGGTTTAGCCTCCTTGATCTTGTGGTAGATCCACTCTTGTAATACACATCATCAATATTAATCAAGCAGGACATAGGGTTTTACCTCCATCAAGAGGGCCCGAACATGGGTAAAACATCGTGTCCCTTATCTCCTGTTACCATCCGCCTAGATGCACAGTTCGGTACCCCCTACCCGAGATCCGCCGGTTTTGACACCGACACCCGCCTTGCAACGCCGAAGACTATATACGCGCTGGACTTATCGTCATTGAAGCCTGGTTCGGGGGCTACTGAGGGAGTCCTGGACTAGGGAGTGTCCGGACAGCCGGACTATCATCGTCCGCCGGACTCCAAGACTACGAAGATACAAGATTGAAGACTCCGTCCCGTGTCCGGATGGGACTTTCCTTGGCGTGGAAGGCAAGCTTGGCAATACGGATATGTAGATCTCCTACCATTGTAACCGACTCTGTGTAACCCCAGCCCTCCCCGGTGTCTATATAAACCGGAGGGCT
This sequence comes from Triticum dicoccoides, assembly GCF_002162155.2. NCBI lineage: Eukaryota > Viridiplantae > Streptophyta > Magnoliopsida > Poales > Poaceae > Triticum > Triticum dicoccoides. The sequence continues at coordinate 251,902,000 of NC_041389.1, forward strand.
TAGTCCGTAGGACATAACCTCCATTACAACAATCATACCATAGGCTAGCTTCTAGGGTTTAGCCTCCTTGATCTCGTGGTAGATCCACTCTTGTAATACACATCATCAATATTAATCAAGCAGGACGTAGGGTTTTACCTCCATCAAGAGGGCCCGAACCTGGGTAAAACATCGTGTCCCTTGTCTCCTGTTACCATCCGCCTAGACGCACAGTTCGGGACCCCCTACCCGAGATCCGCCGGTTTTGACACCGACACCCGTAGAAGGCCCACTGTTTCTAAGACCCGTAGAAGGCCCACTATTTCTACGGCCCGTAGGAGGCCCAGTGTCACTACAGTAAATATTAGCCCATGCTTATTGTGGCCTAGTTTTAAAAAATAGGTTATTGCAGCCACTAGCAAACCGCGGAAAAAGAACTGCACTGACTACAAGTAAGCAAATAAACAAGACAACAAGGAAATAAATAAGCAAGCAACTTATGCTAGGCTATCACGGCTATTACACATATTACATCCACTGGGCATCAAAGTTCGCCACGAGTGCAAATATAGGGAACAAAGCAGCATATAAATGCCGCAGTAAAATAAGTCTAGAACTGAAACCACTTCAGAAGAGTTCAAGAAACAATATCCTTCGTACCCATAATGCTGGCAAGATGCTTAGCAAGCTTATTAACTTTCTCTTGTTTGGCGCTTAAATCCTCCAGCGCTTGCTGTTGCACAAGAAAGTACGCATCTGAATTCTGCAGGGACCTCCTCAGTCCTTCGGCTTCTTGCCGCATCATAGCTGACTGGTGCCTTTCAGCTTGTACCTGAGACTGAAGAAGCCAAAGTGATACAGGCAGCGAGTTCGAAGAGCTTGTGCCAGCGGTACTCGCCAATAACTCGAACACTACATCAACGCAGGACTATGAGATTTTATCACTATTTACAAGATCGTTTTTATCACCTTTCTTGGAGACCAACAGGGTTGTCTCACTATCTTGAACCTTATCTGCATTACTTTCTCTACCATTGCATAGTGGGGTGCTCTTCTCCAATATTCTGTTTGCATACTACAAGAGAAACAAGCAGACACATCACAGGTTTAGCTTGTAGTATACGAAACTCATTTTGGTAAACCGGTTCAGTAGTAAGGTGGACAGGATGACAGCATGAAACAAACATATTTCTATGTACTATGGTCACTGTATTATCCATATCATTCTAGTTTGTGTTCCCTAATCAAGATAGGGACACAGTTCAACTCATATATTTTTAAGACACGGCAGCATAGACAGAATACAAGTGTGAGAAACTACACAGCATTGGCAGCACTTGTAATGTGCATCACATGAGAACATAATTGTTTATACAACTTAAACTGAAATCAACATAGAGCAAGAAGTTAGAACAACAATCCAGTTAAAGAAATAGGTCTAAAACACACCTGTAGCGCCATTGGAGTTTCAATTGGATCCTTCAAATTCGAAAGTAGTTGGTATGAGTAAATACTATGATGCAACAGCAAAGGAGTATGGACCATAGCTACAGAATATGACCTGAGAACAGTTGCTCTTCTTCTTTAAACGTGGAGTTTGGGTTAGCTGTGGTGGTCTTCGTGCTTTGGGCACTGCAGTAGCTTTACAAACTGTTCGTGTGGGGGTACTCTGTGGTGGACATGGTGCTTTGTCAACTAGAAGTGGGTTACTATCCGCTGGGGTTGCGGTTAGATGGGTTGTAGCTGGTTCTCTGCCCAACAGTGTAAGTGTGCAATCTGGAAGAGTCTCGATTATGTGTGGTGGGGCTAGTTTGTGGGCCAGTACAACCATGGTTCTATCTGCATCGACAGGTAGCACTATCTTTTGTGAAGAACGGGTTTTTGCTCCCTTAGATACTGCCATCACCCCCTCCAATTCAAATGGCTGATAAACAAGAAAAGAAATTGAATGTACAGACATTGTATGATAGACAGATGTGGTAATTCACATATATTTTGTCTAACCAAACAGGACAGCATGACACAATTTCACATATATGATGCCTAACTAAACAGGATAGCATGACATAGTTTCAGATATATGATGGATAACTTAATAGGATATAATGGCATAATTCAACATATGATGAGTACCTAAACAGGATGACATGACAAAACTATATGATGTCTTTCTAAAATAGGTTGGGATGAAATAACTCACATACATGTTGTCTAAGTATATAGGATGGCATGATATAATTGACGTAATTGATTGATATACTAAGCAGCTTGCACTCGCATGTATGATATCTAAACTAAGCAGATGGAATTCAATATTGTGCATATGATGTCTAAACTAAGCAATGCAAGACACCATATGCATCATATGAGAAATATAAACATTGCAACTTAGAGCATACACCTCAGGTGGGATATAGGACTGGTCATCTGTCTCTGAGTCCTCCTCTGAAGAGCTCCCTGTAACCATCAAGATATATGCTTCAACAGGTACCATTGCCTGCTTTGAAGACCTTGTTTTCACTCTAGATTTTTCCATAACCGGCTCAAATGGCTGATACACATGAAGAGTAGTTCAATAGACACAGATTGTCGACAAATGGAATAGGTAATGAAAAAAAAGATGGCATGAGATAATTCACATATATGATGCCTGGCTCCATGGAGGTGCATAATTCATATATATGATAACTGGCTGAAAAACATGGCATTGCATAATTCACATATCTGATATAGAAAGCAAACATGAGGCATTCACACAAAGCATGTCTAATCTAAGCAGATGGCATGGTAATGCAAGACACCTTATGCAGGATATGAGCAATATAACCCAGCCAAGTTAG
>NC_041389.1:251905108-251920848 GCF_002162155.2 Triticum dicoccoides
GCTGGTCATCTGTCTCTGAATCCTCCTCTGAGGAGTTATCTGTAACCAGCAAGAAAACTACATTGACAGGTAGCACTGACTGCTTAGAAGACCTTGTTTTCACTCCAGATTTTCCAATGGCCGACTCAAATGGCTGATGCACAGGAAGAGTAGATGAATGTATAAACATTGTTGACAAATGGAATACATTATGGAAAAAAATATGGCACGATATCACTACTAGGGAAAACCTTATACACAGAATGTTACTAGTAGCGCTGTACAAAATCATACGCTACTGCTACTTAGTAACAGCGCGTGTAAATAAACCGCGCTACTGCTATGACTTTAGCAGTAGCGCGTACTAGCAAAAAGTGCTACTGCTATGTTTGAACTGGGCGCACATGGCAAGCCCAACCTAGCAGTAGCGCGTATACCTGTCCAGCGCTACTGCTACACTCCTTAGCTGTAGCGCGCTTACGTGTAAGGCGCTGCTGCTAACGAGAATAAAATAAAGTGAAAAACAAGTAGAAAAGTAAATGAAAATGAAAGAAATAGAAAAAGGAGAAAGGAAAAAAATAAAATGTAAAGAAAAATAAAAGAAAAAGGGAAAAAAGGAGAAAGGAATAGCAGTAGCGCGTTTCCAAAAATGCGTTGTAGCTAACTTAGCTGTAGTGCGTTTTCGGAAATGCGCTACCGTTACGTTTCACTTAAACAGCGGTCCCCCCCCCCCGGCCGCCACACTTCTTCCCCAAATCCCTCGCCCTCACCGCCGCCTCCCTAATTCGCCGTCGCCCCACTTCGCCGCCGTCTCCTGCCGGCGTGGACGCCCGCAACCTCACCATCTCCCCTCGAGGCCGCCATCATCCTCACCGCCGCCGCCCGAGGCCTCACCGCCGCCGCCCGAGGCCGCCCTCGACGTCCAGGACCGCCGTTGCCCGTGCTCGAGCCCGCCCTCTCCGCCCCTGCCTCCGTCACCGAGCACCTCCCCGCCACCATCTCTCCCCTCTCTGTAAGTCCCCCACTCCTCCCCCCACTCCTCTCTCTCTGAATTTTAGAGAAAAAATTAGTAGAGCAAAAGTTTGTTTAGAGCAAAAAAATTAGTTTAGAGCAAAGGATGTTAAGTAGTAGATGTTAGAGCAAAAATTAGTTTAGAGCAAAAAAATAGGTTAGTAGTGCTGCTAGTAGTAGTGGTACAGTAGGTTAATTAGGTGATGTTAAATGAATAACCTAAATGAATGAAATTAGTAGTTCACTGAATTTTTTTTCCTTTCATCATTATAGAGCACTAAAGTTAACTGAATTTTGTTCTATTAGTAGTTAAATGAATTTTCTTCTACATTTTGTTTTTGAATTAGCTTGTGAAATTTGGACATGTGGTTGCTCCTGTATATTTGGACATGTGTTGCGGTGTCGAAGAGGGATATTTGAACACTGTTTCCAGGGAATGATGCTGAGTGACCTATGTTTTGCCAGAATGTTGATTCATTTCTATTCCGGCAAATTTTAGGTTCTCGATTTGTCCACTTTTTAGCAAAGGTCGTGCCGAAATTTTCCGTGAATTTCGGCATGACTTGTGCTACAAACTAGGACATATCGAGTGCCCGGGATTTGCCACACCAGGAAGGAGTCAACATTCCTGCAAAACAATAGTCCTTTTTTATGTCATTATTCATTTTATTAGGTCTAGAATTAATTGACTAGATTTAATCATAGGAAACATGGCTAGCAACGATGAAGGACAGGGTTCTGGTGATTGCGACGATGTCTACCGAGCGGTAGACGAATTTTTTAGCCTTACCGACGATCAACAGATGTTGTTGCTGGGCCCATCTGTGGCATCGAGGACTGAGACCGACACGCAGACCGGTGCTGAGACTGAGACCGGCGCTGAGATTCAGACCGGCATCGAGACCGGTGCTGCCTCGGGGAGCGGAGCCGGTGTAGAATCGAAAGCAAAGAGGCAACAGGTTCCTAACAAACTCAGGACTACTAGACTGGTGGTCACGGAGGTGGACGACGGCAATTTTGAGCCAAAGGCGCCCGAGGAAGCACGCGCGTGCTACGGCAATCAAATAGGCTGCATCATACGGACAACCGCCACCATCAACGATGAGAAACTAAAGAAGATAGAAAATATGAGGAGCTCCCTCCTAAAGAAGTTTCACCGGATATTCTTGTTCCCGGGCCGGAATGAGAAGGATTATGAAGATCCAGACAAGGACCCGGCAATGAAGAAGATAAACAAACACGCCATGACCAAGTTTAGCGACGCGTTGGCCGCCTGGAAAAATCGAGTGAAAGCAAATATCAACGACGGGGAACCCTACTCCGAGATTGTAAAGGATAATCTGACAATCACGGAAGAGCAGTTTCAAATATTCAAGGAGGCTTGCGAGGCCGAAGCTGCCAAAAAAAAGTCTAAGTACTTGAAGGGGCTTCAAAAGAGGAACATTGGGAGCCACCACGTCGGAAGCCGTGGTTACGGCGGAAAGAGGTCCAAATGGGCCAAGGAGGATACGGAAGCTGTGAGTCTGGGCATCCCAGACCCCTTGGCGGATTTCACCATCCCGCAGGAGCGTGACGTCCTGAGGGCCCGGCACTGTTGGGACCCAGTGAAGAAGGTTTACGAGACAACACCGGTCATTACAGAGTTCAAGAGACTGCTGGTAATTTTAGTTTCTGATCAATTCGACTACACACGTTATTCATATTTGTAAACGATCCTTGTGCCTTTTGCAGAGAGAGCAGCACCGGATTGCGGCCGAAAGCGACTCGCCGTCTGAGGCTTTGGCGAGGCCCAAGTGGGACACTCCATTCAACCGGGCGTTGAACATATTGAAACAACAACCGGTGGATACTCGACCGTCGTATGGACGCGTGCATGATGTCGGAGACGGCGCCACGTGGAAGAAGTACTACCATGAGACCACGGAGGAGAGAAAGGAAAGACGGAGGTTAACTGAAGAAAGCATTGACAAGAAGGTTGAGATTGCGGTTGAGAAGAAATCATCTCAGACAGTCACAACAGCGGTAGCTGCTGCAAAACAGGCGATTGCAGATATATCTACTTCCTTGGTGACGGGCGTTTACACTTGGACAAGGCAAAATCCAGAAAAAAATGCAGAGGACTTTCCCCTTGCTGACTTCTTGGGAGCACCTGCTCCCGCACTGGCTCCCATACCTGCTCCCGCACCGGCTCCTGCACCGGCTCCCACACCGGACGTGCTCGGTGGTGCCTCCTCTTTGGCTGAGCTCGACGCCCTCACGGTATCTGTCACACCGGCCCCCTTCAATATAAATGTATAATTTCCCGTTTTCCTTGCCTTTCGGATGTCTCACGTCGTAGACTTTTCTTTGCAGGCCGACGAAACCCCGTGCACCATATTGTACACCATCGGCGAATAGAAGGTGGACGTGGGGAAGGGGACGATAATGGAGCCGAAGGAACCATTGTTCCACAGCCGGTCGATCCCCCCGAACGTCTTCAAGGTTTCCGTGGCCAGTGTCAAACCGGGCCACGAGAATTTGCCTCCTCTAATACTAGTGGGGGATGACGACGAGACCCCGCGGCGGCTTGGTGATTGTTGCAATGGGTGGGTCCTGTTGGGGCCAAAGAGTCTGCTTCGTCTGGAGGCGGCCGGGAGCACACCCACGAGCACGCAGCCTCAGCAAGGTATGAACATCAACACCCCACCTACCCAATTAGCGTCGGGTGTCGGATTGGGTGATAGCGGACGGGGTAAGCAGGTGGCTCCATTAGTCGCTGATGACGTCGCCATGGATGAGGATGAGGATGACGATGGCGCTGAACAGTATGTCTATACTGGCGCCTCCTCAGGGTTTGAGCGTCATGAGTCGGTGCCTGAATTACCGTCTCAACGTATTATTGACGACCATCCGGTAGTAAAGAAGTCTAGGAAGAGAGCGAGGAAAGGCAAAAAAGCTGATTCTATGATCCAGGCGCCTCAGCAGCCTCGGCTTCAAGACCGTGTAGATATCCCCGATGCGGATAAATGGCATATCCCCGGTCGACCAATCCTACCTGAAACAGCGCTACGGGCCAGATTCGGCGATCTAAGGAGACTTCATGACGATGTGCTGCGGGTAGAGAAAGGCCTCATCGCCTCAAAAGATCCAGGATACCCACTCTACGTGGTTAACGTTCCGCGACAAATGTCGTACGTCGACAGCTTCCCCGCGGATAAGTTCTTCCTCCGATTCGATTACATATTCGACATGTTTCACATGAAGAAGCTGGATTTTACGTTTGTCCGCCTTTATGCCTTGCACATGAACTACATCATTGGGGTTGAGCAGATACGTCATATCTGTGTCGCTGACCCGTACTACATGGACGAGGGCTTCTTGGGAGTCTGTGGAGAGCAGCGTGAATACGCGAGGGATTACATCGTCAGTTTCATGCTCGCCAATAAGGACAAGGAGGCGATTCTCGTGCCTTATCATCCCGTTTAATTCATCCATGCTGCTATCCTTCCTTCGATTTCAATAATTCATTTTCACGGTGGAGGCTAATTAATTTGAGGTGTACTTATTTTGCGCAGCGGCGGGCGCGCCGTCCTCATCATCCTCTACCCCTGATTCTCCCACGCTCTTTACTTGGACTCGTCGAAGAACATTCACAAAAAGGATTACACCCACATCAAAGATGTTCTCGGCAGTGCTATGTTTTACTACCAAGCAAGGGGTGGAGAGGTTAGGGACAAGAAGAGAAGGGGCGGCAGGGCCGCCTTCAGCCATAAGACCGACTTCTGCTGCATCCAACAACCGAACGATTCTCTTAATGATGGATTCTATGTCCTACACCACATGCTGGAGTATAGACGGGATCACCAGAACCTTCACATGGCACCTAGATCTGGCGATGCCCATATTCTGCAATGGGCAAAGGACATAGGAGATATCGATGATCATCGACTTCGAGCTGAGTTCTATAACATCCAGCGCAAACTTGCCCAAATCATCATGAATGAGGTCGTCGAAAAAACAGGGATGTTCCATGCAGAAGGACAAATGTCGCGGGAAGACGTCTGAACAAGGATAGCCTCTCAGCGTCTCGACAGGAAGCCTTTCACTAAGCTTGATGACTATCTCCCTGACATGGATGGATGGCACGCCATGATGGAGTGATTGTCGATATATGACAATGTGTCCGTTTAGTCCATACTTTCTTTTATGACAAAACTTTGAGTTATGCATGGTGAAACTTTATTTGTGATGTAATTAAACCGTCCACCTCCTCGACTAGCGAAAATCACTCTAGTTAGGTCATTTTGGGTACGATGAACTTTGTTATTTATGCTTATGATATGTTGTTTCTATTTTTGCCAAGTCTGTCTCTTTCTGTTGCTCAACTATATATGTTGCATATCATCGACTCATGTGATGATGCAGGTGCATAGATCATAGATGGCGAAGAAGTGCTATGCCAGGAGTATATATACGACAAGTGGCCGGAGTGTCAGGCCCAGGTGTACCGGTTTTCGGTTTCCGAGCGACACGCAGTAGTTAGTTTAGGTTCACGCTAATGCGAGAGAGGGATACGAACTCATGTACTCAAAGTGATAGCTATTCTCGCGTATATCATTGTTTAGATGGATGACGATGTATTTGCAAGTAATCGAGACTTGTATCGCTATTTTCGAGATTCATGACGAGAGACCACTTTGTGTTGGATGATGATTATGATGATGACATGATTTGATAAGACTAATTGTATGTATATGCTATGATTACATTTGTATGTGGATGATATGCTAAAGATTATTGTATAAAGCCTATTCAAATACAAAACAAATAAAAAACAAATATGCAGGAAAAAAAACTAATAAAACTAGTAGTAGCGAGGGGGGGGGGGGGAATTTAGCAGTAGCGCCGACTTACCAGTAGCGCTTCCCCCTAAACAACGCTGCAGATAATATCAGTAGCGCCCTTTTCTAAAGAGCGCTGCAGCTATTCATCTGTAGTAGTAGCGTGGGTCAATAGGCGCTACTGCTATACGTTAGCTGTAGCGCCATATTAGTAGCGTCGGTGGCCGCGCTACTGAGAGGTCCAAAACCCGTGCTCCTGCTAGGCTTTTCCCTAGTAGTGTATAATTCACATATATGATGACTGGCTAAACAGGATGGCATTGCATGATTCACGTATATGATGTCTGGCTAAAGAAGATGGCATTGCCTAACTCCCATATACTCCCTCCATTCCTAAATATTTGTCTTTTTAGAGATTTCAAATGGACTACCACATACGGATGTATATAGACATATTTTAGAGTGTAGATTCACTCATTTTGTTCTGTATGTAGTCACTTGTTGAAATCTCTGAAAAGACAAATATTTAGGAATGGTGGGAGTATGATATAGAAACCAAACAGGTGGCATTCACACAAAGCAAATCTAAACTAAGCTGATGACATATAAGATGTATAATGTAAGCAATGTAAGGCGCCATATGCATGATATGACCAACATCAGCATGCCAGGTTAGAGCAAACACCTCAGGTGGTAAACAGGCGTGGTCGGCTCCTTCTGAATCTCCATCTGAATAGTTATCTTCCTCTGGAATACAATCTGGAAATGCAGGAGGGGGGGGGGGGCACTTCGCCGAGCATGGAGCGGTGTCTGCATGACATTATATTCCCATGCAACGGTCTTCTCTTTTTCTCTACATGTTGAGTACGATTGTGTACAATATTTGACATGCATAATAAAAAAATAGTTAGATTTTGTAAGGCCTAAGGGGTGCATGCAAAAATCAAGACTGATGGTAGCAAACGAGTGGATGGATCCAAAACTAATGATAGCAGGTAGATTATAGCTTCAGTTTAAAAAGATAGACAATGGATCATCTATTGTTTGTTGCCCACCCAACATGAACCACATAGAATACCCAGATGAACCAGATAGTAGACAGATACTATTCATTGCTGGCTCGATATGAGACCCATGGGCATTTCAAAACTCAAGTTTGAACGATAAAGTAGTAGATAATAATAACCAATGTATAACGTAAGCAAACACGAAAGACTGCGACCTCTCTTCCGGAACTGTGTAGTCCTCAGGTTCATCTGCTCAGTCGATGATGGTAGTGCAGTTGGCGTGGCTGCCGGCAACGACGAAGATGATCTAAGGCGGCAAAAGAAAGTCTGTAGGGGGATCTCTGCTGCAGTGAACGCTTCTATCGATGGTGCACCTCAGGTGGGGTGGATGACGGCACGGCAGGAGCAGCACATAACACACAGAGTCTTCTTTGACGCCCATCTACAAATGAAGTAAATCTGTAAGGGCTCCTTAGAATTGGAGGATTTTATAAATGCAGGGACAAGAAAAACACAGGAATAGGATAGGAATGCACGTGCAAAACAGAGCATTTGGAAACATAGGATTTCGGTCAACCCGGGTGTTTCGTTCACATGAATTGGAAGAACACAAGAATAGAGAAACGTGGTCAAATTAAAGTCAAACCACGTGAAAATGAAAAAATAAGAATCTTATTATGCCAGTAATGCAATTAGTTCTGTTCTTCATGCATATTAATTTGAAAAGGACGTCCAAGTGAATAAAATTCCTACGTTTTTTCTTCGAAAGAGACACCAAAGGAAAAAAATCCTCCAGTTTTGCTTTGCTCCACTCCTTCTAACAGATTTGCACGAATAGTACTTCCATAGCAAAGGTTCCCTGAGGGATCGTCATGAATGTAGAGTAACAAAGTGATGCGACGAGTGTACAACCTCTTTGGCATAGCCTTGTGGACCTCAGCATCAATGGGTTGGATGTGGAGGATGGTGATGGTGCTGGTGTGAGTGTCGGAGGCGGGGAAGAAGATCTGAGGCCTATGGAAACAGTGCCGAGGGTAATTTTCCGCTGTGATGGACGGTTCCATCGTTGGAGCAGCTCCGCTAAGGTGTACGGTGATGAGGCTGAAGCAGGACAAGACAGACAACGTTAATCTGAAGTGGGGCCCTAATATCATCTGCAATAGATGATGTAAATACATCACCAAAAAGTGCTAGATGTAAAACGCATCAGCCGCGCCACGGCCGCTCCGACAAATGATGTAAGTATTGTTCACTCTGAACTTAACTGAAGAAAATGAACTTTACAGTAGAAACTAAATTTTACTGTCGAAACTGATTGAACTAGTAACAGAGCATTGCAATAGATGTTTAGGGCGTTCAGGCACTAGTAGCAGAGAAGCAGTGATCTAAATCAGTAGACACTCGAGCAGGGAATGCACTAGTAGAGAGGAAGTCATGCAGTAGCACTGCGAGCGAGTGCTAAAGCATCAACTCCTGTAGCTGCCGGAGGTCGTGCAGTAGCAGCAGCAATGCAAGCGAGAGCAAGAGCAGAGCAGCAGCATGAATGAAAGCAAGAGCAGTGCAGCAGCGCGACCGACAACAAGAACAGAGCCACAACGCGAGCGAGAGTCGGAGCAGCTGCAGCTAGTGCCGTTGTGGAAGTCGCCGCCGAGGAAGCAACGACATGGGGGAGAGACGCCTTGGATGATGTGGCCGGCGACGGCGCCGTCGATGGAGACCCGCCATGTCTGCTCAGTATCGAGCACCGACAGCCCCGTGAGATCGAATGAAAGATAAAATGCAGCGGTGAGTGCAGAACCTCCTTGGTGGCGCCGAGTTAGCCTCGGCTTCATCGGAGGAATTGGTGAGGGTGCTGTGGTTCCGGTGGGGCAGGTCAAGACGATGATGTGGGGATTGAGGTGGCGCGATAGACGAGGCGAACATCGGGGCAGCTCCTTGGAGGTGGAGGACGGGGTGGCTGATCCGGCGAGACGACGAGATAGACAACGGATCCTCATTCGATGCGGTGGATGAGGGACGGCGATCTGTTGCGATGGACGATGTAGTCGGGGAAGAGTCTCCGGCTGGGCGGCGTCGGGAGGTCGACGGAAGAGCATGGGGTCTCACGGGTTTTGGCGGCCTCGGTTTATGAATGGGGGGCGAAGGGGGAGGGGGATCCAAGCTTACGGACGCGCTTGTCCAAAATGTAGAGTAAGTTACCTGCGTACCCCCACCGGTTTTGACACCGCGACATGGAGCTTCATTTCCGGCTGAGGGGTAGAAGGGGGATTTCGCGTGTTTGGGCTGCAGGACCGATTTCGGATGAGGAGGGAGTTCGCGCGTGTGTCCAAATTTCGGGATAACAAGGCGCGGCGCGGGTTGAAGAGGCAGGAGTTTCAAAGCAAGTGAGACAAAAGATACTCGAGCTTGAAAATATCAGGATAACCAGGTGCGGATTCCTAGTTCGGCAGAACAAACTTAACGTGTTTAAAAAATAATTCATACAAGACACAAGAGAGTCATGTCCCCTTTTACCATATTGCTATAGATGCCATTGAAAAAACTACAAGAAAAATGTTAAAAAATCGAGAGAACAAGATTACCCTACACAGTACCAAATCGTTTCGCACTTCCCTCAACAACAACAAAAAACAAATCAATTCCCACCAAAGAAAGAGTAATGTCCCTTTTTATATGATTACAAATGCCAGGATCTCGAATTTCAATTTTTGAATCCATGTTATATTGAATTCGAATTCGAATATATCGTTAGGTGACCTTGCAGTTTATAATTGATTGAGTCGTACATTTTGATCTTCCATCATATATGAACATTTTACTCCACCATGTGAACATATATATTGTCGTCTACCATATGGAAAAAATTTGAATCAATTTTCCTTATTAGAATATGATTGTTGTCAAGTTATACAATAATTAAATATTATCTTGGTAACAAAAAACATGCATATAGCAGTAACCATATTTCACTATGAACTACATGTACCATACGCTCTCCAATTCAAATATTTGTATCCATTTTATGTTGAATTCAAATCATAGTACATTATTGGTCTAGGTAGCGAGATGTTCGGGATAATCTAAACCCTGTTTTCATATGTATAATTTTTGGCTGAATTGGGACAAGTTTTGGTATAAGCTTCTTGCAAAACAGGAGATTCTCTCAACAAGCCTCGTGGTTCCGAGAGGGAACCTATCACCTTTGTGTGCGAAACGATATACGCTACCTCCCCCCTGATTTTCTTTATAGAGGCAACATAGAACTATATGAGTGCCCTGTTAAATTTTCGAATTATATCGGGTTCATTTGGCCTTTTTATACATTATTTGAGTTTCTGGACTTTTAATGTGCACAATCTAAATATGAATTGCATGCGCATGCTCCGGTGCACCAAAGTGGGTTGAAAAATGCATGTGTGTCCTTGGTTGAATTACTAGGTCCCATGGAAGAAATGAGAATGAAATTCAAACATCTGGGCGTCATGACTCGGCTGAGTACATCGAGAAACTTAGATTTTAAATTCATGTAAATCCAAAACTCGCCTAGAAATTATGAAACTTGGCATGGTGTCATGTCATGGCACTAATATGTTGTGGTAAAAAATTGGGCCCATTTGGAAGCTCGTGGTTCTAAGAGGGAATGTGCCACCTTTGAGTGTGAAACAATATACGCTGCCCCCCCTTGACTTTCTTAACAAAGGCAACATAGAACTACATGAGTGACTTGTTAAATTTTGGAATTATTCCGGGTTCGTTTGTCGTTTTTTATACATTAATTGAGTTTCTAGTCATTTAATGTGCATAAGTCAAATTTGAACTACAAGCACATGCTCTTGCGCACCAAAGTTGGTTGAAAAATCAGATTTGTGTCCTCGGGTGAATTTCTAGGTCCCATGCAAGAAATGAGAATAAAATTAAAACATCTGGGCATCGTGGCTCGGCCGAGAACATTGTGAAACTTGGTTTTAAAACTCTTGTAAATCCAAAACACGTCTGAAAATCATGAAACTTGGCATGGGTGTCATGTCATGGTACTACCATGCTGTGGTAAAAAAATTGGCCGAATAGGAACATATTTTGGTATAAGCTTCTTGCAAACCGAAGCTTCTCTCAAGTAGGCTCGTTGTTCTAAGAGGGAACGTGCCACCTTTGAGTGTGAAACGATATACGCTGTCCCCCTTGAGTTTATTTATAAAGGCAACAGAGAACTACATGAGTGCCCGGTTAATTTTGGAATTATTCCGGCTTCGTTTGGCCTTATTTACACATTAGTTGAGTTTTTGGTCATTTAATGTGCATAATTCAAATTTGAACTACAAGCACATGCTCCCGTGCACCAAAGTTGGTTGAAAAATCACATATGTGTCCTCGGGTGAATTTCTAGGTCCCATGCAAAAAATGAGAATAAAATTCAAACATCTGGGCATCGTGGCTCAGTCGAGAACATTGAGAAATTTGGTTTTAAAATCATGAAACTTGACATGGTAGTACCATGCCGTGGTAAAAACAATTTTCTGAATAGGAACAAATTTTTGTATAAGCTTCTTGCAAATCGGAGCTTCTCTCAAGAAGGCTCGTGGTTCTTGTCGGATGTTGGGTTCCGGCAGACCCTTAAGGTTCGAACTCTAGGGTGCGCACGAAGATCTTTCCCCTACCGACCTACGTCCGATCGCCTCATGGGATCTAAGCTAAAACGATGAACAACACAAGGGACACGAGATTTATACTGGTTCGGGCCACCGTCGTGGTGTAATACCCTACTCCAGTGTGTGGTGTGGTGGATTGCCTCAGGGGCTGATGATGAACAGTACAAGGGAAGAACAGCCTCGTGAGAGGTGTTCTTGAGCTGGTGCGATGAACTGCTAGGGTGAGTTCGACCGCCTCTCTCTCTCTAATGAGCACTCGATAAATCCGTTCCCTCCTACTGTGGTGGCCAGTCGTATTTATAGAGGCCTTGGTCCTCTTCCAAAATATTGAGCGGGAAGGGCGCCAACAACGGACATTTTGAAGGGGAACATCTAGTACAAGTTATCCTGACTAAAGTTGGTCTTTGGCTGCCAAAAGCACTGGTGGTGATGCCGTCCTGGGCTCCATGGTGACCTCCATCCTGCCGCCCTGCTGGTCTTGGTCTCGTTGCACTGAAATGGCAACCTTTGCCTGATGCCTCGGTACTCCACGCCTGTGCTTGCCCCCTTTGCACCAAATAGGAAACAAGGATACTGCGCAGGCCAGTGCCCGCCTGGCGCCCGCCTGGTCTCGATGTCATGGCTTGCATCACGAGCACCTCGTGAGGTACCCTGCCTTGATCTCTCCGCCTCCTCGTGAGCCTGCCTGGCGAGGCCGTTCCTGGGGAAGCCTTGTGTCGTCTGCCCCGCGAGGCTTGGCCCCTCGCGAGGGTCTTGGGTTTTGTGCTAACGAAGATGGGCCGTACTGGGCCACCGCTTGAGCCACGCCGCAGGCCGCAGGCAGGCATGTCTGGGGACCCCCGTTTCCAGAATGCCGACTGAGGGAGTCCTGGACTAGGGGGTGTCCGGATAGCCGAACTATCATCATCGGCAGGACTCCAAGACTATGAAGATACAAGATTGAAGACTTCGTCCCGTGTCCGGATGGGACTTTCCTTGGTGTGGAAGGCAAGCTTGGCAATACGGATATGTAGATCTCCTACCATTGTAACCGACTCTGTGTAACCCTAGCCCTCTCCGGTGTCTATATAAACCGGAGGGTTTTAGTCCGTAGGACATAACAACAATCATACCATAGGCTAGCTTCTAGGGTTTAGCCTCCTTGATCTCGTGGTAGATCCACTCTTGTACTACCCATATCATCAATATCAATCAAGCAGGAGTAGGGTTTTACCTCCATTGAGAGGGCCCGAACCTGGGTAAAAACATCGTGTCCCTTGTCTCCTGTTACCATCCGCCTAGACGCACAGTTCGGGACCCCCTACCCGAGATCCGCCGGTTTTGACACCGACATTGGTGCTTTCATTGAGAGTTCCTTTGCACTACTAGGGAAAACCCTAGCAGTAGCGCATGTTTTGTGCCCACTAGTAGCGCGGGTGGCCGCGCTACTAATAAGGCGCAACAGATATTGCTTAGCAGTAACGCATGCCATCACGCGCTACTGCTAGGACAAATAGCTGCAACGCTTGTTCACTACCGCGCTACTGCTAAGGTATCTACTTGCAGCGTGTTTTCTTTCCATCGCTACTAGTATTTTTTTTTTATTTTTTTAGTGTATTTATGCGCCATCATACAAATATTGGTACAATACCAGCTGTTATGAGGTTTACATCATTATATCCATAACAGTGTATTAAATGAAGGTGGATTAGGTTCAAGTGGAGGCAATATGTGGTGCATGTCAAAAGTATACTACTAATCCAAACTTGATCTAGTTTGGACTAGTAGTACTTTCGATGTGCACCACATGTTGCCTCCACTTGAATCTAATCCGCCAGCACAAGATATTTAATCATCATCATGGTCATTACCACCAACAGTATTTATTTAATCACCACTAACACTAGCTAATAATAATCATCATAGTCATTACCACCAACACTAGCTATTTTATCATCATAGTAATAGTGTAGCACATCATCATCCTGAAACTCATTTCTAGCCAGCTACTCACTCCTGCTGCTCTCTCTTAGGTAAAACAACATAAAACATGTGTAGCTCTCCTCCTTGATCAAATTGGAGCATGCAGATGAACCTGTCTCCTAATCGTGGAAGGCGCCTCTGTTTGCTGCTCCCTAGTACTTCTCTGCGCTTCCCCAACACATATTTGGTCCAGTCTTGCACTATTAAGCATCCGTCGCTAATCTTGAATGCACTAAAGTAAGCTGTAGGATATCTTGGCCGTAAGTTGATAATACTCATGATACCTTTAGTCTCGGTCCCATAAGGCACAACATTCATCGGGAGTCCCTGTTGAAGAACATCATATGGTAACATACTTAGCAATGAAGTTTAGCTTCAAAAATAATGTATGGAAAAGATGCAATGAGGACAAAAAGTAAAAATCTTACCATCCTTCCTAAATGGATGTGACCGTAGTTCATTACAAACACTATTGGTCGCACATTTTCAGTACTAACATTTCTAAATGCAGGAAGAAAATTTGTCTTGACAGTATCAAGATCCTCAAGCCATGAAACATAATGACTGAGCTCCACGCAGTTGAGTTCAGCCCCAGGACAGTATACGGTCCTGTCTACCAAGCGTTGGACATGTTTGCTTGCACGGAAATAAGCTGACAATACAAATTAGTTGTCAACTCTTTTTGAATAAACAATATCAAAGACATAAATATGGTTGAGAAACTTACATAATGGTATAACTGGAGGCATTTACACGATGTCGGTATTACCTTCAATATCATCTTCCGGACGAATATCAAAGGTGATAACCATATCAGGCTCAAATGCATAAGTCTTGCATAGTGCTCGCCATGTTTTGCATCCAAAATAGGTGTAGTCGTCTGAATTGTATAACTTCGCATGGAAAATATAACCATGCTCGGTCTTCAAGTAAACTTTCTTTTCCTCCATACTATGACTGAAACCTATCTTATCCAATACAAAAACTCTTGCAGGGCAGGGGATACGCTAGTAGAATAGTAAAAAATATATAAGTTGAAGCAAATGAAGCAGATGTCATGCTTAATTACGAAAAAAGACTTGTCGTTGTGACTTACTGTATCCACTACGAAGTTCTCGTCCAGCTTGATGCTGAAGCGCCTATCATCATCTAGGAAGATTCCGTCGCACAGGCCGCGCTCGTCTTTGCAGTATTTGCAAATACCGAAATCCTTCTCGTCGTCAGACATTTCCTATGTTCATAGTTAAAACATTAATTGAAAATCGATCGAAGACAACTACCAAGATACTCAACACACAAATCCGGGGCACTCGATATTTCCTACATATTCTAGCACAAGTCATGCCAAAATTCAGGGAAAAATCCGGCATGACCTTTGCTAAAATAGGACATATCGAGCGCCTGAAATTTGCCGGAACGGAAATGAATCAACACTCCGGCAAAACATAGGCCACTCGAAGGTGTAACCTGCAAACATGACCGGCCACTTGGATATTGAGCAACACAAGATATACATTTCAAAAGTAGATCATCTCATGCATTCAATAAGCAAAAGTAGATCATCTCATGCGTTAGTACATCGTCGAATATTATCACTAATACATCACGAATAGTGTCATACATATAACATCACTAATACAACTTAAACTCTAGCACACGACGGGTATCGACGCGGGCGGTGGACACCCACAGAGAAGGCACCATCACGGGATCATAGCTCCAGGGAGATCCCCGGAGAACCTGCCAGGTATTGGAGAACGGCCCGTGCTCCAACGCAAACAAGTAGCGACGGACGTGCGCGTCCTCCTCACTGACATGGTGACGCACCACCTCCGCGGAGTCCTCGAGCCTCTGGATCGCCACTGGCCCATGCGACCGCCACCAAAGAAGGTTCGGGTCAATGACAGGCTGGCTCCTCACCAACCTGCGCCCCCCGGTAGGTAGCGCCTCCCAGTACCACCCCGGCGGAGCCCAGTCCCGGACATGGCTGATCTGGTCAAGCAGGTGTCGTCCTCCGCCGACTCGACGACGAGGATGCGGGATAGGCATCGTCCACATCGAGGCGGGAAAAATTGCTTTAACTAAAAAATCACCTAATTAGTACCTAGTTCTTACTAACTAGTTCTTACTAACTAAATAGAAGAAGGTCAAATTTTACTCGTTTTATTATGCATTACACTAGTGTTTATTCATCATCTATGAAAATGTCACCTAAGAAAAAAATCCCAGCCGCATCTGTATCCAATCCATTTCCACCCATAGATGAACCCTAACTATTTGATGCAACTAAAATTTGAAGAACTCTATCTAGGCAG
>NC_041389.1:251921088-251996896 GCF_002162155.2 Triticum dicoccoides
CGAGAGAGGGGCAGGCGGCGTCGAGGTCGGGCTTGGGGCGGCGTCCGGGGCAGCGTTGAGGTCGGGGGCGGCGTCCGGGGCGGCGTCCGGGGCGGCGTTGAGGTCGGGGGCGGGGGTGGCATTGAATCCGGGGGCGGGGGCAGCGTAGAGGGTGTGCGGAGAGCACGCGGCGACCGACGGGCGACGGCGGCGGCGAGAGCGGAGTAGTGAGATTTGGGGGAAGTGGCCGTGGGGAAGGACGAACGCGGTGGTTAAGTCAGAAGTAGCAGTAGCGCGTTCCCAGAAACACGCTGCTGCTACCTTAGCTACAGCGCGTTCTGCGATACGCGCTACTACTACAACTTTCTCCTTTTTCCCTCTTCCACTTATTTTTCTTCACATTTTATTTTTTTCCTTTCACCTTCTTTGATTTCTTTCATTCTCAATTACCTTTCTATTTGCTTTTCATTTAATTTTATATCATTTAGTAGTAGCGAGTTTAGAGCAAAACGCGCTGCTACAAAGAAAGTAGCAGTAGCGCGGTTCCATGTAGATCGCTAGTACTATGTGTACCATATGGGCTAAGCCGTGAGAATTTTAGTAGTAACGTGTTTTCTGCGAGACGCGCTACTGCTACGAAACTATGTGCAGCACGGTTTCGGCAAACTCGCTGCTGCTATTTAGCACCAGCGTGCTTCTTTGACACACGCTACTGCTAAAGTTCTGTGTATAAGGTTTTCCCTAGTAGTGTTGTGTCATCACTGATAGGCTTGATGGCTCCTTCGATCATCAACAACGACGCGGTCCAGGGTGAGACTTTTCTCCCCGGACAGATCTTCGTATTCGGCGGCTTTGCACTGCGGGCCAATTCGCTTGGCCATCTGGAGCAGATTGAAAGCTACGCCCCTGGCCATCAGGTCAGATTTGGAAGTCTGGACTTCACGGCTGACATCCGCGGAGACTTGATCTTTGATGGATTCGAGCCACAGCCGAGCGCGCCGCACTGTCACGATGGGCATGATTTAGCTCTGCTGCCGGACAGTGCCCTGGAGGCCGCACGCGAGTCCGCTCCGATCCTCAATTCGGAGCCGACTGCGCAGATCGAGGACGGGTGGCTAGACACCACCTCAGGAGCTGCAACCTCTACGGCGATGGAGCCGAATACTGACCTTGTCCCTTGTGAATCTCGTGACTCCGAGGTGCCGGACTCCTCGCCGGACTCCGAACCTCCCGCGCCCCCTCCAATCAAATCCAATCGGGCGCCAATCATGGAGTTCACCGCTGCAGACATCTTTCAACACTCACCTTTTGGTGACATCTTGAATTTGCTAAAGTATCTCTCGTTATCAGGAGAGCCCTGGCCGAACTGCGGCCAGGATGGTTGGGATGCGGATGACGAACAAATTCAAAACCCACCCACCACCCACTTTGTATCCACTGTCGACGATCTAACCGACATGCTAGACTATGACTCCGAAGACATCGACGGTATGGACGACGATGCCGGAGACGACCAGGAACCAGCGCCTATGGGGCACTGGAAGACCACCTCGTCATACGACATATAGATGGTGGACATCCCAAAAGATGGGAATGGCGAGGAAGCAGCGGAGGAAGACTCCTCCAAGAAACAGCCCAAGCGCCGGCGTCAGTGGCGCCGCTCTAAATCCCGCCACAGCAAAAATGGAGATTCCGGCACCGAAGATAATAACACACCAGAGAGTGCCGAAGACAACCCCCTCCAGCAAGATTCAGCACAGGAGGACGGAGAAGCCAGCCCTCAGGAGAGAGCGGCAGACGAAGAGGTAGAGGATGATAATTACATGCCTCCCTCTGGAGACGAGGCAAGCCTCGGCGACGACGAATTCGTCATGCCTGAGGATCCCGTCGAACAAGAGCGTTTTAAACACAGGCTTATGGCCACGGCAAACAGCCTCAAGAAAAAGCAGCAACAGCTTAGAGCTGCTTAAGATCTGCTAGCCGACAGATGGACTGAAGTCCTTGCGGCCGAAGAGCATGAACTCGAACGCCCCTCCAAAAGATACCCCAAATGCAAGCTGCTCCCACGGTTAGAGGAGGAGGCATATAAACCTACATCACCAGCGCATAATACGGCTGACCGACCACCTCGTGGCCGCGACAGAGAGGCCTCTAGGCCCTCCACTAGAACTGTACGCCGGCACCGCTCAAAAAGTACGAAGCCACGGGGGAATGCACCGGACTTGCAAGACATATTGGAGGATAAGGCAAGACAATCAAGATCGATCTACGGATCGCGTGGGCGCCCCATGATGCGCGACAACGACCGTTGCCGGATACAGCAACTCCGGTCGGGCCAAACACAGTAGACAAAGCTCACTTGAGATACATCGTGATATAGCCCAATATAGAGGCGCCGCACACCCACTATGCTTCATAGATGAAGTAATGGATCATCAAATCCCTGAAGGGTTTAAACCCGTGAATATTGAATCCTATGATGGCACAATAGACCCCGCGGTTTGGATCGAAGACCATCTCCTTCATATCCACATGGCCCGCGGCGACGATCTTCACGCCATCAAATATCTCCCACTCAAGCTTAAAGGACCAGCTCGGCATTGGCTCAACAACTTGCCAGCAGAATCAATTGGGTGTTGGGAGGACCTGGAAGCCGCATTCCTTGACAACTTCCAGGGCACATACGTGCGACCACCAAACGCCGATGACCTAAGCCACATAATTCAGCAGCCAGACGAATTGGCCAGACAATTCTGGACATGGTTCTTAACAAAGAAAAATCAAATCATCGACTATCCGGATGCAGAGGCTCTCGCAGCCTTTAAACATAACATCCGCGATGAGTGGATGGCCTGGCACCTAGGACAGGAAAAGCCGAAATCCATGGCAGCCCTCACATCACTCATGACCCGCTTCTGCGCGGGAGAGGACAGCTGGCTAGCCTGCAGTAACAACCTCAGGAAAAATTTTGGCAGTCCAGATAACAAGGACCGCAATGGCAGGTCACGCCGCAACAAAAACAAACACCGCGTTAACGGCGACAACACTGAGGATACGACAGTCAATGCCGGATTCAGAGGCTCCAAACCCGGTCAGCGGAAAAAGCCATTCAAAAGAACTACTCCGGGTCCGTCCAATTTGGACCGAATACTCGACCGCTCGTGCCAGATACACGGCACCCCCGAAAAGCCAGCCAATCACACCAACAGGGATTGTTGGGTATTCAAGCAGGCAGGCAAGTTAATTGCCGAAAACAATGACAAGGGGCTGCATAGCGATGACGAGGAAGAGACCCGTCCACCGAACAACAGAGGATAGAAGGGTTTCCCCCCACAAGTGCGGACGGTGAACATGATATACGCAACTCACATACCCAAGAGGGAGCGGAAGCGTGCACTCAGGGATGTATACGCGATGGAGCCAGTCGCCCCGAAGTTCAACCCATGGTCCTCCTGCCCGATCACTTTTGATCGAAGGGACCACCCCACCAGTATCCGCCACGGTGGATTCGCCGCATTGGTTTTAGACCCAATCATCGATGGATTTCACCTCACTAGAGTCCTGATGGACGGCGGCAGCAGCCTGAACCTGCTTTATCAGGATACAGTGCGCAAGATGGGCATAGACCCCTCAAGGATTAAACCCACAAAGACGACCTTCAAAGGCGTCATACCAGGTATAGAGGCCAATTGTACAGGCTCAGCTACACTAGAAGTGGTCTTCGGATCCCCGGATAACTTCCGAAGCGAGGAGTTAGTCTTCGATGTAGTCCCGTTCCGCAGCGGCTATCATGCTCTGCCCGGATGAACCGCGTTCGCAAAGTTCAACGCGGTGCCGCACTATGCATACCTCAAGCTCAAGATGACAGGCCCTCGAGGAGTCATTACGGTCAACGGAAACACTGAACGCTCCGTCCGAACGGAGGAACACAGAGCGGCTCTCGCGGCAGAAGTACAGAGCAGCCTCTTAAGGCAATTTTCGAGTCTGGCCGTTAAGCGACCGGACACGGCCAAACACGCCCGGATTAACCTACAACAAGACCACCTGGCACGTTCCG
The DNA here is from genome assembly GCF_002162155.2 of Triticum dicoccoides. Classification (NCBI taxonomy): domain Eukaryota; kingdom Viridiplantae; phylum Streptophyta; class Magnoliopsida; order Poales; family Poaceae; genus Triticum; species Triticum dicoccoides. The sequence continues at coordinate 251,925,125 of NC_041389.1, forward strand.
AGCATGCGTAGCAATGCGGCCCCAACCCCAGCCCTTGCAAAATTGCAAGACTGGTCCTTGCGTACATCATTACGCTCTGGAGATACCATGGGCATAGGGGGAGGGGCACGACCACCACAGGCCCAGAATGCGGCTTAACCGCACCAGGGGCTCCCAAGTGTGTCACTCTTTTTCTTTCTTCTTTTTTCTTACCCACAGGACTCCGTTCACCAGAAGCCCTGTCCGGCAGTAGACCTACCGAACTCACGATGCAACAGCCAGGGAAGGAGAAAGGCTACGACGAGTATCCAGGTGGTCTCCATTACGAGCATTAAATCCGTTTCATACACCATTCCGCAGCCTACCCTTGGAGGGGGACATGTTTAATAGTCCTATCCCTTGCTTACCGCACTATTTGTATCGTTCTGCATTCATGGCAGTATTTCTTGAATAAACAATGCATCGCTTTTTGCTTATAATTGCATTTCTTTCTTATATGCCTCTCCGTCTCCTTGCCTGAATCATCTCTCTTGCGCGCTCTGGGCTTCTGAGCATCGATCAGATAGTAGGAGTCATTGCCCATCACCTTGCTGATGATGAAGGGGCCTTCCCAAGGCGCTGAGAGCTTGTGCTGGCCGGCTGTTCGCTGGATCAGCCGGAGCACAAGGTCTCCCTCTTGGAAGGATCTTGGCTTCACCATGCGGTTGTAGTATCGGTGCAGACTCTGCTGGTAGATGGCGGACCGGCTGAGTGCCAACAGCCGGCCTTCTTGCAGCAGGTCGACACCGTCTTATCGCGCCTCCTTGGCGACCGCCTCGGTGTACATGGTGACTCGCGGGGAGTCGAACTCTATGTCCGCCGGGATGACGGCTTCAGCACCGTAGACGAGGAACAAAGGCGTGAAGCCGGTCGACTTGTTCGGAATTGTGCGCAGACTCCAAAGGACGGCCGACAGCTCGTCGAGCCAGCAGCCGGCCGACCGCTCAAGAGGCTCGACCAGTCGGGGCTTGATGTCCGACAAGATGAGGTCATTTGCTCGCTCAACCTGGCCGTTTGACCGTGGGTAGGCAACGGACGCTAAGTCCAGTCGGATGCCTTGAGTTGCGTAGAAACGAGCCAAGGCTCCGTTGGCAAAGTTTGTGCCATTGTCGGTGATGATGCTATGCGGTATGCCATATCGAGTGGTGATGTCGGCGATGAAAGTCACGGCAGTCGGCCCATTCAGTTTCTTGATTGGCCTGGCCTCTATCCAATTGGTGAACTTGTCCACACAGACAAGTAGATGAGTCATGCCGCCACGGGCTGTCTTGAATGGTCCCACCATATCCAAACCCCAAACAGCAAATGGCCAAGCAACCGGAATAGTCTTGAGTGCAAAAGCTGGCAAATAAGGCTTGGAGCAGAATCTTTGGCATCCTTGGCACTTCTGGACCAACTCTTTGGCCTCTTCGAGAGCAGTCAGCCAAAAGAATCCATGACGAAAAGCTTTGGCCACGAGTGCTCTCGAGGCCGCGTGGTGACCACATTCGCCCTAGTGAATATCTCTGAGGATTGCTTGGCCTGGTCCGGCTCCACACAGCGCTGGTACACACCAGTGACACTGCGCCGAACCAGCTCTTTGTTGACTATGGTGTATGCCGCTGCCCGTCGTTGCACTTGTCGGGCCAGGTTCTCGTGGGCTGGCAGCTCTTTGTTTACCAGGAACTTGAGGATGGGCTGAGCCCATCATTGTGCTACTATCTCTTCGACTGCTATGACAACAACTTGTACGAGGGCGGTTGTGCTGGGAGGCGGTGGGTCGGAGTCGGCTGCCGCCTGCTGTCTTGAAGAAGTCCCCGGGCCGACTGCTGCAATCCTCGGTCCAGGCTCCGGAATTCCTAGGTCGGGTGCAACGGCTGCAGTCCCCGGGCCGCCTGCCGAAGTCCCCGTGCCGGCTTCTGGTATCTTCAAGTCAGATCCGTCTACTTCAGGGGGGACCGGCACAAAAATGGAGTCAGACTCTGGAGATGGCTTGACAGACGGCTTGAGGAGGCGCTGCAAGGCAACGCCGGTTGGTATCGCCTGGCGGGTTGAGCCGATCCTGGCCAAGGCATCCACTTGTTCATTGTCATTTCCTGGCACGTGAAGGAACTCGCACCCGTCAAAGTATCCACTGAGCTACTGCACGAGGAAACGGTAGCTTGCCATATTTGCGTCCTCAACATCCCAGTGCCTGACGACTACTAGACCACCAAGTCGGAGTCACCATAGCACAGGATCCGGCGAATGCCGAGTTCCATGGCCAGCCGGAGTCCGTGTATGAGTGCCTCATATTCTACTACATTGTTGGAGGTGGCAAAATGGACTTGCAACACATATTTGAGCTTGTCGCCTTTGGGTGAGGTGAGGACGATGCCGGCTCCCAGACTGGTGCGCATCTTTGATCCATCAAAATGCATCCGCCAATGGGTGGGGTCTGGTGCTGGCGGTAGGTACTGGGTCTCAGCCCAGTCGACGAGGAAGTCAGCCAACACTTGTGACTTGATGGTGGTGCGAGGCTGGTAGTAGATGGTGTAAGGGGCCAGGTTGATGGCCCACTTGGCCACTCGGCCAGAAGCATCCCGGCTTCCCAGGATCTCAGCAAGCAGAGCCGTGCAGACGACGGTTATTGGGTGCTCTTGAAAGTAATGCTTCAGCTTCTTGGCGGCAAAGTGCATGCCATAGCACATCTTCTGATAATGCGGGTAGTTTTGCTTGGAGGCAGACAATACTTCACTCAAGTAATACACCGTTCTCTGGACCAGCAATGCTCTACCCACCTCCTTGCGCTCTACCACAATGACTGTGCTGACGACCCGAATGGTGGCAGCAATGTAGAGGAGCATGGGCTCCTTCTCAGTCGGAGCTGCCAGGACAGGCGAGGTTGCCAACATCTTCTTGAGCTGGGAAAAGGCTTCGTCCGCCTTGTCATTCCACTCGAAAAAAGTGGTCTTCTTCATAAGTACCAGAGGGAGAGCCTTCTCGCCCAGCCGACTGATGAAACGGATAATTGATGCCAGGCAGCCGGTGAACTTCTGTACGTCCAACAGTTGGGTGGGTACTTCCATCTTCTCAATGGCCTTGATCTTCACTGGGTTGCACTCTATGCCGCGTTCTGAGACCAGAAAGCCAAGGAGTTGGCCGGCTGGTACTCTAAAGACACATTTCTCCAGGTTGAGCTTGATCTGGAATCGGTGCAAATTCTCAAAAGTCTCCTTGAGGTCTTCTAGCAGTGTGCCATGCTTCTCCGTCTTCACCACCACATCATCCACATAGACATGAGCTTTCCTAACGAGTTGCTTGAGGAGACACTTCTGCATGCAACGCTGAAACGTGGCGCTGGCGTTTCTCAAGTTGAATGTCATGGTCAGGTAGCAGAAGGCTCCAAATGGCATGATGAAGGCGGTCTTCAGCCTGTCGGCCGGGTTCAGCTTTATCTGGTGATACCCTAAGTATGCATCCAAAAAACTCAACATCTCGCATCCGGTTGTGGAGTCTATCACTTGATCAATCCTTGGCAGAGCAAAGGGATCTTTGGGGCAGGCTTTGTTGAGGCTAGTATAGTCAATGCACATGCGCCACTGCTTGTTTTTCTTAAACACTAGGACTGGGCTGGCCAGCCACTCTGGAAAGAACACTTCCATGATGAACCCGGCTGCTAGGAGCCGGGCTATCTCTTCTCCGACAACTCTTCTCTTCTCTTCCGACATGCGGCGCAAGGTCTGCCTGACCGGCTTGGTGTCAGGTCGGACATGTAACTTGTTCTCGGCGAAATCCGTTGGAACACCCGGCATGTCTTTGGGAGACCATGCGAAGATGTCACGAATCTCACATAGGAAATCGACGAGCTCGCTTTCCTATTTGCTGTCATGGTTTGCGCCTACGACAATGTGCCTCTCCGGGTGCTCCGGGTCCAAGGGTATCTTTATTTCCTTGGCCGGCTTGAACGAGCCCTCAACCTGCGGTCCTCTGCATGCCCCCAAAACTATTTCTCCATCCTGCGGACCTCCGCATGCTATGATTCCATGTGTTCATCCTTCGGCTCGTACACCTTGCGGGAGAAATTGACGAGGAGTTGTGAATCACCTTTGATGATGAGGCGCTTTACCCCCAAGGCGGCTGCTTCTTTCAAGCCCGCTATCAGGCCCTCGTATTCTACTATGTTGTTGGAGACCTTCTCTCCATGCTGGAAGCAGAGTTGCACGGCATAGTAGAGCTTGCCCTGAGTGGGAGATATGAGCACTGCGCCAGCCCCCGCGCCATGTCGCGAGAACGCCCCGTCGAAGTACATGACCCAGCCGTCCGGCGCTTCACTTCCCGGGGAAAGCGACCGGTCCTCGCCCGCTTTGAGCACCGGTGCCTCTGCCCATTCTGCCACGAAATCTGCAAGTGCGGCTCCCTTGATGACTCTAGTCGTGCTAAATTCCAGCTGGAACGCTTGCAACTCGATGTTCCATTCAGCGACTCTTCCGGCTGAGTTGGGGCTCCTGAGTACCCTTTCCAAGGGGTATGCTGAGACGACTTTGATGAGATGGCCTTGAAAGTAGTGCCGCAGCTTGCGTGAAGCCACTAACACCGCAAGGAGGAGTTTTTGGGGCATGGGGTACCGCGCCCTTGCGTCCCGTAGCACCATGCTGACAAAGTATACAGGATGCTCGATGAGGTTGAGGGTGCTGGCGCAGCCCGCGTCTTCTAGAGGTTGAGGCGCCTCCTGAGACGATGGAGCCCCCAGCGCTTGGTCGCCTGGCAGGGGCTCCTCCGCTCTAGGTGCGTCCCCCTGCTAAGGCTGATCCCCATCTGCTGTGGTCGTGGTCTTCGCAAGGCCTTCTTGGCTTTGATCTACCTCGGCCGGGGCTGCGGCTGGCGCGGCCTTGGCCCGGCGCTCCTCCCTAACCGCCACCAGGGCTGCGCTGGCGGAGTAGGGTGTGGATGCAAGGTAGAGCACCAAGGGCTCCCGAGGGCGCGGAGCTACCATCACCGGAGGGCTGGTAAGGTACTTCTTGAAATCTTGGAATGCCTTGTCGGCCTCTTCCGTCAATTCGAACGGGCCCTTCTTCTTCATCAGCTTGAAGAATGGCAGTGCTCGCTCCCCCAGCTTGGAGATGAAACGTCCCGGTGAGCTTGGAGATGAACGCGGTTACTCGCCCGGTGAGCTTGGAGATGAACGCGGTTACTCGCCCGGTGAGCTTCTGCATTTCTCTGAGGGTCTTCGGTGGACTCATGTCTTCGACTGCCTTGACCTTCTCCGGGTTAGCCTCGATGCGCCTGTGGGACACGAGGAAGCCCAAAAGCTTGCCCGAGGGAACTCCAAATACGCACTTCTCCGGGTTGAGCCGTAGATCCACTTCACGGAGGCTCGCGAAGGTCTCTTCCAGGTCCTGTATCAGGGTTTTCGCCTCTCGAGATTTCACCACAATGTCATCGACGTAGGCCTCGGCGTTTCTCCCGAGCTGCCGGCCCAAGGCGACGTGCATTAGTCGCTGAAAGGTCGCTCATGCATTGTGCAACCCGAATGGCATGCAGGTATAGCAGTATACTCCACACGGGGTCAGGAAGGCCATTTTCTCCACGTCTTCTACCGCCATCTTGATCTGGTGATAGCCCGAGAAGGCATCCAGGAAGCACAATAGGTCACACTCAACGGTAGAATCGACGATCTGGTCGATGCGAGGGAGCGGGAATGGATCCTGTGGGCAGGCCTTGTTGAGGTTGGTGAAGTCGACACACATGCGTTCCTTTCCTCCCATTTTCGGCACAACAACAGGGTTGGCCAGCTATTCAGGATAGCGAACCTCGCGAATGACGCCTGCTGCCTCAAACTTGCGGGTTTCTTGGATGATGAAGGCCTGCTTTTCAGTGGACTGTCGCCTTGCCTTCTGCTTCACGGGGCGCATGTTGGGGCACACGTTGAGATGATGTTCAATCACATCCCTTGGGACCCCTGCCAGCTGATCAGGTTCCCACGCAAACACCTCCTTGTTTGTGCATAGGAACTTCACCAAGGCCTCCTCCTGCTCAGGATCGAGGTTGGCGCCTATGGTGAAGGTGGCGCCAGAGGATCCATCCTTGTTGACCAGTACTTGCTTGGTCTCCGCCGTGTCTTGGGTGAATAGCTACTTCTTCTTTGCCGACCCAGGCCCCTTGGGCTCGGGGGTATCTGCGCTAGCGGGCTGCGCCACCGCAGCCGTTTTGAAAGTGAGCTTGAGCGCCTACAGCGCATCCCTTGTGTCTCCGGACACGGTAAGGACGCCGCTGCTCCCGGGCATCTTCATGAGGTGGTACACCGGGTGAGTCGCTGCCATGAACTGGGCCAAGGCTGGGTAGCCAAGGCTGGCATTGTACGGGAGGCCGATGGGGGTGATGTCGAAGTCTGCCAGCTCTGTGCGAAAGTTGTCGTGGGTGCCGAAGGTGACCGGGAGGCGGATCTGCACCAGGGAGCCGGTGGAACTGCCTCCAACGCCCGAGAAGGGCCTGCTGGGTTGGAGCCGCTCTAGCGGCACATGGAGGAGGTTGAAGGCCTCCACCGAGAGCACATTGAGGCCGGCACCACCGTCGATGAGGGTCTTGGTGACGGCCACCTGGCAGATGGTGGGGGTGCATAGCATCGGGAGTGCACCCGAATAGGCGGTGTTGGAGGGGTGATCATCTGAGCTGAAGGTCAAATCAGCCTTGGGTGCCACCCAGCCCGGGGTGGCTTCATGGTGCTTGAGGACGGCGCCGATCTGGCGAACGAACAACTTGACATGGCGGCTCGAAGGTGGTGCCTGCGATCCATCCAGGATGGCTGCGACGACTGGGGGTGCCGGCGCGGCATGATGGGCGAGGAAGAGGTTGCGCAACTCCTCCCAGCAGGCCACATAACCGCTGGCAGGTGGAGCAGCCACATGCGTGGGACGCCGGTGAGGGCCATGGGCAGCCAGTTAGCCATGACCTTGTCGTCGCCTCCGGCCTTGAGGACGGCCTCTTCATATGCTAGCAGGAAGGCCAGCGGATCGGCCGCGCCGTTGTAGTGCGGCGGCATGTCTGGCTTGAACTTGTTCGGCCACCGCACCTGTTGTAAGGCGGGGGCCAAGGCTTGAAGCCCCCTGGTTCCCGCACCGGCGTTGACAGCCAGAGCAAGCGGTGCATTGGCCACCATGAGGGCAGAGTGCGGTGCTGATGGAGGACGGGTCGACGGAAGGGAGAGCTCCGGTGCACCCCTACCTGGCGCGCCAAATGTCGGATGTTGGGTTCCGGCATACCCTTAAGGTTCGAACTCTGGGGTGCGCACGAAGATCTTTCCCCTACCGACCTATGTCCGATCGCCTTGTGGGATCTAAGCTAAAACGATGAACAACACAAGGGACACGAGATTTATACTGGTTCGGGCCACCGTCGTGGTGTAATACCCTACTCTAGTGTGTGGTGTGGTGGATTGCCTCAGGGGCTGATGATGAACAGTACAAGGGAAGAACAGCCTCGCGAGAGGTGTTCTTGAGCTGGTGCGATGAACTGCTTGGGTGAGTTCGACCGCCTCTCTCTCTAATGAGCACTCGATGAATTCATTCCCTCCTACTGTGGTGGCTAGTCCTATTTATAGAGGCCCTGGTCCTCTTCCCAAATATTGAGCGGGAAGGGCGCCAACAACGGCCATTTTGAAGGGGAACATCTAGTACAAGTTATCCTGACTAAAGTTGGTCTTCGGCTGCCAAAAGCACTGACGATGACTCCATCCTGGGCTCCACGGTAACCTCCATCCTGGTGCCCTGCTGGTCTTGGTCTCGTTGCACTGAAATGGCAACCTTTGCCTGATGCCTCGGTACTCCACGCATGTGCTTGCCCCCTTCGCACCAAAGAGCAAACAAGGACACTGCGCGGGCCGGCGCCTGCCTGGCGCCCGCCTGGTCTCGATCGTCATGGCTTGCGTCACGAGCACCTCGTGAGGTACCGTGCCTTGATCTCTCCGCCTCCTCGTGAGCCTGCCTGGCGAGGGCGTTCCAGAGGAAGCCTTGTGTCATCCACCCCGTGAGGCTTGGCCCCTCGCGAGGGTCTTGAGTTTTGTGCTGACAAGATGGGCCGTACTGGCGCACCGCTTGAGCCATGCCACAGGCCGCAGGCAGGCAAGTCTGGGGACCCCCTTTCCCAGAACACCGACAGTTCTAGAAGGAAACGTGTCACCTTTGTGTGCATAATTCAAATTTGAAATACAAGCACATGTTCCAGTGCACCAAAGTTGGTTGAAAAATCACATGTGTGTCCTCGGGTAAATTTCTAGGTTCCATGCAAGAAATGGGAATGAAATTCAAAATTGTGGGCATCGTGGCTGGGTTGGAAACATTGAGAAACTTAGTTTTTTAATTCCTATAAATCCAAAAAACGCATGGAAATAATGAAACTTGGCTTGGTGCCATGACATGGCACCAACCTGCTGTGGTAATTTTGCAGTCCGATTTGCGAAGATGCACACATTAACAATCAACAAAGTCATTTTGGAACAAGTGTTGTCACGTTACAATCGGAAACACAAGTATTATTGAAACCGTGGGCGTTCTACTTACTAGTACCATTTACGTGCCGCCACGCGTCCCCATTTTTTATTAGCTAGGAGGCACCGTGCAGGGTAGCTATTTGAGTACAAGAGGCGTGCGATCAGACCCCTGCGCGTGCTTATTGGGACAAGAGCCCTTTGACCTCCATCTGCCATCCACCTCTCTCCCAAGGTCTCCATTAATGGCGCCCGAGCCTCTGTTTAATGGTGTGGCTATGTCTCATTCGACTGAGATTTAAGGGAGAAAAAGAAAATCTAAAAGCACGGATCTTGATGTAAGATCTGACGGACCTATATAGCATCTACTGCGGCTTATAGCAGGACTGATGAATATATAAGGAAGATTAATTGTCTTACACAATTAGAAAGATAATTTAAAAAGGCACATGCAGCTACGCCCAAAATACACAAGGGCAAAAGAAGAAGGAAGACATGGATTTGGCTCACTGATCTATACTTTCTTGATGCATTGCTGCAGGCTGCGGGAACTAGTCTCTGCGGCGAGCGACGATGAGCTCTTTCGTCTCCTCAAGACGCTGCTTGAAAACATCCACGGATTCCTCCACCATCCTTTGGCGCTCGTTGCGGAGCATGTCATTCTCGTCCATAAGTTTCTTGACGATGACGCCGGTCCTCTTCAACAAGGAACTAGTCTCCTCCTGCTGGTCTGCACTTCGGACGATCTTCACCCTCAGCAGGTCGCGCTCTGCTCGGAGCCTCTCATTGCCCTCCCTTAGTTGCCGGATGACGCTAGTAGCATGTTCAAACGAGGCTTTCATGTTGTCCTGCAACCTCGCCCAGCCGGAGATCTGATCCATCTGGCTATGGACGATCGCATGCATGCGCCTGTAACAGTCATCGCCTGCCCGCGAGAAATTTTCCCAGGCCGCCGTGGCGTGGCGGGACATCTCTGCTGCATTCATAGCGTGGTGGGACATCTCTGCTGCTTCTGCGGCGCGGTCGGACCAGTCTGCTGCATCAACGGTGCGGCAGGACCTCCGTGCTGCTTTAGCGGCGCGGCGGGACCTCTGTTCTGCTACTTCCGTGCGGCGGGACATGTCGGCTGCTCTCACAACAAGGCGGGACATCTCTCGTGCTTCCGCTTCCATGCTCGCCTCTCCCTGGTGGCAATCTCTTGACCCAGAACTCACGCTGGCCATGGCAGACGCAAGGGAAGGATGCTGAATGACTCGTTGGTTTTTGTGGATGAGGAGTTGAGGAGGAATGTGCAGTCATCTTGGCATACTAGTATTTATAACCGAGTACTAATAGGCTCCTAAGTCGGAAACTGTTTTGGTTGTGATCGGTGTGAACAGGTTTGCAATTCAATATAACGTGGTACTAATACGCTCCTAAGTGGGAAACCGTTTAGGTTGTGATCGGTGTGAACAGGTTTGCAATTCAATATAACGTGGAGTAATTTGGAATGTGACGAGACGCAAGCTCAAAATTTATTGACGGTTCTAGTTTCTAAGTGCGACACTATTCCCGGATGGAGTAGTTCTTTTTCTACTCCCTCCTTTCCGGTTTATAGGGCTTATCTCAAAATTTTAGTTTTTCCATTTTATAAGGCTCAATTTGGTTGTTCCCCATCACATGTTCAGATTCCAAGGTGCATTAAATCATTGCATGCAAGTATTAAGAGAAAATTGACCAATGCATGTACTTTATGCATGCATGCATTGCAATTAATGCATTGATAAATATAATTTTTTGAGAAAAGCAAGAGCATTAATTAGGTGCTTTTGCAAAACTACAAAAAATATTCCACCACTCACCATCTTGGTTGGTGAGATTTTTGAATTAAGCCTTATAAATAGGAAATGAGGGAGTACTGCTGTGTACGCGCAATAACTGGCACCGTCATATACATATCTTACGATTAATGGGGCGTTCGACAGGAATAGCCGCGTGGCGAGCTCTAGGCTAGTCTTCTTTTCAGACACATTAAACCTATCTCTCGGGACTTCTCGCACGCACCATCGTGCCACCCACAAAAACTTGTACTCTGAGTTTAGTACGTTATACAGGAAGAGAAGAGGTGCACGCACGCACTCGTCCTCTCACACATGCATCTGTTTTTTCTCGAAAAGGAGGATGATGACCCCTGGCCTCTGCATCTAGGAGTCACACACGCATGTGTAGCTACGAATTGTAGTGTTCTCAACCATCCGATTGGCGCTATCATGGATGTACCTATATACTAAAACATGTCTAGGTACATCTATATTTTGACAAATGGAAGGCATGTATTGTGGAACGGAGGGAGTGCTTGTCATTAAAATGGATAAAAAGGGACGTATCTAGAACTAAAATACGTCTACATACATCTCCTTTTATCCATTTTGATGACAAGTAGTACTTCTTACCCAAAGGAACTTTATATCCAACAGACACAAAATATCCGTTCGACTGTTGGAAAGTACTGATCTAATGTCGAAGTAATTGCTGCATCGCCACCAAAACCCACCATTTCTTAAGCTAAAGTAGACCGAGGTAATACCTATATTAGCATATTACTAAGATAAACAGAAGGCACTGTAGAAACATTTAGGAAGTGAGCTTGTCAATCTGAATGTGGAGGGACACCGGCTTAGCCCCGGCCCGCAGCTTGGGCGGAGCTGTGAAGAAGGTCAGCTCCACCACGTCGATCATCGCCGGGATCCTTGCTGCTTGTCACCTCCATTTCCACCTTGACGGTGTCGGTTGTGCCTTTGGGATCCCCCGATGGGCCGTTCGCCCACAGCTTGGCCACGTAGTGCGGTAGTGGGGACGCCCCCGCTCTGATGCAGACGACCGACACAGCGATAGGCGCGCCGATGTCGAGCATGCCGCCGATCAAGAAAAACGCGTGGCTGTCCTCCTCCACGAACAGCAAGAGCCGTGGCTCCGACAGTGGCACTTGCAGCTGGAGCACCTTGCCGTACTGGATCCTGTGCACGGGCATGGGATGCGCGGTGCTGATGTGGTGGTAGAGCGCCGGCGGCGGGCCTTCGTAGCCGCAGCCGGGCACGGGACATTTGAAGGGCGTGAGCGAACACACGCTCTGGTGATCGGCGAGCTTGTGGTAAGTGACGTAGAGCCCATAGCCTTCGTGTGGGAACTCCACCCTCACCGACGAAAGGACAGAGTCCACCTCCGTGTTCCGCACGTCAAAGCTACCGCCGCGCTCGCACTTCTGGCACTGCCGCTGGTTCCCGGGGCGCTCGACGCGGCAATCCACGCAGGCCAGGTGCCCTCAATTGCACTGTAGAAATCAATCGAACAACACATCAATCAAGAAACCTGCACCTTGCTCAACCAGCCGAACAGATGAGGTGTATTTGAACCTCATACACTGGAGGCGTCAAGGGGCGGAGGCACAAGGGGCAGTGGAGCACGGTGAGGTCCATCGAGACCTTAGAGAGCTCCATTGTTGGGTCATGTTCGGTCTGCATGATCTCGCCCAACTCGTGCACAACCGTATCTCGACTTGGGCCAGGGCATTACAAAGCTTTACCGTCACATATTTTATACTACTTCAAGGTGCATTAAATCAACACATGCAAGAATCAAAAGGAGAGTCACGGCATGCATGCATGCGTTGTACTTAATGCATCGGTAAACGCAAATTATAGAAATATATCGAGTGCAATGCTTTGATGTGTCGCGTCAACTCGTACATCAACGAGAAGTTTGATCATCCTCCCCCTCGCGGACTTAACTACACCTGCCTTTGGCTGTATGACAGGTTGGCCACACACCTTCGAGCCCACCTGTCATACACGCAAAGGTAGGGGCGTCCCTCCCTCGCCCATGAGCGTGGTGGCTGGCAAGACTAGGAGAAGCTTTCGCTACACGCTCTTCCTCCGACACGCGGTGGACATGCAGCAGTTCAATCGGTGTCAGATGGCCAGAAGCGTACTGTAGTACTCCTCCAGTGCAGCAGTACTCCATAATTGTTCGACTTCCCGAAGAGGCGAAGAGCCAAGCGTAGCCCGGACGCTCGTGTGGCAGTTTCATGTGTAGAGTAGTCTAGGATAGAGTGTATCGTGCCTGTAAGCTTAAAATTGTTGAGGTCAGCTCCATGCTATGTGGCCGTCTCGTAGTTTTTTTAAAAAAATAGTCTTCTGGCCCTACCTGTCACCCTGGTGATTGTAGTTTGCACGCTCATCTGGTAAAGACAGGAATATATATTTTAATTTTTTTTCGAGAAGGGGGGGGGGCTCCCCAGCCTCTGCATCAGAACAATGCATACGGCCACATATATTTTAATTTGTGGTTGGTAAATGTTAAAGGTTGCGGAAAATATATTGTACACTGCGGGTCTTTCAGCCAAGTTTAGAGGCAAGCATGTGGGGCCAGTGCTATGATGGGTCGCGTCAACTCGTACAACGAGGAGAAGCTTGATTTTACTACTACACGCCTTCTCCCTCGCCCATGGGCACGGTTGCTCGCAAACGAGGACATGCTTTTGCTTAGTAGTACTTCTACAACAAGCTATCCGTCCCGCTCGCGGTTGACGGACATGCAACAGTGGATTCGACACTGTAGAAGCAGTAGTAGTAACATCATTGTTCGTCTTCTCGAAGAGGCAAAGAGCCAAGCGCAAACCAAATGTTGCAGTTGCGAACATTGGAGCACGCATATAGCCAGGCTCTTGCATGAGACAAAATTGCTATGTGAGCCCACTATTGTACTAGTACGTACAACTACTTGCTAGTATAGCCCTGTAAACCAGAAAGGAGTATTTGCCCTTCTAGAGATTCAACAAGTGACTAGACTACACCGAGACGGAGTACATATGGAGCAAAATGAGTGAATCTGCACTGTAAATAAATATGTACTAGTTCTATCGTTTTCCTCTCCGAGGTGCACAATATTGAGTATACTGACTAGTCTCTTTTTGACACACATTTACGTTTTTTTGACACAGTACACATGCAAGCGCTCAAATACACGCGCATACACTCACCCCTATGAACGCACACACGCACAGCACTATCATCTTGAAATTTACAAAGTCACCATAGGCACCTCGTCGTCGACGGGTCCATAGGTGCTTGAATGCCAAGGAGGGAGAGGGTTAGCAGTTCGCGAGATGTTAAACAGTCAATGATGCATCCTCAATTACATGCAGAGGGAATTAATTGGTGAAGTAGAATAGAGCCAGCATGATGTGAATGCAACAGAGTTTGGACTCTCATATAATAAAGGCGCCCCACCACTCCAATCCATCTACTCCCAAGTCTCTGCGCAACACTGCTCACTCCAATCCAAGACCAAGAGACCAGAAGCCACAAGCACCTATGGAGGCGATGGACGCGAGTGGCAGTCGGCTGTGCCAAATCATCCAGGCCTGCGGCCTCGCGTCGCATAGCATTTCCAGACGGTGCTGGTGACCGCCGGCATCATAGCCCTCGCCGACGCCGGCTTCTCCTCTCGCATGGACGACATGATGGTCACCTCCATCCACAAGTTCACCACCGTCAAGAAGCGCACGAACAACCTTGCCGTACTGCTCCAGCCCGCGCGCCCAGGCTCCTCATTGCCTGCCACCCTGATCGGCCTCCATGGTGACAAGCTCTTCCATGCCCTGGTGGCCCTGTAGGTGCCGGAGGTTGCAACGAAGAATGTGCACCTCGAGGCCGCGCTCGCCGTGCAGCGCCTCGCCATGCAAGAAACCGTTGACCTGCACATCCATGTCTATGAGGAAATCATTTACATAGGCCACTACAAGGCAAGCAATGACAGAAAGACGTTGGCCTTCTTCCATCGGCTGGAATCTTTGGACGCCATTGTTCAGAAGCACGTCGACCTGGCCACGAAAGCCGCTGCTACTTAGGCGTTGTTCGGTGGGCCGGCGCCCTGAGTCGAGGAGGTGGACATCGTCGATGGATTCATCTCTTCTTCTTGCCTCCTGTAACCAGCATTGCATCGTCGCATGGCCTTAATGTTTTATTAGTATAGTACTCCCTCTGTTCCCAAATATAAGTCTTTCTAAAGATTCCAGCAAGTGACTACTACATACAGAGCAAAATGAGTGAATCTACACTTTAAACTATGTCTACATACATCTGTATGTTGTATTCTATTTGTAATAGTATCTAAAGAGGATTATATTTAGGAACGGAGGGAATATATGGCATTTTTATTCCAGTCGTAACGTTTTCACTGTGAGGAGGGGCCGCAGTTGAGCAAGCCCACCCCGGCCATCGGGTGTCGACCGAGTTTAGAATTAGAGGAGAGAAACAAGGGAGGAGAGCTAGCTGTAGCACGGACGCTGTTGTCAGATGGGACTCGTGTTTATAGAATAGGAGTGCTAAGCACTCGTGCCTCTCTTTTTTTAGGGTAAAATTAGTCGTATGTCTAGTACTACTAGTTGGGGGCGTGCGACCTATAGCTGTCATCACTTTAGGTCTCCTTTTCGAACCGCAGCTACGCTTCATAGTACATATTTTTTTCACGCATTTATCCTCCTATATGTACAACTAGGCTATTTCCACGTGCTCCCATTCGTCGACATGTGGGACATAGAGCATCTGGGTCATAGTGCATGCACGACTCGGAGCATATGCCGGGGTACTTTACATTTCAGACCTCACGAATTACATGCAAACCCCCCACAGAAGAATAAATAAATGAATGAATTACTACATGAAATCGGATTATTTTCGTAGAAACTGGAGCACGTTCATTAAATTTTGGACATAACACGTTTATAAAAAATGACCGGACCTAAACCAATCTAAGGGCCTCTTTGATTTTTCCCGCAAAAAAAGGGCCTCTTTGATTCGCATGATACTGAAAACACAAGAATGGGGAAAGTATGATGGCGATGAACCGAGACGAGGAGAAATCTAACTCAGTTAGAGGTTAGAGTTAGATTCTAACCCTGAACTAACTCTAAACCAAAGAGGTGTATGGATGGCAGGGTTAGATTGATAATAAATGATCGTTCTCAATCATTTGACTAATTTGGACCCTATTTCCTGTCGGATTTGGTGTGGCCGGCTCTTCAATGGCTTCCTCCCGCTCACAATTGACATAAACGAACCATCTATACAAATCAAGCATCCAAAACATGATAATTTTTACTTTGTCCATACAAATGAGATATCCCACTTAAACATACAAGTCGTCAATCAAGCTTCACAAGATAAAAAACACTTCATGAAACAAAGCATGAGCTAACTCATCACGGAAGTCATTCATGATAGGGAGGGAGCCCGGAGCCCCTCACGCACCGAGGGAGGAGCTCGCCATCGTTGCTCTGGAGGAAGGCTCTATAGAGCCCAAGCCCCGGGAACCCCTCCAACGCCGGCCCTTGCGAGTTGAGGTCGACACCGACATGGGTAGCAGGGCCGCTTGCCGTCGACTGGGAACTTAATCTTTGGGCCTCTAGAAATAATGCAAGCATGTAACTGAAATACCTAGAAAGGTGAACTGAATCTTTGGGCCTCTAGAAATAATGCAAGCCTGAAATTGAAATACCTAGAAAGGTGAACTGAATCTTTGGGCCTCTAGAAATAATGCAAGCCTGAAATTGAAATACCTAGAAAGGTGAACTGAATCTTTGGGCCTCTAGAAAGATTTATTACCTCCTCAAGCAGCATCAAACAATTCCATGCATGCACCACAAATATATACCAAGTTTGATGAGGGTCTACTTTTCCAAATCAGAATTAGCGCTAGAGCAAGCAAGATCAATGATATGGCCGTGAGACAAAGAAGGAATGAACAAACTCACCCCTCTCACAACCTCCCTAGTAGATGCACCGCCGCCGCGCACGACAGAGGGAGAAACACAACTGGTGAAGAGGGAACGGGGCGACCTTCGAAGGCCGGAGGGAGACGGCGGCCGGAGTAGGGCGGCGGAGGCCGGAAGGAGAGGGTGGCCGGAGGAGAGAGAGGGCAAGCGGCGCTTGGGCGGGCGGCCCTATGGGGAACAGAGAGGAGTCGTGCGAGAGGGGGGAGCGATCTGGTGCGGGCAGGGGAGATTTTTTAGTTCTCTTTTAGTGGGCCCGAGGATAACTAACCCAATTAGAACCTCTCCACCGGGCTAGTTTTTTTAGCTGGGTTAGAGAAAACTAGCTCAAACTGACCCCTCTTGTTTTGATAATTTGAGGCTATTTCAACCCAAACTAGCTCTAACTCAGGGATCCAAATAAAGAGGAGTGTTACTGTACATGCTACAGTGTGGACCGTAGCACATTGTTTTTTATGGCCATATCACCAAATTGCTTTCTACTACTGGTTCACTGGGCTACCATGGTTCGCACTGCTGGTTCACTGGGCTGCCGTGGTTTGCACTGCTGGTTCACTGGGCTGCCGTGGTTCGCACTCCTCTGACCTGAGTAGTAGTAGTACTAGTATATACCACATCATTCTTTGCTCCTACTTACTACTCCGACATGTGGGAGAGAATCCTCTGCCCGTGTCGTTCTCTCCAACACAGCGCCGGCTCGGGAGGTCCTCCAACCCTGATTCCTCCCTACCGTATTTTCCGCAGATCCGACCTGCCGCCACCGACATCCCGGCGACCCTCAGGTATAAGTTCTTCGAAAGCGGCCTTGCTCTACTGCCCTATCTCCCCACGTGTCTGCATGTGCATCTTTTTCTACTCCCATCAGCTCTTCCAAAGCCACCTAAATTTTTAGTATTATTAGAGGTAAAGCTACTTCATGCATTCGAATCTAGGGCTTTGTTCAAACAACAAAGAAAGGGGGGAAAGTTGTAGCATGAATCTAGGACTTGATTCAAAGAGGAAATAATATGGTGAAAGTAGTAGAGACCGGATACCCAACCGGTCTCTTGGTTGAAAAGGGAAATAATGGGAAAATGCAGTACAAACTGGATAAGGAACAGATCTATTATTTGTTGAAAAAAGGATATAAAGTGGCAGCTGGTGGACAAGTCAATAGAGTATGTCCAGGATTAGATTTGCTGCCATCACATAGTAAAAGGTCTCCAGGATTAGATTTGCTGCCCTCACATAGTAAAAGGTCTCAGGATTAGATTTGTTGCCCTCACATAGTAAAAGGTCTCCAGGATTAGATTTGCTGCCCTCATATAGTAAAAGGTCTCCAGGATTAGATTTGCTACCCTCACATAGTAAAAGGTCTCCAGGATTAGATTTGTTGCCCTCACATAGTACAAGGTCTCCAGGATTAGGTTTGCTGCCCTCACATAGCATGAACAAACTCGGCATCACCACTTTATGCCACCCTGTAGGTACATCGTGTTGATGCGTCCACTGTCGCATGTCCTTATACCAACCTTTTGTTGTTGTTAATGTAAGGGCGCATGTAAAATGAAGCGATCACAATGTTACCCGAGGAACATGTCTAACCAGTGTTATTGTTAATCTAATGCCTCCAGTGATAAGATGCAATTAAACTATGTTACAAATGGCACTCCTGCTGTTTTCCCTAGTATGATAAGTAAGTTGCTCCTTTCCGCTGATGAGTGTCCTGGTGTCCCGACGGTCCCATGCCCATAAACCAACTCTTTAGCTGTTGTTGATTTACTGTGTCTGGTAACAAGCAATACCACCATTAAAGTAATCCCTTATTTGAGTAATCTCATTGTTGATCGTAATGCTTCTGGTAACATGAAGCATTGCTGACGTTTTAAAATTTCTACTGTCCTTGTGTGATTGCCATGAACATAATTAAGATGCTTCTTTTCATTTTGTATATGTTTCGTATATTCTTATTGACCAGCAACTGTTTACTTTATATCTTTTTGTGCAGATAGGGATATCCATTTCACCTTGTTGCTATTGTGACCTTTTGGTGAACTGCACAAAACATTTTTTTTTGGAATGAGTGTCTTGTGCAGTTCAACTAAAATGTCACATGGGTAACATCTCTCAATTTTGGTGGAACTGCACAAAATGGTGATTGGAGTTTCCAAAATCTCCGTCAAGTTCTGCTGGTAATCTTGTGCAACATTTTATTAGCCTTTGCAAGATGGAGCCGTCACTGTAACCACAATGGCACTTTATTTTAGTGGAACTGCACAAAAGGACAAGAAAATTATAGTTCCACCTTACATGAGCCGGACAACCAACCTTAATGTTCCTCAATTTTAGTCCAACTACTAAAGAATAACCCGCCAGCTCACGAGAGCAAGTACTTCTTGCTAGCTAAATGATGCAATATTTGCTTCATGTCAGGTGAACTACAGAAAAAGGTGCATGAATTGAATCATGGAACTCCAGGCAGACATCATCCTAGTGGAGCTGCAGGTTGAGTTCAAGGAGGCCGCTATTAAAGCGAAATCATGCTCTCCCGTCTCCTTGTTTGTGCTGCACAAACAGGAATACTCAACTACAGATGTTGTGATGATCAAGAGCATTCGCCAAGTTCTTCGATTTTATGACATCGCTAGCCAAGATGGATTTAATCCCGATATTCACTTTATCAAAAGGCTCTAATGGGTTGGTTCTGAATCTTGCAAGATGGGAATCAATGAGATGCGTAGGCACCTTTGTTGTACTTATTATTTGAATCTTATTTGTTGGTTCTGAATCTTGCAAGCTGGGAATCAATGAGATGTGTAGGCATCTTTGTTGTACTTATTATTTGGATCTTATTTGTTGGTTCTGAATCTTGCAAGCTGGGAATCAATGAGATGTGTAGGCATCTTTGTTGTACTTATTATTTGGATCTTATTTGTTGGTTCTGAATCTTGCAAGCTGGAAAACACGGCATGATGATGCAGAGGACAACAACCATAACAAACAGTTCAAACTTGGTAATATTATCATTGTGAAAGTGCGACAAATGTGCTGATCGTGTGCGTCCTGAGAATAATAATTATAATTGTTGTGCATGTTGATCCTATGGCACTGATAGAACGAGCCAATGCATTGATTGTTTTAAGTATAATTTTCCATTAAAGCTAATTAAATTTAAGTAAAGTGACCACTAACTCCTGTTATTACAGTATCAATGCAGACCCGCTCGTGAACCGACGTGTGGTCGGAGTAGGTTTCTTAATGGAGGTGTCTGAATGCGCCGAGGGTGCATCTTTTGTCGGGCGTGCAGCGGACGAGGAAGGGGTAGTAACTGTTGTCGCCTGTACACACTCAGCTTACTGTTGAATCCAGTTCCCCAGGAGCTGAAAAACGAACTGCTACCGCCGCCTACACACTCGTTCACTCGAAAAGACTCCAATGGTGATCTGAGCAGTGAGCCTACTGGATATGGACTTCAGCAAGGAGTTCCCCTTTGAGTTCTCCGTTCAGTCCTGGCTGCACCAAGTTGAATGTGATGTACACCAACAATCCGGACTTAGTGAAGCTCTACCTCGCCTCAGTCCTATGGCTGCACCAGGTTCTGGAGCATTCACCCGTTTCATCGGCAGCGCCGACTGCACCTTCGCTACGATGGAGAGAAGGAAGAACGTGACGATTCAGCCATCTGGTGCAACAAGCTTGTCGACATCCAGAAGCAATACAAGATCATTAGCAACGGGCAGGAGAAGGACTCCGTGGTTGACCTCGCTGAGACCATCATCGACCCCTGATACGCCAACATGAAAGAAGACAATGATACCAAGGACCTGAACACGTGGGAGGTACCTCTGAATCTAGCCTACATAACCTATGCGGACGAGGACGCATACGCATGCTACGACATGTACAGTCAGATCTTGGACATGAGGGCGTGTCTGCTTCCCGTAACCGACGAGTACACGGACAGCCACAGCGTCATGATCAAGCGTGCCAGGAAGGTATAGATGTTGTACTTTATCTGTTTATAAGCACCTTTATCATCTGAGTGTTTCATGCATTAGTCTATGTGTCGTAATTATCTGTTTTGTCCGAAATATTTCTTTTAAGGACCCATTAACCTGATTGCCTTTTTAGTGGCTATTTGCTTATGTATGTAACTAGTTCACTTGTCCGTTAAAAAAACTAGTTCGCTCGGCTGCCGTGCTTTGAATCTCCTTCCTCCCAACATATTCCCCTCCTCAGGTGGACCCAGCAGGTCTCTGAATTTTCTCCCACTTTCTTTTTCGATGTAAACTGAGTTTTCTCCCAGTACTTTTCCCTAGAACCAACTCAAATGTCGCACGTCTAGCCTAAAAAATAATAATACCCCATGTACTATTAACTCATCAAATTTAAATGATATTTTATTTCGTAAGTTGAAAGTTCTTACAAAATAATAATAATAATTGTTTATATATAACTTGGCAAGTTAACTCCTAGTGATTGCGTACATAAGCTTGCAAAGATTTTACTGACCAATGCAGTAATAGACGTGCAATCATGTGTTTATGTTTTTATAACATTTCTCCGTCTAGCCCAACATGATATTTTCACCCAGCCCAGCAAGTCCGTGGATTTCGAGAAAAATGCAAATGGGATTTAAACAGGCTACATAGTGCTATATCATTGTTTCACCAAGCCCACCAAATGGACTAAAAAACAAATGGACTGGCTGACATGTGGGCCAGTAGGTCGAAGCCTAAGAAGGCGTTGGATTTACATCCAATGGCTGGCATTCTTCTTCAATCTCTCGTCTTCTTCCCCCAGCGCTGCCGGAACCGCCTGCTCCAGCCTTCGGCGTCCAGCGGCGTTGTTTTGTGCTCCTCGGTGAAACGCTACCCCGCCGATGGCTAGGCCATCCCTCCACTCCGCACCTCGTGTTATTCTCTACCGAGTGTAGGCCCACCCCGCACCCGAACCAGTCAAGTTTCCCACTCCTCTCCGTCTGCGACTCCACTGCCATGTCTTCCCCATCTCCGGGTCGTTCCAGTCTGGGGCCTCGCCGTCGTCCACCGCCTTGGTGCGCTCGGCGCGGCGTGGTCAACATACGAGAGTCATCGGAAGAGGACTGTATGTGGAGAGCCTGACGGATGGGACCCACGAGGTCCATGGTCGCACGCAAGGAAAGTTCCTCCTTATTACGTACTGTATGTGGACTGTACGTGGGAAGGGCTTTTGTATTTCGCGAAAAAAATGTTCCCCCCGCTGACAGGTCGGACCCACCAGCTATATGTTTGCACGTAAGGAAGTGCCTCCTTATTATGCACAGAAAAATGAATACCCCTTGCTAGCTGGGACGCACCATATTGGGTGGCTGACTTGTGGGCCTACTAAGTTGACGAGGACGGAGGGCTTTGTCAACTTAGTCAATATGAGCGATTCTAGCTCCAGTGACCGTACGATGTCCATCCAATGGCCATAGTGCTTCTTCAACCTCTGGTCTTCTTGCTCCAGCCGCCCAAAGCAGCGCCGGTCGTGCCGCGTGCTCCTGCCTCCCGTCACCGGCTGTGATGCCGTAGAGGCCTTATCACCCCTACTACTCCCACCGCTGGCCCAGGGCATCCCTCTACTCACCCACACCCCCTGTTATTCTGCGGCGACGGCGGCCTCACACCACAGCCGAACCAGTGAACCCTCGTACTCCTCTTCGCATGGGCATCAACTGCCGCGTCTTCCCAGGCTCCATGTAGTCCCCTTCCTAGGCCTCACCGTCGTCCACCGCCTTGGTGCTCTCGGCGCGGCGTGGTCAATGTGGTCAACGACCGACTTCCATCGGAAGAGTACTATACATGGATAGGCTGACAGCTGGGTCCACGGTCGCAGCTGGGTCCACGGCCACAACCCAGTTTTTTTGTGATTTGCTAAGTAAGTCGCTTTGTCAGGCCTGTTGGGCTGCAAATCTTTCAAGACAAGGAGAGCTTCATTCGGCTGGCCGAGAAAATGGCCTATTAGTAATAAGAAATGGGCTGTACATTTTTAAAACACATCAAACCGGCAATTAGTTTCAAATATCTTTTTTTCATTTTGAGATTTTAAATTGCATTTATTTTTATGCGTGGACAATTTGTTGGATTTTATATTAATATACATTTTTTTAAATCATTTTGAATGTGACTCGAAATTTCAGGATTAAAAACAGTTCGGACCGCACCGAAATATGCAAAATTTCATATAATTTTTAAACCGTGGCCACAATATGGGCTGTAATGCTAACAAAAAGAATATGAGCTCCAAAAAAACCTTAAGAATTAGCAACTAGGCTATAAATTATTAGAAATAATGGCTGATGGGTTGTATGCTGTTTTCCACAGATTTGAGGCTTTCCTAAAAAAGGTTGACGCACAAGCAGTGACTATTGGATTTCCATCCAACGGCCGTCGTGCTTCTTCAATCTCTGCTCTTCCTGCTCCAGCCGCTCAAACAAGCGTCGGCGGGACTGCCTGCTCCCTCCTCCCCGTGGCCAGCTATGCTGCCGCGCAGGCATCACCGCCCCACCGTACTCCCATCGCTGGCCTAGCTATCCCTCTACTCACCCACACCTACTATTATTCTCCAGCGACGGCAGACGAACCAGTAAACCCTCGTACAATCGTACTCCCCTCCGTGTGGGAAACAACTGCCGAGTCTTCCCTGCCTCCATGTCGTTCCCTTCCTAGGCCTTGCTGTCATCCACGCCCTGGTGCTCTCAGCGCGGCCTGGTCAACATGGTCAACGACCGACATGCATCTGAAGTGGAATGTATGTGGAGAGGCTGACAGCTGGGTCCACGACCGCACGCAAGGAAATGCCTCCTTATTACGTGCAAAATAATGATTCCTCCACCTGACATCTGGGACCCATCGAAAGGGCCTCTGTATTTCGCGAAAAAAATGTTACCGCCGCTGACAACTTGGACTCACCAGCTATATCTTCGCACGCAAGAAGTGCCTCCTTATTACGCACAAAAAAATGAATACTCCCCCTGCTAACTGGGACCAAGTATAGTGGCAGGCTGACTTGTGGGCCTACTAAGTTGATGGGGACGGAGGGCTTTGTCAACTTAGTCAATACTCTAGTGACTGTACAATGTCCATTCAACGGTCGTAGTGCTTCTTCAACCTCTGGTCTTCGTTCTCTAGCCGCCCAAAGCAGCGCCGGTCATGCCGCATGCCCCTACCTCCCGTGGCGGGCTATGACACCGCGGAGGCCTCACCGCCCCCTACTAATCTGACCGCTAGCCAGGCCATCCCTCTACTCACCCACACCCCCTATTATTCTGCGGTGACGGCAGCCTCACACCGTAGCCGAACCAATCAACCCTCATACTCCTCTTCGCGTGGGCATCCACTGCTGCGTCTTCCCCGACTCCGCGTCGTCCCCTTCCTAGGTCTCGCCATCGTCCACCGCTGTGGTTCTCTTTGTGCGGCGTGGTCAATGTGGTCAACGACCGACTTCCGTCGGAAGAGTACTGTGTGTGGAGGGGCTAACAGCTGGGTCCACGGCGGTCGCAAGGAAGTGCCTCCTTATTACGCGCAAAATAATTATTCCTCCACCTAACAGCGGGGACCCACCGGACAGGCCACCGTATTTCGTGAAAAAAATGTTTCCCCTAACTGCTGGGACCCACTAGCTACACCTTCGCACGCAAGGAAGTGCGTCCAGGAAAAAAACGATTCGCCCCCCTGACTGCTGGGACCCACCAGCTACATCTTCGTATGCAAGGAAGTGCCTGACAGTCGGGACCCACCTGGTCGAAGCGTACGTAGCATTGTCATTCTGGTCGCGAACGTGTACGTACATATATACTGGTCGATGTAGAGGCACACACGTGTCGTAGTAGAGGCGTAGCATGTACACGTACGTATAGCGGCCAGTGCGCAAGAAAGAAAATACGGCCACGTATGTGTACATATGGGCGGGGTCTCGAACGCCTACTCGCGCATACATACGGCTAGGGCTCGTGTACATGGCTGGGTCGGAACGAAGAAACAACATCATCTTCGTGTTCATGGGGAGTCAACCGGCTGGGTCGGAACAGAATGCGTCGTCGTGTTCATCGGGAGGGCTTGGATGGAACAGGCGATGGAAACAAGGCCTGGCGTACCGCAGAACGGAGGAAACAGCCTTGTGTTCGACCGGCCACGTTCGAAATGGGATCCTGTTCATTGGGAGGGGTCTGACGTACCGCAAAATGGAGGAAACGGACCTCCTACGGTCGAAACGGGGGTCCTGTTGATCAGGAGGGGTGTGGCGTACCGCAAAACGGACGAAACAGACTTGTGTTGGAGCGCTACGGTCGAAATGAGGGTCCTGTTGATCGGGAGGGGTGTGGCGTACCGCAAAATGGGCGAAACAGACTTGTGAGCGCTACGGTCGAAACGGGGGTCCTGTTCATCGGGAGGGATGTGGCATACCGCAAAATGGGACACCACGGGATACTGTTCATCTCCATCGTCGACCTCCTCCGTCCTCCACAGGCTACCGTCGACCTCCTCTAGCCTCCATGGGCTCCTGTTCATCCAGCCTCCACCACGCACAACTCCACCGGCTACGGTTCAACCACCCCTCCACGGGCACTGCTCCATCGTCTACTGTTCAACAAGCCCTCCTCGGGGTCGTCCTATTCATCCAGCCCTCCACGGGGTTGTGTTCATCTAGCCCCAACCGGCTCGATTGAGGCAACACCACGGGGTCCTGTTCATCCACCCCCACCGCTCATTGTTCATCCAAACCCCCCCACAGCGCTCACTGTTCATCCAGAGAGGCAGCATCGATCGGCTTCAGTTAGCAGTAGTAGCGAAGGAATCGCTCGATCGGGTTCAATCAACAGCCATCGATCGATCGCTCGGGTTCAGTAACGCGTAGCCTGCAGTGCAATCGCTCGGGTTCAGTTAGAGCCCAATGCCTCGATCGGGTTCAGTTAGAGCCAACGCCTCGCACACACGCGCATACGTGTACGAGATAAACGTGCATCACTCGGCCCCCGACCTCCCGCCGTAACCGGGAACTCGCCAAAATTTTCCTCGCCCTCGGTTCTACCACTGTTTTTTTTGTCATGGACGGCCCAAAGAATTTCATGCAGTTGCGTCTCTGGCCTGCCCAGGACGAAAAGCCCATTTTCTGTCATGATTTTTTGTCATAGAAGTAGGAGCCCACCATATCTATGATGATACCGGGTTTTGTCACTATTATCGTCATAGAAGTGTCTAAGTATGATAGAAAAAAGTTTCGTTCGGCCCAAAATGTCACGGATGTGTCTTTTTTTTGTAGTGCATGTAGAAATAAATCACTCATTTCTCACGTCCTCATATTACTATGTCTATTACTGTTGATGAAATTGATATCATATTCTTCACTGATGAAGTATATGGGTTTGTAAGTTGCACTAATCCATCTGTAGGATGAACAACCTAAATCTACTGGGTGGGCGCTCGACAGTGGATGCACAAATCACATGACCGGTGACAGGAATTTGTTGATGGACACTAACTTGTCACCATCTCATCTAAAGCATATCACATACGCTGACAAAGGCAAAAGCAAGGTATTGGGTCTAGGTAAGGTTGCAATCTCAAAGGATAGACACATGGACAAAGTCATGCTTGTCGAGTCCTTAGGATTCAACCTCATGTCTATCTCAATGCTTTGCGATCTTGATATGGTTGTCGTCTTTGGCAAATATCGTTGCATTGTGCTGATGGAATCTGACAATTCCAAAGTCTTCGAAGGCTTTAGGAAAGGAGAATTGTATATTGTTGATTTCTCTGCAGGACCACAACCTGCCACATGTCTACTTGCAAAAGCTTCAGAATGTTGGGTATGGCATCAACGACTTGGTCATGCTGGGATGAGGAACTTGCATACACTTGCGAATAAGAAGCATGTCATTGGCATCGAGGGTGTCAAATTCCTCAAAGATTATCTTCGTGGGGCTTGTGAGGCTGTGAAGATCACCAGAGCCAAGCACCCCTCGAAGACTATCATGACCACTTCTCGTCCCTTTGAATTACTTCATATGGATCTCTTTGGCCCTACTCATTATGCCACGTTCTTTAGTTCTGCATCACTATATGGCTTTGTCATAGTTGATGACTATTCTCGTTACACATGGGTTCATATCATCACTTACAAAAATGAAGTGCAGGAAGTCTTCAGACGATTTTCCTCAAGAGCTGCTACTAACTTTGGTCTGAAGATCAAGCATATCAGGAGTGATAATGGAACGGAGCTCAAGAACATTGGCCTCGATGAATATCTTGATATACTTGGTATTACTCACGAGTTGTCTGCTCCTTATACTCCTCAGCAGAATGGCGTCGTGGAGCGCAAGAACAAAACTCTTGTTGAGATGGCTTGCACTATGCTTGATGAATATAAGACACCTTAGCGCTTTTGGCCTGAAGTAATTGATACTATGCGCCACATCATCAATAGGGTATATCTTCACAAATTCTTCAAAAAGACCTCATATGAAATCCTCATTGAAAAGAAACCAAAAGTAAGTTATTTCAAAGTCTTCGATGCTAAATGCTCAATTAGGGATACTCACCATCACTCCAAATTTGCACCAAAAGCACATGAGAGTTTTATGCTTGGTTATGGAAAGGACTCGCACACCTACAGAGTCTTCAACATCAATCATCACAAGATTGTTGAAACTGTAGATGTGAGGTTGTGCTGCTGAAGAAACTGGTCCTGAAGAAATTGTTGGGCCTAAGCAAAGCCGTCAACCCGCACATTCTCGCGTTGAAAACGAAGTGCAGATCGAGAAAATCGTCGATGACATCAACGCACCAGGTCCTCTCACATGCTCAAAAGCTTCACATTTATCTAACTTTTGTGGGCATTTTGTGTTTGTCTCTATCATAGAACCGACAAAAGTTGATGAAGCATTCATGGAATCTGAGTGGATTCAAGCCATGCATGATGAATTGCATCAATTCGAGCTCAAGAATGTGTGGGAGCTTGTCAAACGACCAGACCCGCGCAAGCACAACATCATTGGTACCAAATGGATCTACCGCAACAAACAAGATGAAAATGGCCTCGTGGTGAGGAATAAGGCTCGTCTTGTAGCTCAAGGCTACACACAGGTCGAAGGAATTGATTTTGATGAAACTTTGGCAACTGTTGCTAGACTTGAGGCTATTTGCATATTGCTTGCTTACGCTAACCATCATAATATCATCTTACATTAAATGGATGTGAAAAGTGCATTCCTCAATGGTAAGCTTGAGGAAGAAGTATATGTTGCTCAACCACCAGGTTTTGAGGATCCAAAATTTCCAGATCACGTCTACAGACTCAACAAGGCCCTCTATGGCCTCAAGCAAGCACCTCGGGCGTGGTATGGCACATTGAAGGAATTCCTCATGAAGAAAGGCTTCAAACCCGGTTCACTTGATCAAACTCTTTTCACCCAAACATATGATGATGAATTATTCATGTGCCAAATATATGTTGATGATATTATCTTTGGCTATACTAACCAACGTTACAGTGATGAATTTGCCTATAAGATGAGTGAAGAATATCAAATGTCTATGATGGGAGAATTGAAATTATTTTAGGTCTTCAAATTCGTCAACAATACAATGGCATATTCATATCTGAGGAGAAATACCTCAAGGATGTGTTGAGGAAATTCGGCATGCAAGATTGCAAAGGCGTCAAAATCCCTATGCCCACAAATGGTCATCTATGCACTGATGAAAATGGTAAAGACTTAGATCAAAAGGTATACCGCTCCATGATTGGATCTTTATTGTACCTATGTGCATCTAGGCTGGATATTATGCTTAGTGTTTGCATGTGTGCCCGATTTCAAGCTACACCGAAGGAATCACACCATAAGGCTGTGAAGCATATTCTTCTATATCTAGCTCACACACGAACACTTGGATTATGGTATCCCAAGGGCTCTTCCTTTGATCTTATTGGATATTCAGACTCTGACTATGCTGGTGATCAGGTGGACCGCAAGTCAATGTCAGGCACATGTCATTTCCTCGGACGATCCTTGGTATGTTGGTCCTCAAAGAAGCAGAATTGTGTGTCACTCTCTACAGCAGAAGATGAGTAGAATGCTGCTGGATCTTGTTGTGCTCAATTACTATGGATGAAGCAAACCCTCAAGGACTATGGCATCAATGTGAAGAATGTGCCACTCTACTGCGACAATGAGAGTGCTATCAAGATTGCACACAACCCAGTTCAGCACTCGAAGACAAAGCACATCCAGATTCGTCATCATTTTCTTCGTTACCATGTGTTGAAGGGTGACATCTCCATCGACCACGCAAATACTGAAGACCAGCTGGCCAATATCTTCACAAAGCCCTTGGATGAGAAGATATTTAGCAAGTTGCAGTGTGAGCTAAATATCCTAGAATCTTTGAATGTTCTTTGAAAAGGACACACATCCTAACACTTATGCTGACTTGATGACTTAGATGTGCAACTCACGAAGTAACGTTTTTTCTTCAATCAATGAAGACTAACCCTCTAAGTGTGAAGAAATTGATTCTCAGAACCCTACAACAATTGTACGTGGTGTCTGAAATCATCATTCTTATACGGTGGGCTACGCCACCAACCAAAGTTGGAAATCTTCAATTTGAGTTTTTCTTCGTTTTTGAAATTCCTCAGTTTTTCAAATTCTTCAACTTTGCATTGTCTTCACTCTTTCCATCGTTGTTCTTCATTTACTATATATATACTTGAGTTTTTATGTCGTCTACACTTATTGATAATTCTTCAAGTTGACTTTTTCTGCTAAGTGAATGTGATCGGACCCTTACCCCTCTATGCCAAACTCAACCCAGTCTGTTCAGAAATTCTTCATGTGCGTTCTATTTTAAACCCGTTCAAAATCTTCATTGTGTCCTTGTCAGCTGAAGAAATTGCGAATGAAACTTTAAAATATTGTTATCTAACTTTTCGGCTTTTGCCGCTCAAATCGTTACACATCCCACGATAAAACTTATCTATTCACCCACGATCTTACACAATCTCCACCACACTGTACGTGGGTTACCCATGTTGCTAGGATGAGAAGGGTCAGGGGCACGTTCGTCCATTTTCCTCGGGCGAATGGTTTTTCATTGCGGCTATAAATACCCCTCACCCTCCTCAGACTGCATTTACCCCGCTCGATCTCACTCCCCTCACTCGAGCTCTCAAACCCTAGCGCCGCCGCTACCTTCATCATCGCCGGTGAGGAGGAGCTTCACTGCCTCGACCTCATCGCCGTCGTACTCGCGCCGTCCGCGGACATCTTCTCTCTGCCGCCGTCGTAGCCGTCTTCCTCTACCAAGTTAGGGCGTGGAAGATCTAGACAGACGAACTTCTCGATCTACATTCCCATTTTGTCGTGTCCTTCATCAAGGGTAATTAAAAGTTACTTTTACTGCCTTTGTTACTACTGATGATTTTCATCAAATCTTCAAAAGGTGTTTATTCTTCAACTTCCACACTCTAAACACCTAGCACAATCTTCTGCTCTTGATCTGTTTCTCTAAGTGACGTTTTTCTTCATGATTCCTCAATGTGTGAATCTCACAATCTGCACATCTCTAGAACCTAAGTCAAAGAACGCTTAGTGAAATTCTACATCTGGTCAATTTCCTCAAACTTCTTCCGTTTTGCAAAAAAAAACTTCTGAGAACACATATGACCTCTCCAAATTCTTCGCACCTATACTCTGTTCACAGGTACACATGCCTGCTGCTGAATCACTAGGTTCTCATCAACTTAACTCATTTGCAGCGTTCCTTGAAGAAAAGCTGCATACTTCCTCAGAGAACTCAATAGTTCAAATTCCTCAGCTTAAGAAAATGGCAGATGGTAAAAGCCCTTAGAAAGGAGGAAAGAAAATGGAAGTCAACACAGCATTTGAGATCACTAATGACATTTACGCAGGGCACGCACACCTGATGAGGCAGCTCATGGGAAGGAGACCAAAAATGAGCACAAGGTGCGCATACAGAGGATTGAACAAAGATGAGCACAGGAATGGAGGGAGTAGATATGTTACTCCTAAATATATGAAGAAATTCGCTCTTCACCCTCCATGCTCAAGACCTCCGTTGGCACCTGGACAAAGAGATGATCCAACAAGCCTTAAATGTGGTGAGGATTATGCTGATGAATGGGCCAAGGGGCAAGCCAAGTTGGACAAGCAGGCCAAAGAAGCAGTGAAGAAATTCAACGAATATTATGCTGCTGCCGCTGCTGAGGCTTATTCAAGCAAGATGGCTATGCCCAAGAAGCCTACTCGAAAACCAACTTCCTCAGCAATGCCCTCATGGCCAAGCTCCTCAGCAATGCCCTCACGACCAAGCTCCTCTGTGCCATCAAGGCAAATTTATCAAGTTGCCCCAGTTCCTCAAGCTGCACCAGTTCCTCGGGCTTCAAACCCCTCAGCTCCTCCGGCAAAGTCCTCAGCACCTGTGAAAATCGCCACTTGCCAAAGGACCACAGGCATCTCAATTGCCTCAAGAGCTTCTGCAAGTTCTTCAGTTCCTCATCTATCTTCAAAGAGCCCCACTTTGCTGGAGACCAAGGCCACTGCAGGACGAGGCACTAGACCAAGTCCTCACAAGAAACAAGTTGCCTTTCAAGTACCATCTGATGATGATGAGGCTGATGATGAAGAATTAGCTGATATCATCAAAGACAGACAACAAAGGACCGCTAGAGCCAAGGGAAGTGTTGTGCCTCTTCTATTGGATCCTAAGAATATCCTAGATTTCATTGACCTCTGGTACAAAGATACGAACACTCCTTTGCCAGAGCTAGACCTCACTCCTGGACAAAGTCACATGTCGACAGCGTTCATAGCTGAAGAAAAATGGAAATATGATCAAGCCAGAACTGCGAAGAAAGCCCAGTACAAGAAACCATGCTTTTTGACGGACAACACTCTGAGGCTATCACCTGAGCAACTCTTCGCTATGCAAACTGAGATCGAGAAGCTCATTGATGAATTTGATGCCTATAAGGCAGAATGGCTGGAAGCCAAGGTCAGCTTCATCAAAATGGCGAAGAAATTCACTTCCAGTGTTGCTAATCCATCGCACATTGAAATTCTCTCGGCTGAAGCATCTGCTCAGCCAACTGAAGAACATGCCAGCACCGCTGATGAAAATCAGGCTGCTGATGAAACTGTAAGCACTAGGGCTAAAGAAATACCAGCCGCTGAAGAAACTGTCAGGGCAACCACTAGTGTTACGCCTGAAGAACAAGTCAGGCCAGCTGAAGAATCTGAAGCCGCACCTGAAGAAATTGCACAAGACAGGACAACTGCATCAGTTGTGCCTCAAGAAATTGATCCAATTTCCTTTGCTCCACCTGCACCAACACCAAGCCTAGTTCTTCCTTCTGCTCTGGAAGTGAAGAAAACAAAAGCTGTGGAGCGAGCTGCTCTCAAGAAAAGGAAAGCATTTGCTTCCTCAGAATCTTCTACACCCAAGAAAGCGAAGATTATGACAAGCTCAATTGAGAACCCTATCGATGTTGTTCCTCTCTCAGGCATGCCATCAAAGGAACTCATTCCTTTTGGTGAAGATTATGAGATTCCTGATGAATCTGATGAAGAAAATCCTTCTACTGCTTCGACGGAGCAGATGGATGAATAAATTGAAGTGGACACTCTCACTTCAACGCCCCTGGTATCATCGCCAATGCCTCAGTTCACAGCTGAAGAGTCAGGCGTTGAAGAAATGGAAGAAGATGAATATGTGGACATTGGGTGCACCACACCTGTGATGAACGATGATTTTTGGGAAAGTTAGCACCCCAACTCTCCTCTGTTCACACCACTTCAACAAATTCCTCAGTCCCTAGTCTCTACTGAAGTTAAAATGGGCTCTGATGAAATTCATAATGCCCCTTCCATTCATGAAGAAATTCCAGCCACTAGTGTTGATGACAAAGCTGCTGAAGAAATGGAGGCCCAGGCTGCTACTGAAGCAGAAGCTGAAATTCCTTAGCCTGCGGTTCAAGAGATTGAGATTCCTGAGGTTGTACTGCAACTGACTGATACTCATCAGCCAAAGCCGAAGAATCCATTCTCCAAGATTCCAAAATTCAAGGTCGATGCCTTCTTCAATGAGCATGTGTTCTTCACTGACTACAATCCTTATGACTCTGCTCCTCTGAGAAGGAAGCGTTTCTGGACTGGCAGCCAAGCAAACTTCTATTCTTCACTACTTTTCAACAAAGACAAAGTCTTCGACCATGAGCACATTCCTCATGTGGATATGGAATCAATGTCGTGCTTCGCACCAGTCCTCAGTGTTATTCATGATGCTGGATTGCTAAACTTCTGCACTGACATCTGTGATTGGAATGAAGTACTCATTCTTCAGTTCTATGCGATGCTGCACATCACGGGAAATGCTGAAGATGTGAGGTTTTGGGTGTTGGACTGGATGATAGAAAATACTCACTTGAAGGCACCGGCCAGTGAATTGCTTCATGCCATGCCTATCAGTCCTCCGCCAGAAGGTGCGCGTCCTATCTACAAAGAAACTGAACTGTCTGATCACTTCATGCAAGTCCTGATGAAGCCATTGAAGCCTGGTCAAGCCTCAAGGACAAAGTTACTTGTGAAGGAACTGCAATATGTACCTAGGATTGTATACCGCATTCTGACCAAGACACTGAGTCCAATCAAAGGCCACGACTCTAATGATGAAGAAGTTGTTGGCATCATGAAGAATCTGCTATTCAATATCATGCATGGTATTCCAGTGAACTACCATGACTTCTTCATGAGGACTCTAGCAAACGTTGCAATGTCTCTGTCGGTGTCAAAACCGGCGGATCTCGGGTAGGGGGTCCCGAACTGTGCGTCTAGGCGGATGGTAACAGGAGACGAGGGACACGATGTTTTACCCAGGTTCGGGCCCTCTCGATGGAGGTAAAACCCTACGTCCTGGTTGATTAATATTGATGATATGGGTAGTACAAGAGTGGATCTACCACGAGATCAAGGAGGCTAAACCCTAAAGCTAGCCTATGGTATGATTGTTGTAATGTATGTTGTCCTACGGACTAAAGCCCTCCAGTTTATATAGACACCAGAGGAGGCTAGGGTTACACAGAGTCGGTTACAATGGTAGGAGATCTACATATCCGTATTGCCAAGCTTGCCTTCCACGCCAAGGAAAGTCCCATCCGGACACGGGACGGAGTCTTCAATCTTGTATCTTCATAGTCTTGGAGTCCGGCGGACGATGATAGTCCGGCTGTCCGGACACCCCCTAGTCCAGGACTCCCTCAGTAGCCCCTGAACCAGGCTTCAATGACGATAAGTCCGGCGCGCATAATGTTCGGCATTGCAAGGCGGGTTCCTCCCTTGAATAATCCAAAGAAGATCATGAACACCAGGATAGTGTCCGGCTCTGCAAAATAAATTCCATATTCCACCGTAGAGAGAATAAAATGTACACTAGTCCAATCTACTGATGTATTATGTGGCATGACATCACACCGCTACCAGGCTTTTCCTTGAATCGTTTTTTATTATACCACCTCAGCACGTTTAGCGAAGCGGTTTCCTTGGCACGTCTTGTCGAAGCAGAGATCGTGTCCCCCTTATTCCGGGATTCTCATCAATACGTGCGTGGGTAACCCAACCGTGCCCGTTGCCACGCCTCCTCTATCGAAGGTGAATCCCAAACGGTCATGGAGACGACTCTTGGTGTTTTTCCCCTTCATAAGAGGACCAAGGCTCGTTCTTTTTCTTCAATCTCGCATCGAATCTCCTTCTCGCTCCCAGTTCCAACACCCAGAGCCCCAGATTCGAGCACTTCAGATTCTCAACCATGTCCGGCTCCGACCTCCAAGGTCGGTGGATGCCATCCTCCGTCACGGAGGAGGACGTGTTAAAGCTGCGTGAGGCCAAGTACCTGTCCTACGAGATTTCGCACAGGTTGCCTGCCGAAGGGCAGGCCGTGCCCACCCCCGAGCCCGATGAGTACGTTGTCTTCGTATCCCACCTTTGTCGGGGTTTAGGCTTCCCGACGGACCCCTTCGTGAGAGGGCTCATGTTCTACTATGGGCTGGATTTTCACGACTTGGCTCCGGAGTCCATCCTCCATATCTCCGCATTCATTATCGTCTGCGACCTCCATATCTCCGGAGTCCATCCTCCATATCTCCGCATTCACAGGAGTGGGTAGCGCGATCGAGGCTGATAAGGTGTTCGGCTCCCCTCCCAGAGACCGCACTAGAGCCCGTGCTGGTCAGAATGTTGGAGGTCGCGCCCATAGAAGGGAGCGATGGGGAAAATAGAGGAGCTATTATTTCGCCCAAAGGGGCGTCTGGAGAGGTGGGAATCAAAAACCCCTCCTTCCAGGGGGAGAAGAGGACCGCCTCCGAAGATCCGGGGGCCAAAGCCCCTAAACAGGGGAAGAGATCTTCACCGGAGGGTCCGGCGTCCGGGGAGAATCCGGACGTACAATCATCGCCAAAGGATCAGCCCTCCAGCGAGCCGTGAGTAAAAAGGGGAGTTAATTAGTAAGGAATACCTCCATTTGTGCTTCTGTGGGTAACCGAAATTTTTATCTTGCAGTTCGGATCTGCAGCCTTCTCAGATGAGTTTGTCTTCGGGGGACCTTCTTCCGGAGATGATGGAGAGCGAAACGCCTCCGTCTGCTGCGCCGTCAGATAAGGCAGACGAGCCTGAAGTATCGTCACGGAGGGCATCCCCGAGTCCGGAGGGGCCGGAGAGTTCGGTGCCCGCTAGTATCCGGCCGGGAGAACTGAAGAATCTGCTTGAGAGGGCGTCCATCTCAGAAGATCACCGTGCGTTGATGCGTATGGTGATTGGAAGGATTTCGTCCGCCGAGAGCGGATTGCGTAACGCCGCTACGAGTTTGCTGGCGGGATTTGAGGTACGCGAGAATGATGCACCCCTTTTTTTGACAGTTTTGCACATAAAAGTGTGCCCTGTATAGATAGTGGCCCCTGAGACTCGGTAGGTTGTCGAGAACGACAGCGTGCCGAGGATCAAAATCGCAAGTAATGAATGTCGCCGTTCCTATGCAGGTGGCGGATAGTCCGAGGGCTAGCCGGACTGGTGGAGTTGCCGAGTTAATGCGGCAACTTGACGTGGCGGATGCGGACATCGCGCTTGTCAACCGGCAACTTGACGAGTCGCAAGGTAAATGAGTTCTCCGCAGTCGCTTTATTAAGGGGGTCAAAGCCCTCCTCTGATAAGTTATATGTTGTGGTACAAACGGTGCTGCTGCTGTGGAGAGCCTTCGGGCCGAACTTGCTTAAGCTAAGGAGCAGGCCCAAAGGAGTGACGCGGCTGCCTCGAGGGCGGCCGAGGAGTTGAAAGCCGAAAAGGCTGCACATTGCCTAAGCAGGGAAGAGATGGCCAAATTGGCCGTGAAATTAAAAGATGCTGCCGACCGCAATGAGGCTCTTGAAAAGGAGCGCTTATCGGAGCGGGAAGACCTAAGGAAGGCCACCGCCGAGGCCAAGGATGCCCGTTCTGCAATGCGGGCCATGAAGGAGGAGCTCGCCAGGCCGGAGATATCGTGGCTGGCAAGCCTTTTCTGCTGTGTCGCTAGTTTATAGATCAAAAGTATGCTCAATTTGGCCAGCTCTGGAGTCCGGAGGATCCGTATATGGACTTAGCGGCAAGTGCGGCTGATGCCGTTGAGCACTTCCGGAGCCAGAAGGATCACAAGACGGAAGAGCTATTTTGGTCTCAATTCCATAGTCTGGATCGCTCACTTCCGTTCACAGACCGGTTGGCCAAATGGGCCGAGCTAAATAGATTGTCCGGACTTGCCATGACTGACGTCATGGCTCATGTCTGGCCAGAGAGGCCCAAGGCGACGAGCTACTTCGGCTTACTGCAGCAATTTCTTGCAGCGGTGCCGCATATCAAGGAGATGAAGCGGTCGGCCTGCATTGAAGGCGCGCGGATGGCTCTTTCCCGTGTGAAGACGCATTGGGCAGAGATGGATGCCACCGCTGTTGCCGCCCAGGGTTCGGATGAAAGCCGGCTCCCCGCCGAGCACTATTTTGGGGAAGTTATGCGTGGGGCTCGTGTAATAGAGTCGCAGTGCTCAAAAAATGTCACGTTCAAATGAACGTTTTAGCTTGTAAAACGATGATTATGCTATAACTGCTTTTTATACTTGTGCGTCCCAAGTAGTAAAACTTCTCCTATGCGGCCGTTTACGTATACGTTTGTATAACCTGAAAGATTGCAATCTTCGGCTTCAGCCCCCACGCACAAGGTGCGGGGGTGTTTGCAAAAATAGCGCATTTTCACACTTAATCCGACGTCTCGGTCCTGTTAAGGAGGTGGTAGCGTAGCAAACGAGGCAATCCGGACTATAATGCTTTATCACTTTCACTTCGCCAGTGGAGTTCGAGGGTGGGGCTACGATATAGCCCCTGGGGGCACCGCACTTCTCCGAATTCGGAGCGCGTGTGTGCCTGACCGGGAAACGATCCTTCATCAAAGCGGGGAATTCTAAACATTCCGGTAGTCGATCGAGTGGTTGACCAGTCTCTCGCTGTATCATGACAGTCAGTTTTCGGCTTTCTCTACTGAGGTGCTCGCCCAGCCGAACTGGGGCACAATCGCAGTAGTTCTCCTGGTGCCGCGTTAGTCGATGATACGGAACGTAAGGCAGCAAAACACAGGAGCCGGGCAAACCCAACATTTGACCAAAGACATGATTCGGAGCTGATGCATATAATGCCTAACTCGAGACGCCGAACACTCCCTAAGGTGTTCGGTCTTTATAGTAATGGGCAGAACAATGCCTTAAGCCCCTAGTGTCCAGGTACGGGCATGGTCTTCTGACGCGGCCGATGCCAAAACGTCAGGCTCCGCTTTGGTTATAGGAAGGAACCAAGGGAGAATAACAACAAGAGACAGTAAAAAAGGTTTACGCAGGGTCTTAATCTGAAAAGAATCCTCGCAACGGGTCCCTACTGCACGTCTGCGCCTGTGTCTCCGTTGTGCCGTTATCCTGGACGGGTATGCACATTGTTCATCTGTAAAAAGAGAGGAACGCTTAGTTTGAAAACAATTCGTGCGAAAAAGGTATGTGTGAAAGAAGAAATATAAATGAGTAAAGCGGGGTTTGTATGAACTCGCGGTTGTTTGTGCACGCAGCCCCCTGTGAAGAGGTGTGCGGCTAGGGAACCCCTAGCCTACTGAAGCCGGACTCGTCTATCCGAGTCTAGGGTCTTTAAGTGACCCTTGCACTGAAATGATGCCACGTGGACCAGGCATCTTGAGTGTAAGAGACACGTAATGCGGTATGGCGTTGAAACGGACAAAAGCCTTTCGTCCCAAGAGTGCTTGATATCCACTTTTAAATGGGACGATGTGAAAAATTAGTTTTTCGCGCCGAAAGTTGTTCGGTGATCCGAACACGACTTCTAGTAATAGGGAGCCTGTGCACTTGGCGTAAGGGCCTGGTGTCACTCCTTTGAAGGAAGTGCGGCTGTGTCGAATTTTGGTAGGGTCTATCCCCATCTTACGGATTGTGTTTGAATACATCAGGTTTAAGTCGCTGCCTCCGTCCATTAGGACTTTAGTAAATTGTAGTCCGTCTATTATGGGATTCAATATCAGGGCAGTCTGTCCCGCGTTTCGAACGCTTCTGGAATAGTCCATGTGGTCGAAAGTGATTGGTTTTGATATCCAATCTCTATGGTTTGCTGGGTTGGACCGTGCGAGGCTCTTTTTAGGAAGTGCCGCACTATTTTTCCGTATTATCACATGAAGTGAATTTACTGCTTTGACCTCTTGTGGGAAAGTCTTTTGTTTTCCGGTGCTCTGCTGGTGGGGTTTATCGTCTTCGCTTGACGCGTCGAGCCCCTTGTGTTCGGCGTTTAGTCGGTCGGACTATTTAAAAACCCAACAATCTCGATGGGTGTGGTTTGCAGGCCTTCCGGGGGTACTGTGGATTTGACATATCCGACCCAAAATCTTGTTTAAGTTGGACAGCTCATCGCCGTCATCCTTAAGAGGCGGTGTTTTGTTGTTTGGCCGCGAGCTTTTGAATCCGGCGTTGACTGCCATGCTCTTTGGGCTTTTCTCTTTATTCCAGCGCTGCTCTTTTCTGCGCCGTGATTTTCCGTTTCCATCTCTTATCTCGGATGTACTTGGGTCGCTGGTGTTGCATCTTGCTAGCCAGCTATCTTCTCCCGCACAGAAGCGGGTCATGAGGCTTGTTAGCGCGGACATTGTCCTCGGTTTGTCTTGGCTGAGGTGTCTGGCAAGCCTTTCATCTCGGACATTGTATTTAAAAGCTGCTAAGGCTTCGGCGTCCAGACAGTCGACTATTTGGTTCTTTTTGGTGAGGAACCTGTTCCAGAATTTGCGCGCTGACTCTCCGGGCTGTTGAGTTATATGACTTAGATCATCTGCATCCGGAGGGCGGACATAAGTCCCTTGAAAATTTGCTCTAAACGCGTCCTCGAGCTCTTCCCAACTTCCCACAGTGTTTTCTGGGAGGCTTTTAAGCCAATGACGGGCTGGCCCTTTGAGTTTGAGGGGTAAGTATTTTATGGCGTGGAGGTCATCTCCTCTGGCCATGTGTATATGTAGTATATAATCTTCTATCCAGACTCCGGGGTCTGTTGTTCCATCGTAGGCCTCTATGTTTATGGGTTTAAATCCTGCTGGGAATTCATGGTCCAGCACCTCATCGGTGAAACATAGTGGGTGTGCGGCGCCCCTGTACTTGGGTGTGCCACTATCTTCGGACACTTGACGTGTTGCCTTGTTTCCTGGGGCCTTCTTCTTTGGCCCGTAAATGGACCTGGCTGGGCCATCTGTCTTTCCAGGTTCATTAGTTGGTTTATGTGCGCCGCCGCTTTCAGAATTTGGCCTATCATCTGGCCGTCTATCCAACCAGGCAGCCTCTTTATATTTTGACGGTGGGAGCTCTATGGCCTCCTCGTCGAATTCTGGTAGCAGCTTGCGCTTCGGGTAGCTCTTTGATTGGTGGCCATTGCCGTATTTATCCGCGGTTTTGAGCACTTTGCTCCACCTCATTCTGAGTGTGTCTTCCGCTGTTTTGAGCTTCCGCTTTTCCTTCTTCAAGCTTCTTGCAGTGTAGACGAGTCTTTTCCGAAGGTTTTTACTCTCCGGCGGTGTGTCCGGCATGAGATCATCCGGACTGTCATTTTCGCCGGGCCTAGACTGATTATCTGACTCGTCCTGTTCGGACGGTTGCTTATCTGCGTGTTCGTCGTCCACTTGTGTGCCCTGCTGTGTTGCGGGGTCCTTAGCAGCGTTGTTGTTGTCGAAGTAGGACTTAGGGTGGCGTCTGCGCCGCCGTTTTGGTTTATCGGCGGGGTTATCTTTTGCCGCAGCCCGTTGGTCCTCGTTATCGCTCTCTTTTGGGGTATCCACCATGTATATGTCATATGACGAGGTGGTCCTCCCGTGCCTTATAGGCGCTGTTTCTTGTTCGTCTCCGGCATCGTCGTCTATACCGTCGATGTCTTCGGAGTCGTAGTCTAGCATGTCGGTTAGATCGTCGACAGTGGCTACAAAGTGGGTGGTGGGTGGGCTCTGAATTTCTTCGTCGTCCGTACCCCAACCATCCTGGCCATAGTCCGGCCAGGACTCTCCCGATAACGAGAGATGCTTTAGCGAATTTAGGATGTCGCCAAAGGGCGAGTGTTGGAAGATGTCCGCGGCGGTGAATTCCATAACCGGCGCCCAATCCGAATCGATTGGTAGGGGCGCGGGAGGTTTGGAGTCCGGCAAGGAGTCCGGCACCTCGGAATCACGAGTTTCGCGGGGGACAAGATTAGCATTCGGCTCCATCGCCGTGGAGGTTTTAGCCCCCGAGGTGGTGTCCATCCACCGGTCCTCGATCTGGGCGATCGGCTCCGGACTAAAGGCCGAAGCGGATTCGTGTGCGGCCACCAAGGCACTGTTCGGCGGCAGAGCTAGATCATGCCCACCGTCACAGTGCGGCTCGCTTGGCTGTGGCTCGAGTCCGTCGAAGATCAAGTCTCCGCGGACATCGGCCGTGAAGTTTAGACTTCCGAATCTGACCTGACGGCCAGGGGCGTAGCTTTCAATCTGCTCCAGATGGCCAAGCGAATTAGCCCGCAGTGCGAAGCCGCCGAATACGAAGATCTGTCCGGGGAGAAAAGTCTCATCCTGGACAGCGTTGTTGATTGAAGATGCCATTGAGCCTATCGGTGACGGCATAGAGGAACTCTCAATGAAAGCACCAATGTCGGTGTCGAAACCGGCGGATCTCGGGTAGGGGGTCCCGAACTGTGCGTCTAGGCGGATGGTAACAGGAGACGAGGGACACAATGTTTTACCCAGGTTCGGGCCCTCTCGATGGAGGTAAAACCCTACGTCCTGCTTGATTAATATTGATGATATGGGTAGTACAAGAGTGGATCTACCACGAGATCAAGGAGGCTAAACCCTAAAGCTAGCCTATGGTATGATTGTTGTAATGTATGTTGTCCTACGGACTAAAGCCCTCCGGTTTATATAGACATCGGAGGAGGCTAGGGTTACACAGAGTCGGTTACAATGGTAGGAGATCTACATATCCGTATTGCCAAGCTTGCCTTCCACGCCAAGGAAAGTCCCATCCGGACACGGGACGGAGTCTTCAATCTTGTATCTTCGTAGTCTTGGAGTCCGCCGGACGATGATAGTCCGGCTGTCCGGACACCCCCTAGTCCAGGACTCCCTCAGTCTCCCTTTGAGTTGAAGCCTTACGCTCCCTGGATTATGAGATTCCTCAGATCAAGGTCTTCACTCAACTACAAAGCTGACACACTCAACCAAAGCAGTTACTTGCCCCCTATTGAAGTCCTCAAATGGACATTTTCCTCAGCTGGTGAAAAGGGCAAGGCCACTGCAATTATTGATGAGGGCATTCCTCCATTGGATGGACAGTTCTGCAAAGTTGCCTCATATTCCACCAATGATGACTCTACCACTCATGATTATGCCGCCAATGCCTCAAAGGAAAGTCCTCAAGCCACAGCTCCAAGGGTGATGACTGATCGTGAGCTTCTCCTCAGTCTTCATCAGAAGGTGGATTGCAATCATAAATGGGTCAATCGTCAGTTTGGTGCTATTCTTCACAACATGACTGCCACTTACAATTCAGTGAAGAGGAACCACTACTACCTCAATGAAGTTTTTGATCGCACCTGGGCTGTTCTGACTCATCTCTACGGTGATGAAGATCTCAACCAAATGGGCTTTAAGCAGGACTTCAGCTGGTCTAAGCCTCCGGTGAAGAAATTCAAGAAGGTTGAAGTTCCTCCTTTGGTGCCCAGCTCATATTCCTCATCATGCGAGACTGATGAAAATGAAGATCTGGATGACACTGCGGCAGACCCTACTCCAACAACCGACCCCTACAACGCTGGCGCTCCTCCATCGACTTCGTGATGAAATTCTTCAGGGGCGTTAGTCCTTACTTTTTGTCCCTTTTGGTCATTTGATGACAAAGGGGGAGAAACTTGAGTTAGTCCTCAAGCGGGTCTATCTATATGGGCATTTTTTTATTAAGTTGCAACTCTCGCTCTTCTGAAGTGTTTGTTTATTGAGTTGTAAACTAAAGTCCGATGGTGACCTGATACTTTTGCTTTGTTTCTCTGCATGCTATTTCCTCATATATATTATGCACGCATGCTGAATTACATCAGTCACCACATTTCATCATGCATTTCAAATTCTTCATTCGATATGTTAAATGTGTGTATGAATTACAAGATATAGGGGGAGATCCCCATGATTCTACTCTTCAAATGTGCATTGCTTCAAAAGCAAATTCCTCACTACGCACATTTTCAGGGGGAGTTCTTCTATATCTTGCAATCAAATTCCTCAATACTGAGCACTTTAAATTCATATGTTCATCCTCGTTGAAAACTTAACCTATATTGTCATCAATCACCAAAAAGGGGGAGATTGTAAATGCATCTAGTGTCCCTTAGTGATTTTGGTGTATTGAAGACTTATACGTTAAGGGACTAATATGTTTGTGAGTGTACACAGGTTCTATAAGTCGATGAGGAGTTTGATATATATAGTGAAAGTCGACCACTAAAAATGAATGTCTTCAGCTAAAGACTTTGGTTCTCCTGAAGACTTTGAAAGTGATGAAATTGGTGTGACCCTGAAGACTTGGATATTCATGCGAGGACTATGAGGCGTGAATACTTTTGTTTTCATAGTTTCATTTTATTCTTCTTGAGTCATAGGAAACACTGTACTGTTAAAGGGGGTCGAGGTAATACTAAGGAAACTGATTTCTGAGTGATGCTCATCTCAAATCCTACACCTACCCAATCCTTCGAGTGAAGCCATTGGAAATCTCATATCAGTTCAGTCAATTTCTTCAATGACAGAGACAAAGATATTCTGGTCTCTGAGGAATTTGTTCTGACTGAGGAATTAGGAATTCGACAATGCGGATTGCCTACACAGTGAGGAACATGATAGCCCTGAGGAATTCGAACCTCAAATCCGACCGTTGTTGTGCTACGCGCCAGCTGCCCAAAATATACTACCACCTAACGGTCATATCATTGAAGGGCATTTATGTCTTATCATGTTGGGCTGCTCCCTAGGCTATAAATAGCCAACCCCTACAGCCACTAGCTGGTTGGCTGCTCCAAGAGAAAATGACACATGTCAATTGAGAGCATCCCATCCTCCGAGGACTTTGAGCTAAAATCATCAAGTGAGGAAAACCCAAATCTGATGCAGGGTAAAACCCTAAAGGTCGATCTTTCACGTTTGGAGAAGATCCCTATGAGGAACAGGAAGACCACGAGGAGGGGAACGAGGGAAAAACACGAGAGAAACACTCAACCAACAAGAATAAAGTCACACATGCGCTAGATCATCGAAATGCAAAGGGATACAAGATCCAAATCCAACAAGGGACGATACATAGGGTAACCGGTTCTTCTCCGTGAGGAGGTCTTGAAGATGGTCTTCTCCGAAAGGAGGTCTCGAATCCAAGTGGATCTTCTCCGAAGAGGTGTCGGTCCCTCGCGAAGGAGTAGATCCGGATGGGTGAGCGAGGCTCTATCTCAAGAATGAGCTAAATCAATGCTAACCCAAGCTAGGAGGTGGGAGAGGTCTATATATAGTCTAAGAGGACGAAAGGGTAAGTGGCTTCGTCCCACACACGGGCGGACGCACAAGCGTCGAACGTCTGGCGGTCACCGGACGTCCGAAGGCTCACGAGGGTTTGGACGTCCGGTGTCGGTCGGGCGTCCGATGTTTTAGTTCTGGACAACAATTGTCGGTCGTCCGATCGGGGTCGGTCATCCACTGTTTTGGCTCGGGAGTGGTTGTGTCGGTCGTCCGGAGAGGCGCCGGTCGTCCGGGTGCTTGGAGGTGTCGGACGTCCGGTCGGCGTCGGTCGTCCGGCCGCTATAGCATGTGAGGCCTGGGACTTGGCTGGTCGTTTGGAGCTTCCAGGCGTCGGTCATCCGGTGGGCGTCGGACGTCTGGTCGTTGTCGGTCGTCCGAAGCCTGGGAGTTTCGAGCAGGCCTTCTTCTTGTGCGTTGAACTTGGTGCCCCCGCCATCTTGTCCAAAGGGTGTAGCTGATCCGAGACTCTCCTCCAAACACCTGATCACACATAGAGTCTCCACCTGAGGTAGTAGCCATGTCTCATAAGTAGGGAGTGGGAGTTCGGAGAGGAGCGAGTTCACCTTATCTTCGATAGCCTTTGCTCGAGCTCTTGTCATGGGTCCAAGTGGTGTCGTGGGAGATGTAGAAACATACATGGGGATGATTGTGGGATGCTCCGCATCATCTCCCCCCCCCCTTGGGACATATCCGACCTTGGATTGAAAGTTTCATCACCATGGTATGGCGAGAGGTCTTTGACGTTGAAGATGTCGCTCATGTTGTACTTGTTTCATGGGAGCTTGATCTTGTAGGCGTTGTTGTTGTAGCGTGCTAGCACCTTGAAGGGTCCATCGGCTCGAGGTAGGAGTTTGGACTTGTGTTCGTTGGGGGAGCGGTCCTTGCGAAGGTGTAGCCACACGAGATCTCCTATGTTGAATATCATGGGTTGCTTATTGATGTTGAGCTTGGTCGCTAGTCGTTGTACTTGGCGCTCGATGGTTGTCCGTGTATCTTCATGCATCTTCTTGAGGTAGCTTGCTCGTGCGCTCGCATCGAGGTTGGTGCACTCTTGTAGTGGAAGAGGTAGAATGTCCAATGGGGACAACGGGTTGAAGCCATAGACGACCCTGAAGGGGGACTTGCCGGTAGTCGAATGTCTTGCGCGGTTGTAGGCGTACTCGGTGATGGGTAGACAATCTTCCCACTCCTTGATGTTCCTCTTGATCAACACACGAAGTAGAGTGGAGAGTGTACTATTCGTCACCTCCGTTTGGCCGTCGGTTTGAGGATGGTATGCCGACGAGAACAAGGGCTTGATTCCGAGCTTGGCGCATAGCGTCTTCCAAAAGTAACTCAAGAACTTGACGTGGCGGTCCGAGACGATTGTCTTT
The DNA here is from genome assembly GCF_002162155.2 of Triticum dicoccoides. Taxonomy (NCBI): domain Eukaryota; kingdom Viridiplantae; phylum Streptophyta; class Magnoliopsida; order Poales; family Poaceae; genus Triticum; species Triticum dicoccoides. The sequence goes on from NC_041389.1 coordinate 251,969,917, forward strand.
CGTACTCCATGAAGTCGCAATATTTCCCTACAAAAGAGATTGGCAACATGTGAAGCATCATCTATCTTGTTGCATGGAATGAAATGTGCCATCTTAGAAAATCGGTCCACAACAACAAACATCGAATCCTTGCCATTTTGAGTTCTAGGCAAGCCAAGTACAAAATCCATGCTAATGTCTTCCCAAGGTTGATAAGGAATAGGAATAGGCATGTAAAGACCATGGGATTGAGCTTTAAACTTAGCTTTGCGACATGTAGAGCATCGGTTGGTGAAGCGTGAGACGTCGCGGAACATCTTGGGCCAAAAGTAGTTCTTGGAGAGCGTGGCGAATGTCTTGTCGCGTCCAAAGTGTCCCATGAGTCCGCCTCCATGAGCCTCTTGCAAAAGGAGCAAACGAAGAGAAGACTCGGAAATACAAAGTTTGTTACCTCTCATAAGATAATCATCCTTGATGTAATATCGTTCCCAAGAAGTATGTGTCAAACACTTGGCATAGGGAGTAGCAAAGGTAGGATCAATAGCATACAAGTCTTTGATGTGCTCAAAGCCAACAACATTCAACTCAAGTTTAGTGACAAGCGTGCATACGCGGGAAAGGGCATCCACAACTACATTTTACTTACCCTTAATGTACTTGATCACATAGGGAAAAGATTCAATAAATTCACACCATTTGACATGACGCTTGTTCAACTTAGTTTGACCTTTCAAGTACTTAAGCGTTTCATGATCGGTATGTATGACAAACTCATGAGGTCTAGGATAACGTTCCCAAACATGTAGCACACGCATTAAAGCATACAATTATTTGTCATAGATGGGATAGTTAAGTTGAGCACCGGAGAGTTTTTCACTAAAATATGCAATGGCTTGTTTTTCTTGCATCAAAACTCTACCAAATCTGGTACCACTTGCATCACAATGAACCTCAAAAGTTTTGTCAAAGTTGGGCAAAGCGAGAATCAGAGCATGCATAAGCAAAGATTTGAGCTCATCAAAAGCGGTAGATTGCAAAGGTCCCCAAACAAAAGGAGCATTTTTCTTACTCAAAGCATGCAAAGGTGCGGCGATGGTTCTAAAGTCTTTCACAAAGCGACGATACAAACCCGCAAGGCCAAGAAAGCTACACACTTGTTATAAATTTGTTGGTTGGGGCCAAGTTTTAATTGCCTCAATTTTAGATTCATCAACATGGACACCCTTGGAAGAAACAACGAAACCCAAGAAAACAAGCTTGTCAACACCAAATGTGCACTTTTTCATGTTGGCGTAAAGACGTTCCTTGCGAAGAGTTTGCAAAACAGCCCTAACATGATTTAGATGCTCTTTCATGGATTTGCTAAAAACAAGAATGTCATCGAAGTAAACCACAACAAACACTCCAATGTAAGGACGAAGCACAAAATGCATAAGACGCATGAAACTACCGGGAGCTTCCACTAAACCCACAGGCATAACCAACCACTCGTACAAGCCAAATTTGGTTTTGAAAGTGGTTTTCCATTCATCACCTTCTTGTATGCGGATTTGATAATAGCCACTTTTAAGATCAATGTTTGAGAAAATGGTGGCACCGCTAAGTTCATCAAGCATATCATCTAGGCGAGGAATGGGATGCCTATAACGAACGGTAATAACATTGATGGGCCTACAATTCGAGCACATGCGAAAACTACCATCTTGCTTGGGCACAAGTATAACCGGAATAGCACAAGGGCTTAAGCTTTCACGTACATGTTCGTTGTCGATTAGTTGTTGTACTTGCTGTTGGATCTCCTTAGTTTCTTCGGGGTTGACGTGGTATGTAGCTTTGTTTGGTAGAGGTGCTCTGGGATGAGGTCGATTCGGTGCTCAATGCCTCGTAGTGGAGGTAGTCCCGGAGGTAGCTCATCGAGGAAAACATCTTGGAATTCCTGCAAAAGAGAAGAGAACACTAAAGGTAGATCGTGAGAGGTGTTAGTTTTTGGTTCCCCATCCTTGCACACAAGTATAGAGTTGAAAGTGCAAGTATTCGACTAGAGGGGGGCGGTGAATAGGTGATTTCTATGGAAGTCTTCAAAACATGAGTGTTTAGAAGACAAACGATAGAAATGACCCTATTGATATGCAGCGGAAGGTATACTACACTAGACAAGCCATAGTCAAGTAAGCAATGAAGTGAAAGCACGAAGACTATAAGTAGATAGGTAGATTGGATTGGGATGGAAGATAGTATGAAGCCAAACAAACAACAGTCTTCACACACTGAAGTCAAACAGATAAGGCAAGTAGGCAAAGACTTCACGAAGACAAACTGTAAGTAAGGAAAGAGAGGTAGGATAGAACCAGTTGCTCGGAGAGGACAAGGGGTTTGTTGGACCAGTTCCAGTTGCAGTGACAACTGTAGGTCTGGTTAGGGAGGCTGAGATTTAACTCAGAAGACCGCGTCTTCACCTTATTCCCCTTGAGCTAAGAACACTTAGTCCTCTCCCAATCACTCTGGTAAGTCTTCAAGGGAGACTTCCAAACCTTCACAGACTTTGTTCATCGGCAATCCACAATGACTCTTGGATGCTCAGAACGCGACGCCTAGCCGGCTGGAGGATTCACAGTCCTCGAGTGTAATAAGTATTCAGATCACGCGGACAGAAAGACTTCAGTGATGCCTAACACTCTTTGGCTCTGGGTGTTTTGGGCTTTGTCCTCGCAAGGATTCTCTCTTAAAGGGTTCGGAGGTGGGTTGCTCTCAAACGACAAAAGCCGTGCACTAACTCTAAGCAGCCACCAATTTATGGTGTAGGGGGTGGGCTATTTATAGTCAGGAGGCAACCCGACCTGATTTGTCCAAAATGACCCTGGGTCACTAAGGAACTGACATGTGTCCAACGGTCAGATTTCGAACACACGCGGCAGCTTGACTTGGGATACATGTAAAGCTGACTCATCCAGCTGTGGATAAGATTTGCTCTCACTGTTTTCGCTCGAAGACATAGGATTTGTTTGAGCATCACATCATTCACTCTGACTTTGTTCACTTGGACCCCACTTAACAGTACGGTGGTTCCTATGACTCAACAAAGAAGAAAAGGAAACTACGAAACAACTATGTCTTCGCACTCCATAGTCTTCTCTTGATGTCTTCTCCTGTCATAGTCTTCAATGTGAATGTCTTCACAGACCACCATTGTCTTCAATGTCTTCACACATTTTTAGGGTTCATCTCTGGTAGGTAAACCGAATCAATATGGGACTACTACCTGTGTTATCCTGCAATTCTCACAAACACATTAGTCCCTCAACCAAGTTTGTCGTCAATACTCCAAAACAACCTAGGGGTGGCACTAGATGCACTTACAATCTCCCCCTTTTTGGTGATTGATGACAAACTAGTTGAAGTTTCCAACGGGGATAAAAGTATGTGAAAGTTTAGTGTTGTGAGTATTGTCTTCATACATAAGACGAGGCTCCCCCTGAAGATGTGCATATAAATGATTTTCATTTGAATGCAAATGCACATGGAAGGTTTTGCTTTGTGGAGGCCATCATCAAAGTGTGAAGACAAAGAATTACGCATATAAGAAGTAACGAGAATAATGATATGCATAATGACAAATGGACGTCTGCAGATGACTTCATGTGGGATCTATCACCACATCACAGAATAGAAAATAAAGTAGCAGACGACCATCAAGTTTAAGTGTTACAACTCAGAGAACCAAATGTATCAAAAGACGAGAGTTGTAAGACTTGGCAAAAGTAATGCAACCACCCATAAGGACCTGCTTGAAGACTATCAACTCATATGCTTCTCCCCCTTTTGTCAGTAATGACCAAAAAGGTTTGAAGACAAAGAGCATCTACTCATTCCTAGAAGGAGCAGATGGAGGAGCAGGGTCGACGTTGGAGTTTGGTGGTGCAGAGGGGCCTGGTGCAGTGTCGAAACGCGCCGAAGTGGTAGTTGGTGAAGTAGCATCATCTTCAACATTGATTACTCTCGCATTGACTGTTGCTACTAAGGAGGAGTACTCAGAGTCTTTGAGTGAAGGAGTCCAACGCAAGACATCATTCCTGGGAGGAGTGGAATCAAATTTGAATCTCTCTGTGAAGCCATCTTGCTGAAGATCATCTTCAGAACTGAGTAGTGTCAGACTCTTCCACGACCGCCGACAGGTTTCATGACTGACAAATGCATTCTTGGTGGCTAGATTGTGAATGCGATTAACATCCATCAAGAGACTCTGCATTTCACGCTTTGAGCCAGTAATGATGTGATACGTCTCCAACGTATCTATAATTTTTGATTGTTCCATGCTATTATATTACCCGTTTTGGATGTTTATGGGCTTTACTTTACACTTTTAAATCATTTTTGGGACTAACCTACTAACTGGAGGCCCAGCCCGAATTGCTATTTTTTTGCCTATTTCAGTATTTCGAAGAAAAGGAATATCAAATGGAGTCCAAACAAAATGAAACCATCAAGAGCAATCTTTTTGGAACAAACGTGATCCAGAGGACTTGGAGTGGAAGTCAAGAAACAAGCGAGGCAGACATGAGGGTGCCTGGCGTGCCGCCTAGGGCTGGGCGCGCCCCCCACCCTCGTGGGCCCCTTGAGCATCCACCAACCTACTTCTTCCTCCTATATATACCCATGTACCCCGAAAACATCAGAAGCAACCACGAAAAACTATTTCCACCATCGTAACCTTCTGTATCCACAAGATCCCATCTTGGAAACTTCGCCGACGCTCCGCCGAAGGGGGAATCGATCACGGAGGGCCTCTACATCATCTCCATGGCCTCTCTGATGAGTTGTGAGTAGTTTACCACAGACCATCGGGTCCATAGTTATTAGCTAGATGGATTCTTCTCTCTCTTTGAATCTCAATACAAAGTTCTCCTCGGTCTTCTTGGAGATCTATTCGATGTAACTCTTTTTGCGGTGTGTTTGTCGAGATCCGGTGAATTGTGGGTTTATGATCAAGTTTATCTATGAGAAATATTTGAATCTCCTCTGAATTATTTTATGTGTGATTAAGTTAACTTTGCAAGTCTCTTCGAATTATTAGTTTGGTTTGGCCTACTAGATTGATCTTTCTTGCAATGGGAGAAGTGCTTAGCTTTGGGTTCAGTCTTGCGGTGTCCTTTCCCAGTGACAGCAGGGGCACCAAGGCAAGTATTGTATTGTTACCATCGAGGATAAAAAGATGGGGTTTATAGCATATTGCATGAGTTTATCCCTCTACATCATGTCATCTTTCTTAATGCTTCTTTATGAACTTAATACTCTAGATGCATACTGGATAGCGGTCGATGTGTGGAGTAATAGTAGTAGATGCAGGCAGGAGTCGGTCTACTTGTCACGAACGTGATGCCTATATACATGATCATGACTAGATAATCTCATAATTATTCGCTTTTCTATCAATTGCTCGACAGTAATTTGTTCACCCACTGTAATACTTATGCTATCTTGAGAGAAGCCACTAGTGAAACCTATGGCCCCCGGGTCTATCTCTTATCATATAAGCTTTACTATCTACTTTTATTTGCATCTTTACTTTTCCAATCTATATCATAAAATACCTTAAATATATTTATCTTATCATATTATCTCTATCAGATCTCATTTTCGCAAGTGGCCTTGAAGGGATTGACAACCCCTTTATTGCGTTGGTTGCGAGTTCTTGTTTGTTTGTGTATGTGCGTGGGACTTCTGAGGAGCCTCCTACTGGATTGATACCTTGGTTCTCAAAAACTGAGGGAAATACTAACACTACTATTGTTGCATCACCCTTTCCTCTTCAAGGAAAACCAACGCAAGCTCAAGACGTAGCAAGAAGGATTTCTGGCGCCGTTGCCGGGGAGGTCTTCGCTCAAGTCAAGACATACCAAGTACCCATCACAAACTAATCTCCCTCACATTACATTATTTGCCATTTGCCTCTCGTTTTCCTCTCCCCCACTTCACCCTTTCCATTTTATTCGCCCTCTCTTTCCCAATCTCTTCTCTCTCTCTTTCACTTGCCTTTTTGTTTGCTTGTGTGTTTGATTGCTTGTCGCGATGGCACAAGACAATACCAAATTGTGTGATTTTTCCAATACCAATAATAATGATTTCCTTAGTACTCCGATTGCTCCTCTTAATGATGTTGAGTCTTGTGAAATCAATGCTGCTTTGCTGAATCTTGTTATGAAAGATCAATTCTCCGGCCTTCCTAGTGAAGATGCCGCTACCCATCTAAACAACTTTGTTGATTTGTGTGAGATGAAAAAGAAGAAAGATACGGATAATGATATTGTTAAATTGAAGTTATTTACGTTTTCACTTAGAGATAGTGCTAAAGTTTGGTTTTCGTCTTTGCCTAAGAATAGTATTGATTCGTGGAATAAGTGCAAAGATGCTTTTATCTGTAAGTATTTTCCTCCCACTAAGATCATCTCTCTTAGGAACGACATTATGAACTTTAAACAACTTGATCATGAGAATGTTGCCCAATCTTGGGAAAGAATGAAATTGATGATTCACAATTGCCCTACTCATGGTTGAATTTATGAATGATCATACAAAACTTTTATGCCGGATTGAATTTTGCTTCTAGAAATCTTTTAGATTCGGCCGTGGGAGGCACTTTTATGGAAATCACCTTAGGAGAAGCTACTAAACTCCTTGATAATATTATGGCTAATTATTCTCAAGGGCACACCGAAAGATCTACTAGTAAGAAAGTGCATGCTATAGAAGAAATTAATGTTTTGGGTGGAAAGATGGATGAACTTATGAAATTGTTTGCTACTAAGAGTGCTCCTATTTATCTCAATGATATGCCTTTATATACTTTGATTGAGAATAATAATGAATCTATGGATGTGAATTTTGTTGGTAGGAATAATTTTGGTAACAATGCTTATAGAGGAAACTTTAATCCTAGACCGTTCCCTAATAACTCCTCTAATAATTATGGAAATTCCTACAATAATTCTTATGGTACTTATAATAATATTCCCTCTGATTTTGAGAATAATGTTAAAGAATTTATGATCTCTCAAAAGAATTTCAATGCTTTGCTTGAAGAAAAATTGCTTAAAGTTGATGATTTGGCTAGGAACGTTGATAGACTTTCGCTTGATGTTGATTCTTTGAAACTTAGATCTACTTCTCCTAAGCATGATATCAATGAGTCTCTCAAAGCTATGAGAATTTCCATTGATGAGTGCAAGGAAAGAACCGCTAGATTGCATGCTAAGAAAGGCGTGTTCTTCTAGTTTCCATGATAATGATGATGAAGATCTAAAAGTTATTGATGTGTCCCCTATTAAATCTTTGTTTTGCAATATGAATCTTAATAATGATGGAATTGGAGATGAGTCAACTTTAGTTAAAAGGCGTCCCAATGATTCAGAGTTCTTAGATCTTGATGTTAAATTTGGTAAAAGTGGGATTGGAGAGGTCAAGACTTTAAATAGCATTGAACACACTATCTTGGATTTCAAGGAATATAATTATGATAATTGTTCTTTAGTAGATTGTATTTCCTTGTTGCAATCTGTGTTGAATTCTCCTCATGCTTATAGTCAAAATAAAGCCTTTACCAAACATATTGTTGATGCATTGATGCAATTTTATGATGAAAAACTTAATTTGGAAGTTTCAATACCTAGAAAACTTAATGATGAGTGGGAACCTACTATAAAGATTAAAATTAAAGATCATGAGTGTTTTGCTTTATGTGGTTTGGGTGCTAGTGTTTCCACGATTCTGAAAACTTTATGTGATATTCTAGGTTTCCATGATCTTGATAATTGCTCTTTAAATTTGCACCTTGCGGATTCTACCATTAAGAAGCCTAAGGGAAGGATTAATGATGTTCTTATTGTTGCAAATAGGAATTATGTGCCCGTAGATTTTATCGTTCTTGACATAGATTGCAATCTTTCATGTCCTATTATTCTTGGTAGACCTTTCCTTAGAACGATTGGTGCAATTATTGATATGAAGGAAGGGAATATTATATTCCAATTTCCATTGAGGAAAGGCATGGAGCACTTTCCAAGAAAGAAAGTCAAATTACCTTATGAATCTATCATGCGAGCTACTTATGAATTGAGTGCCAAAGATGGCACTACTTAGATCTATCCCCGCTTTTATGCCTAGCTAGGGGCGTTAAACGATAGCGCTAGTTGGGAGGCAACCCAATTATATTTTTGTTTTTTGCTTTTGCTTCTGTTTAGTAATAAATTTTTCATCTACCTTCTGTTTAGATGTGTTTTCATGTTTTAATTAGTGTTTCTGCCAAGTAGAACCTATAGGATAACCTATGGTGATAGTTAATTTGATTCTGCTGAAATACAGAAACTTTGCACGCACGAAAATAATTTTAGTAATTCACAGAAACGTGCTTTTGCGTTGATTCTTTTTGATGTAGATCAATTGACAAATTTCCCAGGACGTTCTATTTTGGTAGGACTTTTAGAGTTCCAGAAGTATTCGAGAGTTACAGATTGTTACAGACTGTTCTGTTTTTGACAGATTCTGTTTTTCGTGTGTTGTTTGCTTATTTTGATGCATCTATGGCTAGTATGTAGGGTATGAACCATAGAGAAGTTGTTATATAGTAGGTTTAACACCAATATAAATAAAGAATGAGTTCATTACAGTACCTTATGTGGTGGTTTTCTTTCTTGCACTAACGGAGCTTATGAGATTTCCTATTCAGTTTTGTGTTGTAAAGTTTTCAAGTTTTGGGTAAAGATTTGATGGATTATGGAATAAGGAGTGGCAAGAGCCTAAGCTTGGTGATGCCCAAGGCACCCCAAGATATTCAAGAATAGCCAAAAGCCTAAGCTTGGGGATGCCCCGGAAGGCATCCCCTCTTTCGTCTTCGTCTATTGGTAACTTTACTTGGAGCTATATTTTTATTCGCCACATGATATGTGTTTTGCTTGGAGCATCTTGTATGATATTATTATTTGCTTTTTAGATTACCACAATCATCCTTTCTGTACACACCTTTTGGAGAATCCCACTTGATTAGAATTTATTAGAATACTCTATGTGCTTCACTTATATCTTTTGAGCTAGATACTTTTGCTCTAGTGCTTCACTTATATCTTTTAGAGCACAGTGGTGGCTTAATTTTGTAGAAATTGTTGATCTCTCATGCTTCACTTATATTACTTTGAGAGTCTCCTAGAACAGCATGGTATTTTCTATGGTTATAAAATTGGTCCTAGGATGACGGGCATCCAAGTAGGGTATAATAAAAAACTATCATAGAAAGTGAATTGGATGCTATGATCAATTTGATGCTTGATAATTGTTTTGAGATATAGAGGGGGTGATATTAGAGCCATGCTAGTTGGGTGATTATGTATTTAAAGAATACTTGTGTTGAAGTTTGTGATTCCCATAGGATGCACGTATGGTGAACCGCTTTGTGATGAAGTTGGAGCACAATTTTATTTATTGATTGTCTTCCTTATGAGTGGCGGTCGGGAACGAGCGATGGTCTTTTGCTACCAACCTATCCCCCTAGGAGCATGCGCGTAGTACTTTGTTCTCAATGACTTGTTGATTTTTGCAATAAGTATATGAGTTCTTTATGACTAATGTTGAGTCCATGGGTTATACGCACTCTCACCCTTCATCGGTACCATACACCCACCATATACCTTCCTCAAAACAGACACCATACCTACCTATAATGGCATTTCCATAGCCATTCCGAGATATATTGCCATGCAACTTTCCATGTTCCGTTTATGTGACACACATCATCATTGTCATATTGCTCTTTGCATGATCATGTAGTTGACATTGTATTTGTGGCAAGGCCACCTTCATAATTTTCATACATGTCACTCTTGATTCATTGCATATCCCGGTACACCGCTGGAGCATTCACATAGAGTCATATCTTGTTCCAAGTATTGAGTTGTAATCTTGAGTTGTAAGTAAATAAAAGTGTGATGATCTTCATTATTAGAGCATTGTCCCATTGAGGAAAGGACGATGGAGACTATGATTCCCCCACAAGTCGGGATGAGACTCCGGACTTTATAAAAAAAGAGAAAGGCCAAATAAAAAAAGAGAAAGGCCAAATAAAAAAATGAGAGAAAAAGAGAGAAGAGACAATGCTACTATCCTTTTTACCACACTTGTGCTTCAAAGTAGCACCATGATCTTCATGATAGAGAGTCTCCTATGTTGTCACTTTCATATACTAGTGGGAATTTTTCATTATAGAACCTGGCTTGTGTATTCCAATCATGGGCTTCCTCAAAATTCCCTAGGTCTTCGTGAGCAAGCGAGTTGGGTGCACACCCACTTAGTTTCTTTTGTTGAGCTTTCATACGTTTATAGCTCTAGTGCATCCATTGCATGGCAATCCCTACTCACTCACATTGATATCTATTAATGGGCATCTCCATAGCCCGTTGATACGCCTAGTTGATGTGAGACTATCTTCTCCTTTTTGTCTTCTCCACAACCACCATTCTATTCCACATATAGTGTTATGTCCATGGCTCACGCTCATGTATTGCGTGAAAGTTGAAAAAGTTTGAGATTACTAAAGCATGAAACAATTTCTTGGCTTGTCATTTTGGTTGTGCATGATTAAGTACTTTGTGTGACGAGGATAGAGCAACAGCCAGACTATATGATTTTGTAGGGATAACTTTCTTTAGCCATGTTATTTTGAGAAGACATGATTGCTTTGATTAGTATGCTTGAAGTATTACTATTTCTTATGTCAATATGAACTTTTATTTTGAATCATTTGGATCTGAACATTCATACCATAATAAAGAAAATTACATTGAGAATTATGCTAGGTAGGATTCCACATCAAAAATTATGGTTTTATCATTTACCTACTCGAGGACGAGGAGGAATTAAGCTTGGGGATGCTTGATACGTCTCCAACGTATCTATAATTTTTTATTGTTCCATGCTATTATATTACCCATTTTGGATGTTTATGGGCTTTACTTTACACTTCTATATCATTTTTGGGACTAACCTACTAACCGGAGGCCCAACCCGAATAGATGTTTTTTTTGCCTATTTTAGTATTTCGAAGAAAAGGAATATCAAACAGAGTCCAAACGGAATGAAACCATCGGGAGCGATCTTTTTGGAACAAACGTGATCCAGAGGACTTGGAGTGGAAGTCAAGAAACAAGCAAGGCGGCCACGAGGGTGCCCGGCGCGCCCCCTAGGGCTGGGCGCTCCCCCCACCCTCGTGGGCCCCTCGAGCGTCCACCGACCTACTTCTTCCTCCTATATATACCCATGTACCCCAAAAACATCAGAAGCGACCACGAAAAACTATTTCCACCGCCGTAACCTTTTGTATCCGCGAGATCCCATCTTGGAGCCTTCGCCGACGCTCCGCCGGAGGGGGAATCGATCACGGAGGGCCTCTACATCATCTCCAAGGCCTCTTCGATGAGTTGTGAGTAGTTTACCATAGACCTTCGGGTCCATATTTATTAGCTAGATGGCTTATTCTCTCTCTTCGAATCTCAATACAAAGTTCTCCTCAATCTTCTTGGAGATCTATTCGATGTAACTCTTTTTGTGGTGTGTTTGTCGAGATCCGATGAATTGTGGGTTTATGATCAAGTTTATCTATGAGAAATATTTGAATCTCCTCTGAATTCTTTTATGTGTCATTAAGTTATCTTTGCAAGTCTCTTCGAATTATCAGTTTGGTTTCGCTTACTAGATTGATCTTTCTTGCAATGGGAGAAGTGCTTAGCTTTGGGTTCAATCTTGCGGTGTCCTTTCCCAGTGACAGCAGGGGCAGAAAGGCACGTATTGTATTGTTGCCATCGAGGATAAAAAGATGGGGTTTATATCATATTGCATGAGTTTATCCCTCTACATCATGTCATCTTTCTTAATGTGTTACTCTGTTCTTATGAACTTAATACTCTAGATGCATGCTGGATAGCGCTCGATGTGTGGAGTAATAGTAGTAGATGCAGGCAGGAGTCGGTCTACTTGTCACGGACGTGATGCCTATATACATGATCGTGCCTAGATAATCTTTTAATTATTCGCTTTTCTATCAATTGCTCGACAGTAATTTGTTCACCCACCGTAATACTTATGCGATCTTCAGAGAAGCCACTAGTGAAACCTATGGCCCCCGGGTCTATCTCTTATCATATAAGCTTTATATCTACTTTTATTTGCATCTTTACTTTTCCAATCTATATCATAAAATACCAAAAATATATTTATCTTATCATATTATCTCTATCGGATCTCACTTTCGCAAGTGGCCTTGAAGGGATTGACAACCCCTTTATTGCGTTGGTTGCGAGTTCTTGTTTGTTTGTGTAGGTGCGTGGGACTTCTGAGGAGCCTCCTACTGGATTGATACCTTGGTTTTCAAAAATTGAGGGAAATACTTACGCTACTATTGTTGCATCACCCTTTCCTCTTCAAGGAAAACCAACGCAAGCTCGAGACGTAGCATGATGCTTATCCTATTTCTCATGAAAGCCACGAGAAGCTCTCGGTCATTGAGCACACGAGATCTCTTCCGAGGCCTTTGAGCAATGGTGCTTTCAGTGGCTTCAGTATGGGCACGATGAGGTGCACGTGTATTTCCAGCCAAATGACAAAGACGAGTGGCAGCATGAACTCCTTCAACATACTGAGAGAAACTTTGACGATCGACATTGTGAAGATAAATTGGCTCCTTGGTAGGCTCTGGGTATATGGCTTCGACAGACATATCAACCTCTGGCAGGAATATGAGATGGTTGCGCGCAGAGGGCTGATAGTTGATAGCAGAGTGAAGCTTGATGAGGTGCATTACCCATGGAGCATAAAACTTCAGACCAAATATATCTGAGCCAGATGCAGCAAGTTGTTGAATGAAGAAATCTTGAGCATTGAAGCTGATGCCATTGAGAATATAGAACACCCAATGTCTTCATTGAGCCTTCAAGCTTTTGCTGCAGAAGAATGTCCTTTGATGAGCCATAGAGTTCGCCTGATAATGTGATAGATGGTGTGAGGCAGATACGCTAGGTCTTCAACAAAGAATTCCTTAGGATATTCAGCATCCTGTGGTAGAGGCTTCATCATACTCAACATTTGGCTCATGTTGGGCTCGGGCTTCTAGAATATGCTCTCTAAAGCATTGCGGTGAAGCTGACAACCAGGTTCATGAAGTTCACCTGGAGTGGGCAGTCCAGCAAGCTCAATGATATCAAGCTTTGGCTTCATGATGGACATTGCATGTCATCCACTCAAGGACCCAAGTCTTGGTCTCCCTGTTGTAGCCGCAAATGTGAAGCATAGCATAGAACTGTAACAGAAGCTCTTCATTCCAATTTTCCTTGTCAGTCACAAACTGCAGAAGGCCAGCATCTCTGAAGCAGTCTAGGGCTTCTTCCAAGAAGGGCAGTCCAGCAATGGCTTCGCAGTCTAGACGCATATGAGAAAAAATGCGCCCTTGATTGTATAAGACACAGGAATAATAACTGCGCTGCTGATAGCTCCGGAACCAATCAGATGAAATTTTTGGCCTTGAATATGAGTTCTTGGCACTATCAAAGAAGGTGTTGTGTTCAATGAAGCCATTCACATTGAATGATCCTGGCGCAGATGCAGTACCTGGAAACCTTGGCAGCCTTGGTTTTGGCTTCTGGATCTGAGGCCTGTGCTCCACATGATAATCAAACTGAGGTCCGGGAGTAGGTGGAGGAACCAGAATAGGCCATCTAACAGTGACAAGCTCGCCTTGATAAAATGCTTGCTCAATGGTGTGAGGTCCTGGAGGCGGTACAGGAGCTGTGGCATTGACAAGGGCTTCAGACTGCACATTGGTTGCATGTGCATCATTGGCTTCAGACACCATATTCTCTATAGGCGTCACATTAGCTTCACCCATGGCAATGTCATTGGCTTCAGTAGTGTTGTTGGTGGTCGCCTCAGTATTTTCGACCTCCACTTGAGTAGTTGGAGGGTTGGGCATAGACACATTCTCCTCAAGAACAGTTTCTTGATTTGTGGGGGGTGTGACAACATGCGCTTCTTCTTCACAGGGTTCCTGATTTTCTTAGGCTGATGGAGCCAGTAAGTCTTCAGCAGCCTTGGCTTCAGACTCAGAGACATTCACAGAAGGAGTGGCTTCAGGAAACACTTGACGTGCTACTGAGTTAGGTTGCACTTCTCCTGCTGGAACGCTCGGCATAGCGACTTGTGGCTTGGTCCTTTGCGAAGCCTACAGAATGCAGGCGTCGCTTTTGGAGTGGGAATTGGATGGACCACATAGTCATCATCATCAAGCACCGGAGTGGTGACTTGAGGTGGGGGAGTACTTGGTAAATTGTGACTTGGAGTTTCTGGTTGGGGGCGATCAGCACACGATGCATCCTGAGCGATTGGCGTCAAGGGACGACCAATGCTGATGATTTCATTGTTCGTGAGAACAGGTGATGATACCATACGGTGCTCCATATGAGGAAGAACTACATCATCTTCTACATTGTCTTGGGGACCAATGTCTTCAGCGGCGGTGGGGTCAATAGTTGGAACTTCTTCAGCTTCAGGAGCCTCTATGAAAGCAGGCTCGTGAAGTACTAGCTGACGCTCTTGGTGAGGGGAAGACAATGCGAGGTGCTTCATGTCCTGACGCTTCAGCTTGGGTCACAGTTGGCTTCTTCTTTTTGGCAGCCATCTTGGGGTCGATGCTTGGATGCCCAAGAGCCTTGCGCTTTTCAGCTTCATTGTGAGCCTGAATGCATTTTGCAGCGAGGTGTTTCATCCGCTCTCTTGAACCTTTTGCTTCTTCTCGTTTCTTGTGAAATGCTTCCTTCAGATCATGGAGCAGCTTCTTGAAGTTCTGAACATCAGTGACATTGAGCTTGGCCATGTGCTTCTTGAATTGAGCATTTTCATAGTCAATCTTGTTCTTTAGCTCAACTATTCTAAGCTAGAGCTAGCTCATTTGCAATGGCACTATGGAAAGCGACACTGATGCCAATGGGAAGTTGAAGATCATCAATGCTGAGATCCGGATTGGCAAACCACTCATCAATGAAATTATTGAGGATGTCCACATTAAAGAGGGGGAAATTGTTGAAGATTTCCGCCTCTTGTTTGCTCTTAATCAGCAGCTCAAGAGCATCCTCACCAAGATCATCATCACTAGACAGATCAATGGCTTCATTCTCGTTCCTCAGACCGACAGCTGGGGTCAGTGCTTGACCAGAACTCAGAATGGGCTTCTTCTTCTGAATAGACTTCTCGGTCCTCTTGGAGATGCGAGAGAGATCCTCAGAATGCATACTGGAAGCAGGAGGAGCAATTGCCAATGGCTTCGCACGTGAAGCTTTTGGTGCAGCAGAGGGTTTTGAAGCCTTAGTTTTCTTCTGCTTCTGTGGCTTAGGAGGAGCTGGCGCTTCATCAGAATCTGCTTCATCAGCTGAGTGATCCACAGCGGCCCCTTGAACTGCAATGTGAGTGATGAGGCCTTCGAGGTTGTAGAAGGGGACAATTTCATTTGTATTGGCATCACGGGTGCCATCAGCCCGAGGAACAGATGGACCGGGGTTGAAGTTGAGTCCAAATGCTTTCTTGTTTTTCACAGTAGAGTCCTTGGCAAACTTGAAGTTGCACTTGAACAGATTGTCTTCACGGCACCATAGCAGAGAAGATGGGTCAGCATTCTCTGGCTGTGGTCCGTGAACCATGCATGGGTAGAAGCCTTGATCAATAGCTTCAGACAGAGACTGGGGTTGAAGATTTTTGTATAAGATATCTCCCCAAGGTTGCTTGACGACATTCTTCTCAGCGTGCTCTGTAGTGACAAATCTGTACTTAAACCATTCCTCAGCCCAATATCTTCGAATCCATTGGATCCGAGTTTTGCGTTCACCATAGGTTTCTTTAGGGTTTGTCTTGTACATTTCATGCAGATCAGGTGGCAAATCTTTGGATGTATTCCCATGGAGCTGTCTGCCATCTTTTCTAGCTGACTTTTCTGTAGCCATGAAGCTTAAACTGAATGGCTTCAGAACTTGCAAAGGCTTCCGACGGATAGTCAGACAGGAACTGGCTTCAGGAGAACTTATATGACTCTATAAGAATTCTGTAAACGAATGCAGACTATGAGAACCAAGGGATTCTCCCACGGACATGTACCTATGACATCATTACAGGTGCGAGGGAAGGGGAAAGAGGTCATGTGCATTCTCAGAAGATTTTGAAGATAAATCAGTTTGAAGATATTGACCTCATAACGCGAAGACATTCACTTATTTGTTGAGAGTTGGTTCCATATTTGTACGAATCCAAGAATAGGTACAAGTGAGAAATCTAACTTGTAGTGAAGCATAAGTGAATATATTAGGCATAATATGAGATGTAGAACAGGATAGATTCAAGTTTGTAAGCATAGAAACCACTTTTGGTCTAGAAGGATGAATCTATCAGATCAAAAAGGCTGTAAAAAGTAAGTTTTAATTACCACAAAAGAACTGCTAGACAGAATGGAGTAGGAGGCCGAGAAGTTCAATCTCCCGTGCCCTAACTTGGCGATGGAAGACACCTACAGCCGTGGCGGAGAAGACGAGGTCCGCGGCCGGCGTGAGGACGGCGTCGGTGAGGTCGCGGCAGCTAAGCGCTTCGTCGCCGGCGTTGTCAAGAGCTAGTGGTGGCGCTAGGGTTTTGAGAGAGGTGTGGATACGGTATAAGGAAAGGGAAAGCACAACACAATTACTCAGGTGCCCCTGGCGGTTCACATCTGAGGTACACGTGGCAAACATGCAACACATTGGGAGTTGTTCCATGTGCCCATGCATGCCTGGATTGTCGGGTGGTCGTTCCGGCTTCTCCGGTTTTCAGGCAATAAGGATGCAGCATTAAAAACAGAATAAATGTTTGTCAGATTGTCATCAGCTGACAAGGACTCAGAGAAGACAATAGACAGGTTTCAATAGAATGCATATGATTTGGACAGATAGAGTTGAGGTAGAAGCATAGAACAGGTTAGGGTCTGATCACATTCACTTAGATCAAAATATTCAAGATGAAGACATAGCTATAAGTGAATGTTGTAGAGGACAGAACACAAATATATATATATATATATATATATATATATATATATATATATATGTATGAACCAAATCAACATTGAAGATAAATCATGAAGACAAACTAATGTTGAAAACAATCCAAATGCGAAGACTTTGCAATTGTAATGCCAAGAGAAACACTTCAATAAGAATTTGGTGGTGGCGTTACCCACCGTACAGGAAGTACTAGACCCAGACACGGCGCACAATTATCGTGGCGCTCCGAAGTCAAATTCCACATTAATGTATTCACACTCAGAAGGTAAGTCTTCATTAATTGAAGATATACGTTACTTCGTGTGTTGCACATCTAAGTCGTCAACATGCACAAGCGTTAGGATGTGTGTCCATTCACAGGACATTCGAGGATTCTAAGATATTTATCTCACACCGCAACTTGCAAAACCTTTTCTCATCCAAGGGCTTAGTGAAGATATCAGCCAATTGCTCTTCAATGTTGACGTGAATGATATCAATGTCTTCCTTGTTGACATGATCTCTGAGAAAATGATGACGGATCTGAATGTGCTTTGTCTTCGAGTGCTGAACTGGATTCTTGGAAAGCTTGATGGCGCTTTCATTGTGCCAGAAGAGTGGCACATTCTTCGTGTTGATGTCATAGTCCTTGAGAGTTTGCTTCATCCATAGAAGCTGAGCACAGCATGATCCAGCAGCAATGTATTCAGATTTAGCAGTGGAGTGTGACACACAGTTCTGCTTCTTTGAAGACCAACAGATAAGTGATCGACCGAGAAAATGACATGTTCCTGAGGTGGACTTCTAATCAACCTTGTCACCAGCATAATCAGCATCAGAATACCCCACACTACAAAAAAAGACACATTCATGACATTTTGGGCCGAATGAAATTTTTTTCTGTCATACATATGACACTTCTATGACGATAATTGTGACAAAATCCAGTATCATCATAGATGTGGTGGGATCCTACTTCTATGACAAAAAATCATGACAGAAAATGGGCTTTTCGTCCTGGGCGGGTCGGAGACGCAGCTGCATGACATTCTTTGGGCCGTCCATGACGGAAAAAACAGTGGTAGAAGTGAGGGGGAGGAAAATTTCGGGGAGTTGCCGGTTACGGTGGGAGGTTGGGGGTGGAGCGATGCGCGTTTCTCTCATACGTACGCGCGTGTGTGCGAAGCGTTGGCTCTAACTGTCACACCCTGATTTTCATGGCACAACACTTAAGATGATAAATCATGATAAAATGTGGTTTGACAAAAACTTTTGAGTGTTTTGGACTTTGCCTTGATTGGATTTTTGTCTGTTGTTTGCAAGTGCTCTAAAAATAAAATAAATCCTCCAACTCTTATACTCCTTGATCCAAAACTTCTGCCCAATGATCATACCATGTGTATAGTACAATATAGAATTTTCTTACAAAAATAATTTGGCCAAAAAGTATTTTCTAAATTTAGTTTTCCAAAAACCCCTGAATTGAGGTTTGCACTGCAAGTACTTAATTCAGGGCAGTAAAAATCTTTTCAAAAATATATTTGACTCCTATTAGATATAGGATACCCAGAAACCATAAAAATATAATTTTAAAGGTTATTTTCTTTTTTTATTTAAAAGCTTTTTCTTAAGGCCAAAAATGGTCTTTAATAGGGAAAATTTATTTTATTATTTTAAAAATATATGGCAAAATTTAGGGAAACTCATAGGACATATATTGTCCATATATAACAGTTTCAACACATGGTCATGTTCAAAATATTGGTCAAATACCTCAAAACCCTTTCTGGATATTTCAAGCTTTTGAAATATTTACAAAGGAAATATTCTCCAAAAATTCCAAGAAAATTCTAGCATGTCACATATGACATGTTTGATGGTATTGCCAAGTCTCATGTCATGGAGAACAATATAGCCCATGAAACCCTCTCAAAACCACTTCTTTCCTTTTTCAAGTTTGAACAACCTTGCACTGCCAAACATGTCCAAATGTTCTCAAACCTTGTGAACATTCTCCAATGGTCTAATAATTCATCTAGACCAAGTGGCACAAGTTGGAGAACAAGTTAACTTGATCAAAGTGCCCCAAAACCCTTCCTGTCTAGAACCAAATTTGAACAACTCTACATTGGAAACTTTCTCCTTTTGATCTCAACTTTTGTGGACATGTTCAGAACATCCAATGATGACACTACACCAAGTGGTGCA
Source organism: Triticum dicoccoides (assembly GCF_002162155.2). Classification (NCBI taxonomy): domain Eukaryota; kingdom Viridiplantae; phylum Streptophyta; class Magnoliopsida; order Poales; family Poaceae; genus Triticum; species Triticum dicoccoides. The sequence goes on from NC_041389.1 coordinate 251,989,188, forward strand.
TCAAGGAGAATAGATTTGCATGACTAAATCTTGGTAAAGCCATTTCTACTAATTTCTAGGGTTTACCAAAGTTGCATTGGCTACTTTGCCCAAATGAGCTCAAACTTGGTGGAACAACCAACTTCCATGTGCCATTCCATCCTATTAATTTTCATGGCAAGTGGAATTAATTTTCTTGCCCAAATCAACAACAAACACCTTCTGCCATTTTTCCAAAATCATCATTTTGACCACTTCCACTCTTCTCCATGACCTCAACTTTTTACCACAGCTCCTCCTAGTCCCCTTTCACCTCCAGTAACAATGGCAAATCCACAGCTCACTTATTGGAGGGGTAAAATCTCTCTCTCCCTCTCTGGACAGCCACTTTCTCTCTCTCCCTCACCCTCCCTCCTCTCCTACTGGCTCTCCAGGGCATCCAATGTCCCTCCCCTCTTCTTTACTCCCTCCTAGAGCTTCCAGACATCAGTGGCCGCGCCCACAAGGCATATAATATGCCATGGCATGCCAAATGCACGCTCCCGAGCGTGCTACAGTGCGGCTAGGCACTGTAGCTGCTCTCTGCCCAACGACTCCGACGACCTCGGGCCTCCCCCGCGCGCCTGCCGATGCACCTCGGCGTCCGCAGCATGCTACACGGTCGACCCCCTTCTCTCTCCTCCTCCCCGCGCCTCCGCGCTAGCGAACAGAGGTCGCCCGAGCGCGCCAATGGAGCGGCTCACACGCGCGCGCCCCTGACCTCTCCCCACTTCCTCTCTCTATCTCACCTGACATGGTCGATGTCCAGGAACACCCCAGACACCATGCCTGCTTCCCCCGAGCCCTGCAGCGACGAGCGTGAGCTCGCCGGCGCACGGGTCTACTGGACCTCGCCGTTTGCCTATTTAAAGGCCTCCCCGAGCCCTTATCTCCTCACCACTCGCTCTCTGCACCACCAAACCCTCCCCCTGCACCCCCAGTTCCTCTCCAAAGCCGCCTGAGCTCGAGATCGAGCTCGAGCTCCGCCGTTTCGGCTCGCTGGAGTTCGCGAGGTATAGGCCTCCCCCGCTCCTCCTCTGCCTCGATCTGGAATCCCTGCATTCCCCTGACCCTTTCCTCCTTGTTTCCCCTCTCTGTAGCTACTGGAAACGGCCAGAGCCACCGCCTCCCAAAGCTCCTCCGCCGCAGCTCCTCGTCACCAACGAACCAGGCACCCCCGCCAGCCAAGCCCACCACCCACCGACGTGCGGCAGTCTCTTGAAGCCATCCCCGCACTCGCCGGAGCTCGCTGTGGCCTGCATCGTCGCCGGTGAGCACTGCGAGCCCCCCTGTCCATGGGTTAGTGATGACAAGTGGGTCCCGCCTGTCATCCTCTCCATCGTTCCCGCGCCCCTCTCTCTCTCTGACCTGCGGGCCCCGGCCGTCAGGTTTGAAATGGGTGGGCGGGCGCGCGCGCTGTGCGCTGGCTCGGCTAGGCCGGCCCGTTGGCTGGGCCTGCTGCCCCGCAGCTGTTCTGGCCCGGCAGGAACAGGGCCCTTTTTCTTTTTCTTTTCTGTCACTTTTTCCAAAAATTCCACAGGACAAAACATATGTCCAGATAAATTAGTTCCAAATCCTAAATTTCTAGAATATTGCAACCTATTTAATGGTGCAACTTTCATTCAAAACCAGCAACTCTTTCTTCACTGTAAATATTTAAATGTGATTTTAAGCATTTAAATATGCCCTTGTAAATCCATTTCTCCTATTCTGCTACACCAAATCCAAAACTAGGAATTTCCCCTTCTTAGTTTTCAACCTAGTATTTTACAAAAATGAGTTGACATTTTTCTGAGCACTTTGGTTTTTTTGTTTTATTATTGCCTTATTTTTTTCTCGTTATTATTCTGCGATGATAGACTGCGTTGCTGACCAATGAGTTGGACCAGAAGACTTTGAAGACCCAGAAGACTTTGCTGAGCCAGGCAAGCAGCCCTTTGACCATGTCTATGAAACCCTTTTTATGCATGTCATATAGCACCATATTGTTGTTGCAACGGAATCATGATGAGGTGGTACCCACGTTGATGGTTTGCCACCATTCATTCCTCGTTGATACTTGCATTATGCATGACCCTACCTTCTTATGAGGGTTATGCCGGTGGGAGTAGATAGGATGCTAAAGTAGATGCTACGCAAAAAGGGACGGGTATATGCATGATGGAGGAGGCAAAGTATTTTCAAAGGACTTTTCGAAAACCCCGTCGGGTGCCACTTATGCCCGAGGGAGATGATGAGATGGGTAACCACTTGATGACGAAGTGGTGTACCGAGGAAAGTGTGTGTTGTTTTCGAAAACGGATTAGATTTAAGATTTGTCGACTGTCCCAACCTTACATGCGCAACCACTCTACCCTTATATGGGAAAGGGCATTATTGATTACCTAGCCCGATAATAGCTTGGAGCCCGCATTACTAGTAACGGGAGAGTTGTTGGTGCGCTCTCTCGGGACGGGGTCGTGCCAGGTAGGGCGGCCATGACTGTTTTTACAGGGCACCGAATACACCGTTGTGTCCCCTCTCGGATGTTACGATCTCGAGTGAGTCCCGTATGATGTACATCGTGAGGATACGGAACAACGAGTGGACTCCTTGTTATTTTCGTCTAGGGAAAGATAGTGATCGGGTGCTTACCTAGGGTAGGAGACAAGTATGCGACTATATCACCTTCCTCACCTTGTTTCTTTTGTTTGGCCCCTTTTGGCACTTGTTTGTTTGCACTTGCACTATAGAACCCCCTTTAGGCGTTCCCCTCCTCTATGCTACTTTCCCCTCTCATCTCTCTCCTCAATGGAAGACAAGCAAGACAATATGCACCAAGGATTCCACCTCGGCGACCAACAAGCGCTGAAGACTTTCGCTACAGCCTCCTCGACCAAATGCAACTCCGTAGAATTATCTTTAACCCTCAAGATTAGAAACCCATTCCTAGACTCTTCGAGACTTCACGAGATACCCCAGCACGAAACCTTAACCCTGAGCTTAACCTACGGAATCACAAGAGAACAAGTTAAGCTACGGTAAGCCTTGCTTATCATTGGGTTCATTAGGGAACTAGTGGACGTAGTGAGCGAGCACATTGTCATCCTAAGGTAGCACCAGAACTGACGATGCCATAGGAAAGACCAATTTAAGGATATAGGAATAGAGGACGAGTGACTTGATGAGTTTATATTAATGACTTTGAGGAATTATCTGAGACTCTTTGGTGGATTATAAGGCTACCATGTTGGTAGATGAGCTTGGTGGGATCATGATTATAGAGTAGCATAGCTTTCATTACCCTTGAGTAAATTGGATTTAGTAGGACAATTATGATCGCAAGCTGAAATTCTTGGAAGTATAAGGATTTGACTTAGCCAGGGGATAGTGATATTAGATAGTTGATATTACGACTATGACTTAGGGGAAAGTGTGGGAATTCTCGTTGGGCACAAGATTTGGATTTAAATAGGTGATCCTAGTAAAGTATGGATGTAGAGTAATTTTACATGGTTCGGAGTAAATTGGATTTAGACTGATGATCTTGATCATAATACCATGTTTCTCGGTGGACAATAAACTAAGCGATTGGATTAATTGTCGGGGTTGATTTAGGGATCTATATAAGCTTGAGGTTGGAGTTTACATGACCATGATAATGGAAATTGGTGGACTGACTATAGCAAGGTAGCCCTTCCAAGTGTTTGGGGTTTATAGGAACCTTAGGAGATCATGTGGAACACCATAACCATTGGATTTGTAGAATTAAATGGGTTATGTAGTAAGTGATGGAAGGTAATGGGCTGTTGGAGTTGATTCATATGAAGGAAACAAGATCTTGGAGTGGCTTACGACGTGTTTCCTTGGGATAGAAGTTCTTTATCTTAGACCTTGGAAGATTAGGCTGAGCACTTGGATAGTCACGTTCAAGCTTAGCGACAAGAATCTCGGTGTTGTGCCATGAAAGTGTTGTGCCATGAAAATCAGGGTGTGACAGACCTACCCCCCTTACAAGAATCTCGTCCCCGAGATTCCCCAACTAGGCGCGGAAAGGGATACAGAAACTTGGGTCTGGGGTAGTCTTCACGTCCTCATACTGCTTCTGCTTCCGAGTGGTGCTCCCTTGAACCTTGAGGTTCTTGATGGTGTGGCTTCGTGTATGACGCTCTTCTTGATCCAAGTTGCTAATGGGTAGCTCACGCTAGGTTAGATTGGGCTAGGGGTCGATGGCTCGGTGGTTAATGTCTTTGTAGAGGCCGGGCTAGTTAGGAAGTTGGAAACACTTCCGGGGTTCTGATGCATGGAAAGCGTTGTGCACATCAGGTAACTCAGGTGGCAACTCCAGCTGGTAACTGTCTTCTCTTCGTCTCGTAGTGATCTCAGAAGGGGTTGTTCAATCTTGGAGTGATCTTGAAGGGGGTCGATGAGTCTTGGTGTGGGTCTCCTTGTCATGGAAATGCTTGGTTCCTTAGAGAGGAGTGGTTTGTAGATACGCACGGTCTTCAATGCGGAGGTTTACTTCTTGATGACGGTGGTTGGTGTAGTCCTTCCTCCTGGACATGGCGATCTTCAGATGTTCCCTTGACCAGCTCAGTGATTCTTCTTCCGTCTACGGGTGGACAAGTAGGTCACCAAAGAAAGATGACAACCAACTTGTCCAAGAACTCCATGAAGTCTATGGAGTACGCAGAGTGGGCTGGGGTATTGGTGGTGGTCTCGATTGAGCATTGGCAAAGGTCTTCTCGTCCTAGAGCCAAAGCCCGTGGTCATGATCCGACCATGTTGTGGTTTGGTGGGGCTTAAGAGCTTTAAGGATTCTAGTGTGCGGTGAATGTTTATCATCTTATCCTTAAGCACAGTTTCTGAGATGCCAATTGTGCTATCTAGTCCTTTAAGCAAATCACAACATATCACTGATAGCATCATTTCGTATAGGTCAACCCCAGTCATCACTCATGTGATTCATATCCTCATGGCTCCCGAGAGTAGGTTTAATAAAATCATATATGTCTACAATCCCCAAACTCCTATGTATGTCTACCCCTAAAAATCCATGGGTAGAACATATAAGTTGCTAAGCTTGAACGTGACTATCCAAGTGCTCAGCCTATTCTTCCAAGGTCTAAGATAAAGAACTTCTATCCCAAGGAAACACGTCGTAAGCCACTCCAAGATCTTGTTTCCTTCCTATGAATCAACTCCAACAGCCCATTACCTTCCATCACTTACTACATAACCCATTTAATTCTACAAATCCAATGGTTATGGTGTTCCACATGATCTCCTAAGGTTCCTATAAACCCCAAACACTTGGAAGGGCTACCTTGCTATAGTCAGTCCACCAATTTCCATTATCATGGTCATGTAAACTCCAGCCTCAAGCTTATATAGATCCCTAAATCAACCCCGACAATTAATCCAATCGCTTAGTTTATTGTCCACCGAGAAACATGGTATTATGATCAAGATCATCAGCCTAATCCAATTTACTCCGAACCATGTAAAATTACTCTACATCCATACTTTACTAGGATCACCTATTTAAATCCAAATCTTGTGCCCAACGAGAATTCCCACACTTTCCCCTAAGTCATAGTCGTAATATCAACTATCTAATATCACTATCCCCTGGCTAAGTCAAATCCTTATACTTCCAAGAATTTCAGCTTGCGATCATAATTGTCCTATTAAATCCAATTTACTCAGGGGTAATGAAAGCTATGCTACTCTATAATCATGATCCCACCAAGCTCATCTACCAACATGGTAGCCTTATAATCCACCAAAGAGTCTCAGATAATTCCTCAAAGTCATTAATATAAACTCATCAAGTCACTCGTCCTCTATTCCTATATCCTTAAATTGGTCTTTCCTATGGCATCGTCAGTTCTGGTGCTACCTTAGGATGACAATGTGCTCGCTCACTACGTCCACTAGTTCCCTAATGAACCCAATGATAAGCAAGGCTTACCGTAGCTTAACTTGTTCTCTTGTGATTCCGTAGGTTAAGCTCAGGGTTAAGGTTTCGTGCTGGGGTATCTCGTGAAGTCTCGAAGAGTCTAGGAATGGGTTTCTAATCTTGAGGGTTAAAGATAATTCTACGGAGTTGCATTTGGTCGAGGAGGCTGTAGCGAAAGTCTTCAGCGCTTGTTGGTCGCCGAGGTGGAATCCTTGGTGCATATTGTCTTGCTTGTCTTCCGTTGAGGAGAGAGATGAGAGGGGAAAGTAGCATAGAGGAGGGGAACGCCTAAAGGGGGTTCTATAGTGCAAGTGCAAACAAACAAGTGCCAAAAGGGGCCAAACAAAAGAAACAAGGTGAGGAAGGTGATATAGTCGCATACTTGTCTCCTACCCTAGGTTCTATAGTCGCATACAAGGTGAGGAAAGTGTGTGTTGTTTTCGAAAACGGATTAGATTTAAGATTTGTCAACTGTCCCAACCTTACATGCGCAACCACTCTACCCTTATATGGGAAAGGGCATTATTGATTACCTAGCCCGATAATAGCTTGGAGCCCGCATTACTAGTAACGGGAGAGTTGTTGGTGCGCTCTCTCGGGACGGGGTCGTGCCAGGTAGGGCGGCCATGACTGTTTTTACAGGGCACCGAATACACCGTTGTGTCCCCTCTTGGATGTTACGATCTCGAGTGAGTCTCGTATGATGTACATCGTGAGGATACGGAACAACGAGTGGACTCATTGTTATTGTCGTCTAGGGAAAGATAGTGATCGGGTGCTTACCCCGGGTACTTGAGGTACCGCGGGTTGTGGATGACACGGAAGTTCCCCGGATCTTGTGGGTACAGTGTGCAACCTCTGCAGAGTGTAAAACTATTCAAATAGCCGTGTCCACGGTCAAGGACAGTTGGGCGGTGCTGCTTAAACTATGTCCAGAGTTTACAAACCAGTGTGTGTGCTTGGATAACTACTTGGGTCAAGTCAAAGGACTTGACGTGATTGAGATGGGTTGGTGCCCACTCTATTTATGTTGATATATGTAACTGTCCTCATGGTTACTTGAATTCTCTTGATGCATGTCTTACAAGTTGTTGAACATGTCATTGCACTCAAAACTAGCTTTCTGCAAAAGTTTACCTATATCATGCATTGCTGTATCTTGAACCAAACATGGGTTGCTTGCAAGTACATTCAAAGTACTCATTGGCTTGCCACTGGTTATTTAATTGACCAGGCACAGAAGAACCGGAGTTCAAAGAAGAGTTCTTTGGAGACGAACATGCGAACTAGGACGTTTCCCAGTCAGAATGCTTGTAGGATTAAGGCAGATGGCATGGGTTCTACTTATCGACGAAGATTTCCGTTGCTTGTGTTTCATTTGATGTTCAGCCCTTAAGGCTTTAGCAATGTAAGACTTGACCATAATGGTCATAATTTGTGTAAGACGGTATGTATGGATGTAAGACTCTTGTTATTCAGCTTCTGTGTGTTCAGTGAGCATTGATCGCTAGGATCACTGTACACGTGCATTCGGTGATCTCGACTTATGTGTCGGGGTCCCCACACTAACTGAAGCCGAGCGAGGCATTGGGCTCTAACTAAACCCGAGCGATTGCACTGCAGGCTATGCGTTACTGAACCCGAGCGATCGATCGATGGCTGTTAACTGAACCCGATGGAGCGATTCCTTCGCTACTGCTGCTAACTGAAGCCGATCGATGCTGCCTCTGGGATGAACAGTGAGCTTTGC